>NW_027362772.1:250428663-250778995 GCF_046119375.1 Phyllobates terribilis
CCCCTGCACACTACCAACACGCCAAGGGGATGCTTAGAGACATGAAGGAGGCTGGGGTAATCAGGGATAGCTGTAGCCCCTGGGCAGCTCCACTAGTCTTGGTTAAAAAGAAAGACAACACCATGAGAATGTGTGTAGATTACCGGAAAATCAACCGTATCACACACAAAGATGCGTACCCCTTACCAAGGATAGAGGAGTCTTTGGCTGCTTTAAAATCTGCTAACTTCTTCTCCACTTTGGATCTCACTAGCGGGTACTGGCAGGTTCCTGTAGCAGAGGCGGACCGGGAGAAGACCGCATTCACCACCCCGATGGGACTTAGCGAGTTTACCTGCATGCCGTTCGGACTCTGCAACGCACCAGGAACCTTCCAACGATTGATGGAATGCTGTCTGGGACACCGAAACTTCGAGACGGTCCTGTTATACCTGGACGATGTCATCGTCTACTCCAAGACCTACGAGGACCACCTGAAACACCTGGCAGAAGTGTTCGAAGCCCTGGCAAACTACGGCCTAAAGGTGAAACCCTCCAAGTGTCACCTCCTGAAACCAAAGGTGCAGTACCTGGGACACGTGGTGAGTGCTGACGGAGTGGCTCCCGACCCTGATAAGATCACCGCAATTAAGGAATGGCCAAGCCCCTCCAGCGTAAAGGAAGTGCGGCAGTTCCTCGGGTTGGTAGGCTACTACCGAAGATTCATTCCCGGTTTCACCAAAAAGGCAGCTCCTATGCAGGACCTCCTGATAGGCCAGTCCAGGAAGGCCAAGAACCAGAAGCCGCCCTTCAGATGGGAGAAGCTGGAAGAAGAGTCCTTCCGCCAGCTGAAGATGGCCCTCACGGGGGATGAAATCCTGGCGTACCCGGATTACAGCCAGCCCTTTATCCTCTACACCGACGCAAGTAACATCGGGCTAGGAGCCGTACTGTCCCAGATCCAGCAGGGGAAAGAACGAGTAATTGCTTACGCCAGCCGAAAACTGCGGCCCACCGAAAGAAACCCTGAGAATTACAGCTCATTCAAGCTAGAGTTCCTGGCAGTGGTGTGGGCAGTCACCGAACGCTTTAAGCACTACCTCGCCTCTTCCCGGTTCACCGTGTACACGGATAACAACCCGTTGACACACCTGGACACAGCAAGACTCGGTGCCCTGGAGCAGAGATGGATGGCCCGCCTGTCCAACTTTGAGTTCACAATCAAATACCGGGCAGGACGCTCCAATACCAACGCGGATGCCTTGTCCAGAATGCCAAACCTACCGGACGTGGGGGAAGATCCAGAGGAACTGGAGGAGGTTGAACTTCCCGCGTTCCACCGGCATGGGACTATCCAGTATTCCCACCGTGTAAGGGGTAAGCAATCCGCTACGTTCAACCCCTTACCTCATTACAACTGGGCGGAAACGCAAGACAGTGACCCCGCCGTCCGACTGGTGAAGGAGATGCTGACTCAGCCAGATGCCCGCCTTGACCCAGACGCTCCGGAGGAGGCCAAGCAACTGTGGATTGAGAAGAGTCGACTGTTCCTTTACAAGGGGAAGTTGTGCCGCAGAATGGTTAACTCCCGGACGCATGAACTGATCTGGCAAGTAGTGGTGCCAAGAAGAGACGCGTCTATGGTGCTGGAGGCATACCACGACGGAGCTGGGCACTTCGGGTGGAAGAAGCTGGAGTTCCTGCTGCGCGGGCGGTTCCACTGGGTAGGCATGAGGGGAACCATCGAGAGGTGGTGCAGAAACTGTGGACCGTGCCACCTAAGAAGGAAGGACCGTGCCAGCCAGAAGACTCCCTTGCAGCCCATCATCACCCGACAGCCACTGGAACTGGTAGCCCTGGACCATGTGAAACTGGCTCCAAGCAGATCTGGGTATGTCTACGCCCTCACAATCGTAGATCATTACTCCCGGTTCCTGGTGGTGGTCCCGGTCAAGGACTTAACGGCTCAAACAGCAGCTAGAGCCTTCCAGCAGCACTTCTGCCGTCCACACGGATACCCGGAGCAGGTGCTGACGGACCAGGGACCTGCCTTTGAAGCAGAAGTCTTCCAGGAGTTCTGTACTCTGTATGGCTGCCGGAAGATAAGAACAACACCCTATCATCCGCAAACCAATGGGCTCTGCGAGAAAATGAACCAGGTGGTGATAGATCTTCTGAAAACATTGCCCCTGGAGGAACGCAGTCTGTGGCCTGAGAAACTGCCTGATCTGGTGGACCTATACAACCACATCCCGGTAGGTTCTACCAACTGTACCCCGGCTTACCTAATGAGAGCAAGACCTGGTAAGCTTCCTGTTGATCTGGAGATGGGAGTCCTGACACCCGAGGACACTTCACCAGAAGCAGACTGGGACACAGAAAGGCAGCAGCAGTACCGGAAAGTACAGGAGAGCGTGGAGCGAAGTCTCTGTCAAGCTAGAGAAAGACAGGAGAAGACTTACAACCAGTATGCTCCCGCTGTTCCCCTGGTACCTGGAGAGCAGGTCTTGAAGAGGAAGAGACGCCTCCACAAGTTGGACGACCAGTGGGAGAAGGACCCGTACACCGTACTGCCCTCAAGCCATGAGAACCCAAAAGTCTGCATAATCAGTAAGGATGGAGGAGAAACAACAGCGATTGTATTCCGAGATCACCTGAAGAAGTGTCCCGAACAGCTACGAAGCCCTGAAGAAGAACAAGAAGACCCTCGACCCGCAGAGGAAAGGGAAGATATGGTTAGTACTGTGCTCGGAGACTTCCCTCGGTCTTGGACTCACGTCAATGGCGCAGTTGTGGTACCCGTCCTCACCTTCCTCCAACCAGCATCTCAAGTACCTACGGAGAAACAGGTAGAGCTGGAAGAGCAGCCGGTCCAGGAGGCAGAAGACCCCACACAAGCAGACCAGGAGGATCAACCCTCTGCTTATAGTGAGCCTGCCGTACCCCTAGTGAGCCAAAGAGCCCGTAGACAGCTGCCCAGTTTACCTTTGACAGCTCCTACACCTGGTAGCTCAGGACCAGTCAGTCAGCTCCGTAGGTCCACTAGAGCCACTAGAGGCCAGTTACCCATACGTTGGAGGATCTAAGTGTTTAGACTGTTTATTTGTATTTACCTGTTTTCTGTTACCTGTAAATAATTGTGTATTTTTAGTTATTCTATAGGTGTCGTTTGTGGATTATCCGGAATCATTTGTACATATGTTTGGAGCGTAACCCGGGAATGGACTAAAGACTGTTAAGGACTCGGGGTAGGACAGACCCCTACCTGGTTACGGCTCCCTGTCTCTTGGTGAAATGGACACCTTTGTTTTCTTCAAAGACTGCACCCGGTTGCGGACATTCCGTGACCATCCTAATGTGTTTTTCTTTATTGTACTGTTTCTGTTTTTACTTGTTATGTTTTACAAAAATATGTTTAGTCCCGGAGTACTAAATTTCACTAGGGGGGAATGTGGCACCCCAGGGGTCTGGTTCCCACAGTGATAGCAATATTACGTCTGTGAGCAGGTGGGAGGTTTCCTGGTCAGACATCCTATGCATGCCACACCTCCTGCCCAGTCCTGGGAGGGGAAGAACTTCCCCTATATAAAGCTGGGGCTGAGGCAGGGTTAGTGAGTAGAGTGAGAGAACACAGACAGAGACACAGTCTGGTCTGTAGTGGAGCAGCTATAGGGAAAGAAAGATCAGGAGCTCTGTGGGAGCTGTGCTAAAAGAGATCAGGGGCTGGAAGCTGTAGAGCTCGCCCTGATTGAAGAGTTCTTACCGGACCCGGAGTCCGAGGCTGTGGGGACTAATCCTTACCCAGCAGCAGAAACCGCCCGGCAGGGGATTTCAGGTCCTCTGGCCAAGAAACCCGAAGGCACGGTCACACGCAAGGGACCAGCACCGCGACGTGGAGCGGAAGCTACCAAAAGGCCCCGAGTCACCGGCCATACGGGTGAGCACCACACGGTACACTCAGGGACGTGGGCTACTTTTACCCGCCTCTAGCAAGGTAGCCAGAAGAGTACGATTAGTTGGGGAGGCCTACAACTCCGCCTGGCCAGGGGAGATCCCATCAGCTCACGGACTGACCAGGCCCCGATCGCTAGCCAGTACTCCGGGAGGGTCTACTTTGTCACCAGTAAAGACCCAGAACTACACCGCACCGTCTCTGAGTGGTTCCTGCTACCCCCTTCAAACACGTCGGTTGCCCTGAGGCCATACCCCTCCCGTTGGGGGTTCTACCAGCTACGCTGCACGACCTTACCACCGGCCTCAGCGGTCTGCCCTGCAGCGGCGGCTTCATAGCCGCATTCAACAGGTGGCGTAGTCGAACACCGTACCATCTTCTGCTAAAAACTGCCACTCAGCTTGACTCCCTGGGCACGGACCTGGTCACCGCCACGAGACTACTACCCCTATCAGATCCGGCTCCGGGTAGGCTCCCGCGTGCGCAACGCTGCGCGACTCAGGCCCAGGGGCGCGTCATATGTCTATGTGCATGTAGCAGAGCCATGTATATCTATGTGCATGTAGCAGAGCTGTGTATGCCTATGTGCATGTAGCAAAGCTGTGTATGCCTATGTGGATGTAGCAGAGCCGTGTATGTCTATGTGCATGTAGCAGAGCCATGTATGTCTATGTGCATGTAGCAGAGCCATGTATATCTATGTGCATGTAGCAGAGCCGTGTATGTCTATGTGCATGTTGCAGAGCCATGTATATCTATGTGCATGTAGCAGAGCCATGTATATCTATGTGCATGTAGCAGAGCCGTGTATGTCTATGTGCATGTAGCAGAGCCGTGTATGTCTATGTGCATGTTGCAGAGCCGTGTATATCTATGTGCATGTAGCAGAGTCGTGTATGTCTATGGGCATGTAGCAGAGCCGTGTATGTCTATGGGCATGTAGCAGAGCCATGTATTTCTATCGGTATGTAGCTGAGCTGTATGTGTATAATGCACACTGCAGAGAGACACTAACAATAAATTTATTACCTCTCTATTCTATCCCAGTTCATTACAATTAGCGATAACAAGCCCTCCAAATGTTTTTCCTATTTTCTGCTGTCTAAACCTGGGGTGCGTCTTATGGTAAGACGCACCGTCTTATAGTCCGAAAAATATGGTAACTAGTTATTTTCTGATGATAGAGTTAAAGTGTACCTGTCCTTTCTCCCAAAAGTGAAAACATGGTCTTGCACACTCCCAAAAAAAAAAGTCAATACTTCTCTTGGTCCAGTATCTAACATGTTCAGGATTTTCCTGTTTGTAGATTGCCATTCACTCTTTCTGAGTGGACGGTTCTTTGTAATTATCATTCTGTCAGCACCATTGGTATTAGAACTTCCTACCCCTTTTTTCCCAGCCTTGTTCCTGCTATTATCCATTACCTTGTTTCCCCTTAACTCAAAACCTTCTTGGTGGTTATACCTGAGAGCAGCGTGACAAACAGGAGAGTCGGAGCAGAGACAATGATCTGCCTCAGCTTCCTGAAATCCGTCTTGGTGTCTCCATAAATGGATTACACTTGACAACAGTCAATGGATGGCAAGTTAGACAAAAGAGACACACCTTGTGGTTGGCACTTTAAAGTTATTTTTGAGGGACAAAAATCATTTCTATAGAAAGTGATGTGCATTTTGTCTATTTAGCACATTCTCAATCAAATCACATTAAGTTGTCTGAAAGTGCAGGGCCCATGAAATCCTATCAACCCTAATAGAACCTATAAGTGCTTATTTAGCCTAAGAAGAAGCCTATCTCATTTATGTAAGCTGCCAGGGGTATGATCAGTAAATGTGCTGATTCTCTATAATATCACTAACAAAACAGACCAGTATCATTTTTTTCTGGGTATAACATGTGGCTTGGCTCAAGCATAGATTTGCAATGAGGGAGCAATTTTTGTTTTACAGCCTTTCCCGCATAGTATTTATATCCCCACAGGCACTAAGCAATGTAAAAGCAATGGGGAAACAGCAGATGAAACAATGGGCAGACTCTCCGAACCAATGTATGTTTGTATAGATATACATGCAAATTGCCTCTTCAGAGAAGAAGACGACTAAAACTCTATAGCGCCACCTGATGGAAGCAATCCTGCAAGCCACTATAGACCCTTTAACGAGCCTTGCAATATGACTTACGATAAAAGCTAAATTAGAATCTCAATTTGCAGATAGTGTTTCAGGGTATTGCCCCTCATCAGTGCAAAGAATGAGATCTGATTTGACTAAGTGAGAGGCTCTGAACTGATGTCTAAGTGGTAATTTTTCTCCTTGTGGAGAGTGACATACCCGCTCTGGCATGCCCATGTAAGGAGGCTTATTCGCTGTGCAATGCTCCTCTGGGAAATTAAATATTCAAATTGCCTCCTCAGAGAAGCAAGACAGATCGTAATTGGTCCTATAAACCAGAATAGGAAATGAGGGTCTTGCTGATGGGACCCCACCCTCAATCTATGTAAAAACATTGTTAACTCCGTCCACACACAACCCCATTCTTGACCACTGGCTATGGCTCAGCTGCTACTATATAGCTGTCTTTCAAGTCTAAACCCTTATGAGCATTGATAACACATAGATGTGTCATTGACAACATTGATCGTTCACATATAAAGACATGCATGAACTTGGCATTAATATTTCCATTTCATCTAAAATAAAAATGAAGCAATTTTTGAAAATTGACTTGAATAAAAATACACTCTACCGTTTTGTCAAAACGTTTTTTCAGTGTGACATGTAGTTTTGAATGGCATCATTCATTTCACTGTACAATGTACTGAAAAATGGGGAAAAAATCTAAGTGGGAAAAAATGGTAAAAAAAAATGCAATTCTTCCATATTTTTGTGGGTTTTGTTTGATGGTGTTCATTGCACAATAAAAATGACCAGGTCAGTACAATTACAGTGATACCAAACTCAGTTTGTAAAAAAAAATTTAAAACAATGTTTTTTCGTCATAATTTTCTGAGGCCCGTAACGTTTTTATTTTGCCGTTTTTACGAGTAAACAGCCTTGAACAGGAGTAGAAAGTTGGTTCACAGCAAGAAATTAGCATAGGGCACAGTTTGCTCATACTTGTAGACAATCTGCTGGCAAATACTTCAGCAACACTTCCTTCATACAGACACAATTAATCTCTTTGTCTCCTTCCCAGTGCAGCACAGCAAATATCTACAATGCTGGTCATGGCTCGTTCTAACAGTCAACTCTCTCAGCCAGTGGTACCATGCAGTATCTTTTGCCTGGCAACTTGCCCACTCGTGGCCTACTCACTAACGTACCACATTAGGGTTCAATGCACACAGGCTTTTGTATATGGCTGTCTCTGATGTGGCAATTCTCTTCACACTCAAGCTTTAGACACTTCTTTTGTGGCAAACCTCATAGCCAGTAAAAGGCCACTATGCTCCCCTCTGTAGTGACAATCTTTGCCCTATTCCTGTAAGGGCTCAGTCAGATGGCCATATAAATTTGACCAAGATCTTACCGCAATGCTCAGACTGTCTGAAGTTCTCCCAAACGTTACAGCTTCATGTATTTTTATGAAGCTCTCACGTTCAGGTCAGGAAAGCAATGGCCAGTCCGAGCATTGAGGTCCAATCTTGTTCCAATTTATACGCCAATCTGACTGCTCCCTAATGACAACTCTCTCATCTATGAGGGCTTATCTCTTCTTCCTCAGGCAGACTACATCCACTGCAATGGAGGATGGAGCTCTCCATACATACTTCTCTGCAGCTTTATCTCCCTAGAGCGGCACACACCTTTATTTTTTAGGTTACTATCTGGATTCTTTCTTCTGTATGCTTCTCCTTCTGAGCGTAAAATAACACGCTGTGTAAATGACGCGCCCCCTGGGCCAGTGCTGTTTGGGGATTACCCGGAGCCGGATCAGATGGGGGTTGTAGTCTCCGAGTGGCGGCGACCCGGTCCGTGCCCAGGGTGTCAAACTCAGTGTGTGGCAGTCTTTACAGATGTTATTAGTTGTTCTTAGTGTCGACTACGCCACCCGTTGATTTGCGGTCAAAAGGCCGCCGCTGCAGCAGGGTCCGCTGAGGCTGGTGGTATATGTGCAGCTGTGGTAGTATAACCCCCAACGGGAGGGGTATAGCCTCAGGGGGTCAGATGTAGAGGATGGTGGTTGTGAAGGTGCAGGATGATCAAGCAAGAAGACTCAGAGTCGGGCTGTGCAGTTCAGGGGTTTTTACTTACGGGTGTTCTTATGGTCACTCTGGCCTTGAGTGACCGCCCGAGCCGTGCTGCGTCCACCAGGTCCTGGACTCAGCCAACCCCCAAGCAATTCTGGAGCGTGGTCCTGAGCTCCCTTTCTGACTGTCCTTTCTACTGGCCGTTCCCACCAGGGATCCACTTATGTCCGGCTCCCTCGGGTCTCTTGTTGGGTGAACCTTCTTTGGCTTCCCTGACCCTATGCTTGGTATGCCTTTCTAGTGGATTTGGTGAGGGTCGTGGCAGATCCTGCCCACGACCTCCGGTTCCTGGCTAAGGTGTGCCTCGGCCTCTGCCAGCTTGGGATCCGGTACCCTGGGTGCCAACCCTTCACCCTGCTGTTTGTATTCTGGGGTCTTGGGGTTCCTTCTTCTTCTCTCTGGGTCCTTCTGACTCCTCTCTCTCTCTCAGACTTGGCCTTGGAGCTGGGCCCAGCCGGAACCACAACTCCCTGTCAGCCCTTCTGGCTGAGCTTCTCTGCTCTGCTCCTCAGGCTAAACTCTGACAGACTGACCCTGATCTAAGATGGTGCCCACCTTATATACTCCCTCTATGTGTGAGCTCAGGTGACCAGCACCCAATGAGCTCCTAGCCTTACCCAGACTGCTCCCCCTATCTGCCCCTACACTACTGGGATGTTCCACCCCCCTCCCACTCCAGCCAGGGACAGACACTGTCGTACCTGCACATATACTGGTGGGAGTACCGTCGGTCTGTCCCCCGGAAATGGGATGTATGTAGTGTATGCAGCTATCTGAGCTCAGTTCCACACTCCATCCTTACCCGGGAGTGGAATACCACACCTCTGGCTTGAGGTGTAATACCCCTGTAGCAGCCGAGTCCTCAGGGTGCTACATTCCCCCCTGGTAAATCACAGCACGTCCTCGGGCTGTAAAAGAATAAAAACATCCACAAACATACAATTTTTTTTTTCATAACAACATAAACATATAAAACATTATATATATATTTCTGCAGCATAAAACTTTTTCATAATAAACATTCTTGTAAACTTTCTTGTTCCTCAGGCCACGGTGCAACTTGTGACCGGGTAAAGTGCGACAGTCTCTCGTAGTAAAAACAACAGTTTCCTATAAAACCGGTAGGGGGCGCCTTAGAAAGCGCAACTATATACAAGGGGAAATATGGCCGCTCTCAGTCCTCGACCAGTGGGGAAAAGGGATGGCTGTTCACAGTCCTCAGCCTGTGGGGATAGGGACACACGGGTTTCAGTTCAAGTTGCTGGTCCCAACGGGGACTATATTTTAACTAGCAGCAGTAACAGTTCTTATACCCTGACGGGTAACTATGTACAGTCTCTTTACCATACTTTAATGACGGCGTACTCCTGCTCCTCCTTCAGACCCGTCCGGATCCTCTTGCTCCTCTTCACACCGTAGCTCCTCCTCCGTCAGCCGGTGTACATGGAGGGCGTAGGGTCCTTTGGCACACTTGTGCCGGGTGAACGTGACCTCGTCCCCTACATATAGGTCACGACCTCTGTGTCCCTCCGGCAGATGGGACTCCACGTCTCTTCTGGTCACAAAGACATCGCCGGGGGTGTGGTGATCCCTGATGAAACCCCAACCGTGCTGCAGTTGAAACTTAATCACAGTCCCGGTGGTATGGGGACCATGAGCTGCACGGGGGTCTCTCCTGGTCCTGCTCTTCTGCCCTGCGCTCTGTTCCTGCAGCCGCTGCTCACGGACCCGGCTCTCTCTCCGTTCTTACTCGAAGACTGCCAACTGCTGGCGGCAGCACTCCGCACGCTCAGCTGCGGCTGCCCGAGTTTCCTGAGTGAACCCCATGAGGTCTCCTCCGGTGGGGTCCCACTCGAACTGCGCTTCTTCCAGCGGGAGCGGGGTCCTCTTAACGGGCTTCGGAGCCGGAATCAGGGGCTCGCACAGGGGCCTTGCTTTTTGGAGTTCCAGTTGGTAGTACTCCGGTGGCCATATAAAGGGCTGCCCATCCGGGCACGTATGCTGGGCAAATAGGTCTTCACCCAGGTGTGGCACTGTGGATGTTGAGGGCGCGGTGGTGGTAGCGGCGCCCGGGTTCGCCAGGCTTTGCGACCAGGTCTGGGGTACCCTGAACGTAAAGGGCACCGTGAAGACGGCGGCGCCCGGGGTTACTTGGCCCAGCGACCAGGCCGGTGGTGTTTCCTGCTTTGCCGCGCTCAGGGTTGTGGCGCGTGACGTCACAGGGGTCGCGGCCGCGGCTTCTGCTTGAGGCCTTGTCTGGAGCGGTGACGATGCAGCGACGGGCACGGCAGGGGGAATTTCGGGCTCTGCGACGGGGAGCTGGGGCAGGCACGCGGTTTCTCGGCTCGGGGTAGTGACGTCCCCTTTACCTGCCTCCATCTGTTCAGCTCCCTCTTCGGCGCCGTCTCAGGCCTTCACTTCTCCTGCACCATCCTCAGAGGCGGTCTGTCTCCTCGTCTCGGGTGGCGTGCTTCGCTGACGGGTTCTTGCCTGCAGGGCCATCTCTCGGCTCCACTCCGTCAGCGTCTCTCGCTGCACCTGGGCCATCCTCCATGCGAGGCGCTCCAGCGCGGTCTGCGCACACTCCCGGTCTCGGGGGAGCTGTGCCAGGATCTCCACTAAGCCTAGTGGGGTTGTTGCTTGCAGCAGGCTCCTGACCTCAGGGTCGGTGCTGCCTGACTCTTCTTCCATCTCCGGGTACGACTTCTCCGGAGTCCTCTCCAGACTTCTTGTCTCCGGGTGCGCTCTCTCCAGACTCCTCCAGGCTGCACCCATCTTCGCTCTCTTGTTCTGTCTCCGCCCACATTGAAGGTGGTCCCGGGGCAACTTTGTGATTGTCAGTTCCAGGGGCAGTTCTCTCACGCTGATGGACATCTCTAGCATCACAGTCTCCGTTGGTGGGGGCGGTTTCCGCTTTTGGCGCCATTCCTTGACCTGGCCCACGATGGGAGGTGACCTCTTGCCACCCTCTGGCACGCCCATAATGGCGTCCGCTCTTCCAAGGCGGGAAATCTTCTGGAAATGGCGGGAATCGTCTCCCAGTGGCGGGAAACTCCGTGGATGGCGGGAAAAAGCTGCAGATGGCGGGCAACCGGCGGGAAACGATCCGTGATGGCGTCCCATGGCGGGGACCCTCTGGAACCGGCGGGAGACTTCTTCTTGAGGTAAATTTGAACTTTTCTTCAGGCACGCAGTACCCGGTGGTTGCGGGCACGAAATCCTGCCGACTACGCCAAAGTTGACGCGCCCCCTGGGCCAGTGCTGTTTGGGGATTACCCGGAGCCGGATCAGATGGGGGTTGTAGTCTCCGAGTTTCGGCGACCCGGTCCGTGCCCAGGGTGTCAAACTCAGTGTGTGGCAGTCTTTACAGATGTTATTAGTTGTTCTTAGTGTCGACTACGCCACCCGTTGATTTGCGGTCAAAAGGCCGCCGCTGCAGCAGGGTCCGCTGAGGCTGGTGGTATATGTGTAGCTGTGGTAGTATAACCCCCAACGGGAGGGGTATAGCCTCAGGGGGTCAGATGTAGAGGATGGTGGTTGTGAAGGTGCAGGATGATCAAGCAAGAAGACTCAGAGTCGGTCTGTGCAGTTCAGGGGTTTTTACTTACGGGTGTTCTTATGGTCACTCTGGCCTTGAGTGACCGCCCGAGCCGTGCTGCGTCCACCAGGTCCTGGACTCGGCCAACCCCCAAGCAATTCTGGAGCGTGGTCCTGAGCTCCCTTTCTGACTGTCCTTTCTACTGGCCGTTCCCACCAGGGATCCACTTATGTCCGGCTCCCTCGGGTCTCTTGTTGGGTGAACCTTCTTTGGCTTCCCTGACCCTATGCTTGGTATGCCTTTCTAGTGGATTTGGTGAGGGTCGTGGCAGATCCTGCCCACGACCTCCGGTTCCTGGCTAAGGTGTGCCTCGGCCTCTGCCAGCTTGGGATCCGGTACCCTGGGTGCCAACCCTTCACCCTGCTGTTTGTATTCTGGGGTCTTGGGGTTCCTTCTTCTTCTCTCTGGGTCCTTCTGACTCCTCTCTCTCTCTCAGACTTGGCCTTGGAGCTGGGCCCAGCCGGAACCACAACTCCCTGTCAGCCCTTCTGGCTGAGCTTCTCTGCTCTGCTCATCAGGCTAAACTCTGACAGACTGACCCTGATCTAAGATGGTGCCCACCTTATATACTCCCTCTATGTGTGAGCTCAGGTGACCAGCACCCAATGAGCTCCTAGCCTTACACAGACTGCTCCCCCTATCTGCCCCTACACTACTGGGATGTTCCACCCCCCTCCCACTCCAGCCAGGGACAGACACTGTCGTACCTGCACATATACTGGTGGGAGTACCGTCGGTCTGTCCCCCGGAAATGGGATGTATGTAGTGTATGCAGCTATCTGAGCTCAGTTCCACACTCCATCCTTACCCGGGAGTGGAATACCACACCTCTGGCTTGAGGTGTAATACCCCTGTAGCAGCCGAGTCCTCAGGGTGCTACATAAACATTAGTGGGGCTGGGCATACATGCTAATTGCTAACTACTCACTACCATTGACTCAGCAATTCACACAGCAGCTCAGTGTATTAACTGTTTATGCCCTGCATTCATCACTTCAAATATCACTTCTAATCAGTGACCAACTGTCTGACTCAAACATAGACTCTAACCAGAATCCACAATCTTCAGCTGAAAAATCCGAAAGGGCCCCTCTTCGTGGCAAAAGGAGTTATATATTTAAGACCATCCCTTCAATCCCTCTTTCCAGACTAAAGCGTACTTCTCTATTTTTATCAAGAACATAAACTGGGTCATTCATTATGAGACTATATTCATTTTGCGTTTTAGCCACATGTCAGTGGCTCAGTCAGGATTTCAGTCTGAAGCCCTGAAAAACAGGATTTGGGCGAAACCACCGATGGGGCCATTGGGGTTATCTAAAGAGAATAAGTTACATTGTGCTCTATCTGACCTCCTTTTCAGCAGTTTCCACCTTTTTGAGGCAGGCGCAAAAGCGCAGTCTACCACGGTTTTACGCCACTGCCAACAAAGAAGGTCAGACAGCACAAAGTGACTTCACCTGCATCATTAAGTCAATGGTCCGGTCAGTGGTTTTGGCCAAATACTGTTTTTTCAGGGCTTCAGATGTAAGCCCTAAAAGAGTCAGTGACGTGTTGTCACGCAAGGTGTGGGAAAGACATAGTGCAACACAAAGGGAAGAGGGAAAGGGAGCCCAGGCTCTAGGGAAACAGGGGAGTCGAGACCTCCTAGGCTGATCTAATATCACCCTGTCTCCACTAATGTCCCTGTATTGGCTCTTCACCAATCGCCGCACGCAAACCTCGCCCTGTCTTTACCTGGCGTTGGGCCCTGGCTAGGGAAGGGAAGGGGATGAGCGCTAATCGATCCCCACTGACCACTAAAGACAACAAGGGGGAACAAACAAGGGAAGATAGCTTAGCTTTTAGTCGACTTCAGAGAAATGAACACCCGTCCTCATAGCTCCAGAGAGGATGAAGTAAAGCACTAGCTCCGAGCCTTCACAAAGGGTTATGTGAGTATCGCCAGCACCTCCCTCTACCAGACAGCAGGTATTTATACACCCATGCCAGTGTGTTAATTAGCCAGAGGAAGGTAGCCGCTGGGTCCTAGAAAGACAGCCTCTAAGAAGGTATCTGCAATGCCAAACGTAGAGATCTCCTGCAACCAACTGCAGGTCGACTGTCTGTCACTTCCGACACACCCGTGACATGTGTGCCATAAATACAATATGAACATAGCCTAACACAGAAACATTATATACTTCAGTAATGGACAGGCAGTTTTAATTTTGTACCTTCCATGAAGACATGAGAACGCCTGGGATTCTTCTCCTTTCAATGTCTTTTTCGGCCATGTGTTACTTGAAGAACTTTCTTGAACTTCAGTAAAGTTTTATGGCATAACTGAAGGATTTCTTTCACATCCAGCCATTCGCTGCCAGAAGAAGTTCCATTGAATTACAATGTGATTCTCATCCTTGGCACCAACCTTCACGCAGAATATATTTCCATGGAATAAAACTGGTATAGTCCCATCTCTAATGCCAAAGAGATTCCTAAGCTGTTGTTCCCACACAGTCTGGTGTTAAACCGTCGACATTGTCCTAGTTACGTAAATTTTTAACATAGAAAACAGATACAAAGTCATTCTTCGGGCTGGACCTTTCTTCTAGATGTCCCATAGTGGCATCTACCTTTTATTACCATGTAGTTTTAAGTCCATAATGAGATAATAAGAACTTGTCACGGCTTCTGATATGTCTGTTTTACTAAATATATGCATTACCCATGGAATGCCAATTATAGTGCACTTTCTCAGACCTTTGAGCTTCCCCATTCCTGAATTATTCCTCCTGGAAATGTTTGAACTCATTGACAAATGAGTGTGACCATTCCTGTTAGCAATAATTGGGCAGTATTAGTGCAGGAGCAAGCCCCCCAGCTGGTAACACCCAGATGTTAACTGATTCTTAAGTTTCCAGGAGGAATAACAGAGCAACAATTGCTATATTTTGAGAAATACAATGATATCCTAAAACAGACCTTAAAATGAGTCCCAAGAAATATGTTCTCAATAAAGGGCTGGTCTTTATACAAAGTCCTGATACAGTAAAGCAGGCTGACCATGATCTATAAAATATTAGATACATTTAATACCATCAAGTAATACAAATTTTTGCAGGAGTTTTTCACTGTTTTGCTGATGCAGTCATCACTACCGGTATCTGTATACATTAAAAAAATTCCAAGTGCGGTAAAATTGCAAATAAAAGTGCAATTCCACAATTTATTTTTAATTTACCATGTTCACTATATTTTAAAACTGACCTGGCAATATAATTCTCCAAGTCAGTACGAGTACACAGATACCAAATATGTATGTTTTTTTTATTTAAGTGGTGAGAAAAAAATTGGAAATTTGTATGAAAATTTTTTTTTTGCTGTTTTCGCCATTTTCTGAGACTTGTAACACTTTCATTTTTCGGGATCTGGGGCCGGGTGAGGGCTTATTTTTTGTGCCCTGAGCTGAACTTTTTATTGATACCATTTTGGGGTAGATACTATGTTTTGATCGCCTGTTATTGCATTTTATTGCAATGTTTCGGTGCCCAAAAACCATAATTCTGGTGTTTTGAATTTTTTATCTTGTTACTCCGTTTACCAATCAGATTACTTTAATTTATATTTTGATAGATCGGACATTTCTGAGAGCTGCGATAATGAAATGGTGTATTTTTTATATAATTGATTTATTTTTAATGGAGCAAAAAGGGGAGTGATTGGAACTTTTGTGGTTTTTCTTTTTTTTTCAGATTTTTAAAAACTTTTTTTTACTTTTTACTGTATTTAATAGTCCCCTTAGGGGACTTGAAGCTGCGATTGTCCGATCACCTGTGTTATACATAGCAGGGCTTAAGCGGTGGTCAAAGGAGGACCGTAATGACCAAAGGCAGGAACATAACATCTGATGTAAATATACATCATAAATGGTCAGGAGCTTAAAGCAGAAGATGCTTCAAAAAACTCTTCTTCCCCCATCCTGAATGTTTTCCAGTGTTTTTTTTCCATCTGCTTTTTTGGGGGATGCTCATACAGAAATGAAGGAAATGCTAGCATTTTTTTGTTGCAAAAATGCTGAACAGATACATGAAAAAATGCTTTCCTATTGACTTTAATTGTAAAGTATTTAGCGTTTTCCTAATGGGAAAATACCTGAAGAACGGACATGATACTTCTTTTTAAATGCTTGGCGTCTTTTCAAAGCCTGAAACATTTAAGACACCCAAAAGACTGAAAATATGAATAGCGAGTCATTTTTGCCTAGAAATGAATTTTCCATGCAAAAAAAAATGGTGAAAAAAAGACAGTGTGAACATATCTTTAGGGCACGTGTACACACAGTTTTTTGAGGAGTTTTCTTTTTTTTTGAGCGGCTCCACTTCACAAGAAGTCTCTTCAGATTCATTTCTGCTGTGGATCCATATTGCCGTTCTTGCGTTCAGTCTTTTCATCTTTCGGAAAACGCTTGGAGGGAAAAAGGGAAGCTCATGTCACTTTGGAATAAAGTTCGGGTCGGGTACCAGAACCTGAACTTCCATAGGTCCGCTCATCCCTAATGAGAAGCCATATGTAGATCTCCTCCTGTCTAACCACTTAGATGCTGTGGTCATTAGTGACTGTAGAATTCAAGGTGTTAACCAGCGGTGCGTATGTGTTGTCCTTCAGCAATCAGCTGTCAATCTGTAGGCAAACTTGGCAAGTGTTCAATTTGCCTGCAGCACCCCAACAGGGGAAATGACGCATTACACCGCACCCATTCATATTATTGGGTTGCCTGTAATGCAGGACAGGACAAGTCCTCCAAAGTGAAAAATGCTCCTTGTAGTTGCTCTCCACTATGGCCAAGAGATGAGGAGGATCCTAAAAGGAGGTTGACCCTATTAACTAAGAATTAACTAAAAATGGAACATGATAATGGGTTTAGGAAATGAGACAAACCTTTTACGGAAAGATGAAGAATATATGGTCAGAAGGAAGTCTGCGTGGAAAACTTCATCATGCCATTGATGTTGATCCTAGGCAACTGTCGCTCCTAGCCCTTTTATTGCGACGCCCCTTGATCTATTCCTTAGAAATTTCTGCCAACCACTTCACCCATTAATGACTTTTCCATGTGCGGTCTGGGGTTCATGTAATGCACCATTATCAGTAACCTCTTATGAAAGAGGCACATAAGCTGTTTAATGCACAATTTAAACAATGGTATTTCTTTTCTGTCTAGTGCCAAAATGGCCTGTCTGGGAGCTTTACTTCTCAGACCCTGCTGGCACAAGAACTGTGAGCCAGCTGGTAAGATCTGCAATGAGGAATTCCAGGCGGAAATCTTAAAGGACTGTCTGTGAACATGGAAACTCCATTCTAAATCAGATGGCTATCTATCTATCTATCTATCTATCTATCTATCTATCTATCTATCTATCATCTATCTATTATCTATCTATCTATCATTATCTATCTATCATCTATATATTATCTATTATCTATTTATCTATCTATCATTATCTATCTATTATCTATCTATATATTATCTATTATCTATTTATCAACTATCTATCTATCATTATCTATCTATTATCTATCGATCTATGTATCTATGTATCTATCTATCTATCATTATTTATCTATCATCTTTCTATTATCTATTATCTATCTATCATCTATCTATTATCTATCTATTATCTATCATCTATCTATCTATCATTATCTATCTATTATCTATCTATCATTATCTATCATCTATCTATCTATCATCTATCTATTATCTATCCATCTATCTATCCCTCTATCTATCTATCTATCTATCTATCTATCTCTCTATCTCTCTATCTATCTATCATTATATACAGTACAGACCAAAAGTTTGGACACACCTTCTCATTTAAAGATTTTTCTGTATTTTCATGACTATGAAAATTGTACATTCACACTGAAGGCATCAAAACTATGAATTAACACATGTGGAATTATATACTTAACAAAAAAGTGTGAAACAACTGAAAATATGTCTTATATTCTAGGTTCTTCAAAGTAACCACCTTTTGCTTTGATGACTGCTTTGCACACTCTTGGCATTCTCTTGATGAGCTTCAAGAGGTAGTCAGTGGAAATGGTCTTCACTTCACTTCATTAAAGCAAAAGGTGGCTACTTTGAAGAACCTAGAATATAAGACATATTTTCAGTTGTTTCACACTTTTTTGTTAAGTATATAATTCCACATGTGTTAATTCATAGTTTTGATGCCTTCAGTGTGAATGTACAATTTTCATAGTCATTAAAATACAGAAAAATCTTTAAATGAGGTGTGTCCAAACTTTTGGTCTATATTGTATCTATCATCTATCTATCTATTATCTATCTATCTATCAATCATTATCTATCTATCTATTATCTATCTATCATCTATCTATAATTATCTATTATCTACAGTTATATGAAAAAGTTTGGGCACCCCTATTAATCTTAAGCTTAATGTTTTATAAAAATTGTTGTTTTTGCAACAGCTATTTCAGTTTGATATATGTAATAACTGTTGGACACAGTAATGTTTCTGCCTTGAAATGAGGTTTATTGTACTAACAGAAAATGTGCAATCTGCATTCAAACAAAATTTGACAGGTGCATAAGTATGGGCACCCTTATCATTTTCTTGTTTTAAATACTCCTACCTACTTTTTACTGACTTGCTAAAGCACTTTTTTTGGTTTTGTAACCTGATTTAGCTTTGAACTTCATATCCAGGTGTATGCAATCATGAGAAAAGCTACTTAAAGTGGCCACTTGCAAGTTGTTCTCCTGTTTGAATCTCCTTTGAAGAGTGGCATCATGGGCTCCTCAAAACAACTGTCAAATGATCTGAAAACAAAGATTTTTCAACATAGTTGTTCAGGGGAAGGATACAAAAAGCTGTCTCAGAGATTTAACCTGTCAGTTTCCACTGTGAGGAACATAGTAAGGAAATGGAAGAACACAGGGACAGTTCTTGTTAAGGCCAGAAGTGGCAGGCCAAGAAAAACATCAGAAAGGCAGAGAAGAAGAATGGTGAGATCAGTCAAGGACAATCCTCAGACCACCTCCAGAGAGCTGCAGCATCAACTTGCTGCAGATGGTGTCACTGTGCATCGGTCAACTATACAATGCACTTTGCACAAGGAGAAGCTGTATGGGAGAGTGATGTGAAAGAAGCCGTTTCTGCAAGCACGCCACAAACAGAGTCGGCTGAGGTATGCAAAAGCACATTTGGAGAAGCCAATTTCTTTTTGGAAGAAGGTCCTGTGGACTGATGAAACCAAGATTGAGTTGTTTGGTCATACAAAAAGGCGTTATGCATGGCGGCAAAAAAACACAGCATTCCAAGAAAAACACTTGCTACCCACAGTAAAATTTGGTGGAGGTTCCATCATGCTTTGGGGCTGTGTGGCCAATGCCGGCACCGGGAATCTTGTTAAAGTTGAGGGACGCATGGATTCCACTCAGTATCAGCAGATTCTTGACAATAATGTTCAAGAATCAGTGACAAAGTTGAAGTTGCGCAGGGGATGGATCATTCAGCAAGACAATGATCCAAAACACCGCTCCAAATCTACTCAGGCATTCATGCAGAGGAACAATTACAATGTTCTGGAATGGCCATCCCAGTCCCCAGACCTGAATATCATTGAACATCTGTGGGATCATTTGAAGAGGGCTGTCCATGCTCGGCGACCATCAAACTTAACTGAACTGGAATTGTTTAGTAAAGAGGAATGGTCAAAAATACCTTTATCCAGGATCCAGGAAATCAATAAAAGCTACAGGAAGCGACTAGAGGCTGTTATTTTTGCAAAAGGAGGATCTACTAAATATTAATGTCACTTTTCTGGTGAGGTGCCCATACTTATGCACCTGTCAAATTTAGTTTGAATGCAGATTGCACATTTTCTGTTAGTACAATAAACCTCATTTCAAGGCAAAAACATTACTGTGTCCAACAGTTATTACATATATCAAACTGAAATAGCTGTTGCAAAAACACCAATTTTTATAAAATATTAAGCTTAAGATTAATAGGGGTGCCCAAACTTTTTCATATAACTGTATCTATTATCTATCTATCCTTCTATCTATCTATCTATCTACAGTGTGTATGGAAAGTACTCAGACCCCTTTAAATTTTTCACTCTTTGTTTCATTGCAGCCATTTGATACATTCTAAAAAGTTCATTTTTTTCTCATTAAAGTACACTCTGCACCCCATCTTGACTAAAAAAAACAGAAATATAGAAATTTTTGCAAATTTATGAAAAAAGAAAAACTGAAATATCACATGGTCATAAGTATTCAGATCCTTTGCTCAGTATTGAGTAGAAGCACCCCTTTGAGCTAGTACAGCCATGAGTCTTCTTGGGAATGATGCAACAAGTTTTTCACACCTGGATTTGGGGATCCTCTGCCATTCTTCCTTGCAGATTCTCTCCAATTCCGTCAGGATGGATGGTGAACATTGGTGGACAGACATTTTCTGATCTCTCCAGAGATACTCAATTGGGTTTAGGCCAGGGCTCTGGCTGGGCCAGTCAAGAATGGTCACAGAGTTGTTCTGAAGCCACTCCTTTATTATTTTAGCTGTGTGCTTAGGGTCATTGTCTTGTTGGAAGGTGAACCTTCGGTCAAGTCTGAGGTCCAGAGCATTCTGGAAGAGGTTTTCATCCAGGATATCTCTGTACTTGGCCGTATTCATGTTTCCTTCAATTGCAACCAGTCGTCCTGTCCCTGCAGCTGAAAACCACCCCCATAGCATGATGCTGCCACCACCATGTTTCACTGTTGGGATTGTATTGGGCAGGTGATGAGCAGTGCCTGGTTTTCTCCACACATACCGCTTAGAATTATCACCAAAAAATTCTATCTTTGTCTCATCAGATCAGAGAATCTCATAGTCTAGGAGTCCTTCATGTGTTTTTGAGCAAACTCTATGCAGGCTTTCATATGTCTTGCACTGAGGAGAGGCTTCTGTTGGGCCACTCTGCCACAAAGGCCCAACTGGTGGAGGGCTGCAGTGATAGTTGACTTTGTGGAATTTTCTCCCATCTTCCTACTGCTCTGGAGCTCAGCCACGGTGATCTTGGGGTTCTTCTTGACCTCTCTCACCAAGGCTCTTCTCCCAAGATTGCTCAGTTTGGCTGGATGGCCTGGTCTAGGAAGACTTCTGGTGGTCCCAAACTTCTTCCATTTAAAGATTATGGACACCACTATGCTCTTAGGAACCTTGAGAACTGCAGAAATTATTTGGTAACCTTGGCCAGATCTGTGCCTTGCCACAATTCTGTCTGTGAGCTCCTTGGGCAGTTCCTCTGAGCTCATGATTCTCATTTGGTCTGACATGCACTGTGAGCTGTGAGGTCTTATATAGATAGGATTTTCCAAATCAAGTCCTATCAGTTTAATTAAACTTAGCTGGACTCCAATGAAGGAGTAGAACCATCTCAAGGAGGATCACAAGGAAATGGACAGCATGTGACTTAAATATGAGTGTCTGAGCAAAGGGTCTGAATACTTATGACCATGTGATATGTCAGTTTTTCTTTTTTAATAAATTTGCAAAACTTTCTACATTTCTGGGGGTTTTTTCAGTCAAGATGAGGTGCAGAGTGTACTTTAATGAGAAAAAAAATGAACTTTTTAGAATTTACCAAATGGCTGCAATGGAAGTGTCAGAGTCGATTTAGGTCAGAACAAGAATTCATTCTTAAGGCAAAACTTTAGCTTTCAATCTAAAATAAAAACAGAAGTTTTTTTTTTGCAAATTGGACTGCAGAGCTTAAAGGGGTGGTCTGGAAAAAGCCAATCGAAAAAAGGCCGTCCTATAGCAGCTGCTGCTTTGTTTGGCCGGGGTACAGTGGGTACTTTTTAGAATTTACCAAATGGCTGCAATGAAACAAAGAGTGAAAAATTTAAAGGGGTCTGAATACTTTCCGTACCCACTGTATCTATCTATCTATCTACCTATCTATCTATCTATCTATTATACATCTATCTATACATCATCTATCCATCTATCTATCTATCTATCTATTTATCTATTATACATCTATCTATCTATCCATCTATCTATCTATCTATCTATCCCTCTATCTATCTATCTATCTATTTATTATACATCTATCTATGCATCATCTATCTATCTATCCATCTATCTATCTATCATCTATCCCTCTATCTATCTATCTATCTATCTATCCATATATATATATATATCTACCTATCTCTCTATCTATAATGCACCCGCCATGGTCCTCCATAATATACAATCGCTTCTCGCAAAATTAGAATATCATCAAAAAATTTAATTTTTTCACTTCTTCGATGCAAAAAGTGAAACTCATATATTATATAGAGTCATTACAAACAGAGTGATCTATTTCAAGTGTTTATTTCTGTTAATGTTGATGATTATGGCTTACAGCCAATGGAAACACAAAAGTCATTATCTCATTAAATTAGAATACTTTATAACAACAGCTTGAAAAATGTTTTTAAAATCTGAAATGTTGTCCTACTGGAATGTATGTTCAGTAAATGCCCTCAATACTTGGTCGGGGCTCCTTTTGCATCAATTACTGCATCAATGCGGCAATGTGGCATGGAGGTGATCAGCCTGTGGCACTGCTGAGGTGTTATGGAAGCCCAGGTTGCTTTGATAGCAGCCTTCAGCTCGTCTGCATTGTTGGGTCTGGTGTCTCTCATCTTCTTCTTGACAATACCCCATAGATTCTCTATGGGGTTGTAGCATCGGTGTCTCTGCCCCCTGACAGGCAGAGACGCCATCCCCCTTACCACCGCGCTCCGGGCCAGGCGTCCTCCGGCCCTCCTGCTGCTGCTGCTCCGGGCTGCCATCCTAAGGAGTCACCGGCCAATGGCCGGAGGACCTCTCATATAAAAGGCACCTCCTCCAAAATGGAGGTGCCCGTGCAAGGTTGTAGCTCTGTGTTCTAGACTCTGTTTCAGCCCTCAGGTCCCGCTGCTAGCCTGACTACCAGTCCAGTCTGCCAGCCTGACTACCAGTCCAGTCCGCCAGCCTGACTACCAGTCCAGTCCGCCAGCCTGACTACCAGTCCAGTCCGCCAGCCTGACTACCAGTCCAGTCCACCAGCCCGACTACCAGTCCAGTCTGCAAGCCTGTCTACCTGTGTCCGCCTGCCAAGTACACTCTCCAGCCCGACGGTCTGCCTACGGTCCTAACCTGCCAGTCTGTCTATGGGCCAGGCTTGCCTGCCTACCCGGAGAACGTACCAGTTACCTGCCGTGCCTACCAGCCAGCCTACCTAGAGGCTCCTGCCAGTTACCCGTGATGTCTGCTAGTCCATCTTCTAAGATCACCCGTCAGCCTGCCTGCCGTGCTCATCTGCTATACCGGTCAGTCCCTGCCTTCTGACCCGTGGGAGTCACCTGCTCTCATACAAGGACTGGTCCAGAGTAGCACCTGGTCCCTCTGCTCGGTCCTTCCCTGGTTCACGGAGTCGATTGAGCCGCCGTGCGACCTTGGTCAGTCCGAGTTGATACCTAGTTACGCCCCTCTGGTCCCTCCTTGCACCGCAGCACAGAGGTTCCACCACCCGGATCCGTAACAGGGGTTAAGGTCAGGCGAGTTTGCTGGCCAATCAAGCACAGTGATACTGTTATGTGTAAACTAGGTATTGGTACTTTTGGCAGTGTGGACAGGTGCCAAGTCTTGCTGGAGAATGACATTTCCATCTCCAAAAATCTTGTCGGCAGAGGGAAGTGACGCGCCCCCTGGGCCAGTGCTGTTTGGGGATTACCCGGAGCCGGATCAGATGGGGGTTGTAGTCTCCGAGTGGCGGCGACCCGGTCCGTGCCCAGGGTGTCAAACTCAGTGTGTGGCAGTCTTTACAGATGTTGGTAAAGGTCCTTAGTGTCGACTACGCCACCCGTTGATTTGCGGTCAAAAGGCCGCCGCTGCAGAAGGGTCCGCTGAGGCTGGTGGTATGTGTGCAGCTCTGGTAGTATAACCCCCAACGGGAGGGGTATAGCCTCAGGGGGTCAGATGTAGAGGATGGTGGTTGTGCAGGTGCAGGAGAGCTAAGCAAGAAGACTCAGAGTCGGGCTGTGCAGTTCAGGGGTTTTTACTTACGGGTGTTCTTATGGTCACTCTGGCCTGAAGCGACCACCCGAGCCGTGCTGCGTCCACCAGGTCCTGGACTCGGCCAACCCCCAAGCAATTCTGGAGCGTGGTCCTGAGCTCCTGTCTGACTTTCCCTCTCTTCTGGCCGTTCTCACCAGGGATCCACCTATGTCCGGCTCCCTCGGGTCTCTTGGTGGGTACACCCCTTCTGGGTTCCCTGACCCTATACCTGGTATGCCTTCCTAGTGGATTTAGTGAGGGTCGTGGCAGATCCTGCCCACGACCTCCGGTCTCTGGCTAAGGTGTGCTTTGGCCTCTGCCAGCTTGGGATCCGGTACCCTGGGTGCCAACCCTTCACCCTGCTGTTTGTATTCTGGGGTCTTGGGGTTCCTTCTTCTTCTCTCTGGGTCCTTCTGACTCCTCTCTCTCTCTCAGACTTGGCCTTGGAGCTGGGCCCAGCCGGAACCACAACTCCCTGTCAGCCCTTCTGGCTGAGCTTCTCTGCTCTGCTCCTCCGACTCTACAAAAGACCCTGTCCTAAGATGGTGCCCACCTTATATACTCCCTCTATGTGTGCGCTCAGGTGACCAGCACCCAATGAGCTCCTTGCTTTACCCAGACTGCTCCCCCTATCTGCCCCTACACTACTGGGATGTTCCACCCCCCTCCCACTCCAGCCAGGGACAGACACTGTCGTACCTGCACATAAACTGGTGGGAGTACCGTCGATCTGTCCCCCGGAAATGGGATGTATGTAGTGTATGCAGCCTACTAGCTCAGTTCCACACTCCATCCTTACCCGGGAGTGGAATACCACACCTCTGGCTTGAGGTGCAATACCCCTGCAGCAGCCGAATCCTCAGGGTGCTACATTCCCCCCTGGTAAATCACAGCACGTCCTCGGGCTGTAAAAGAATAAAAACATCCACAAACATACAATTTTTTTCATAAAACATAAACATATAAAACATCATATATTATCAGCATAAAACTTTTTCATATAAACATTCTTGTTCCTCCGGCCACGGTGCAACTTGTGACCGGGTAAAGTGCGACAGTCTCTTCAAGAAAAAACAGTTTCCTATAAAACCGGTAGGGGGCACTTTAGAAAGCGCAACTATATACAAGGGGAGGTATGGCCGCTCTCAGTCCTCGACCAGTGGGGAAAAGGGATGGCTGCTCACAGTCCTCAGCCTGTGGGGAGATGGGACACACTGGAACAGTTCACACTTGTCCCAACGGGGAACATATTTAAATTAGCAGCATGGCATATACCCTGACGGGTAACTATGTACAGTCTCTTTACCGTACTTTAATGACGGCGTACTCCTGCTCCTCCTTCAGACCCGTCCGGGTCCTCTTGCTCCTCTTCACACCGTAGCTCCTCCTCCGTCAGCCGGTGTACATGGAGGGCGTAGGGTCCTTTGGCACACTTGTGCCGGGTGAACGTGACCTCGTCCCCTACATATAGGTCACGACCTCTGTGTCCCTCCGGCAGATGGGACTCCACGTCTCTGCGGGTGACAAAGACGTCGCCGGGGGTGTGATGATCCCTGATGAAACCCCAACTGTGCTGCAGTTGGAATTTAATTACAGTCCCGGTGGCACGGGGACCGTGGGCTGCACGGGGGTTCCTCCTGGTCCGGCTCTTCTGCTCTGCACTCTGTTCCTGCAGCCGCTGCTCTCGGACCCGCCTCTCTCTTCGCTCCCGGTCAAAGACCTCTAACTGCTGCCGGCAGCACTCCGCACGCTCAGCTGCGGCTGCCCGAGTCTCTTGGGTGAATCCCATGAGGTCTCCTCCGGTGGGGTCCCACGCAAACTGCGCTTCCTCCAACGAGAGTGGGGTGATCTTAACGGGCTTCGGAACCGGAATCAGGGGCTCATCTAGGGGTCTTTCTTTCCGGAGTCGGGGATGGCGGAACTCCGGTGGCCATATAAAGGGCTGCCCATCCGGGCACGTATGCTGGGCAAATAGGTCTTCACCCAGGTGCGGCACGGTGGAAGTTGAGGGCGCGGTGGTGGAAGCGGCGCCCGGGTTCACTAGGCCTTGCGACCAGGCTTGGGGCACCCTGAAGGTAAAGGGCACCGTGAAGACGGCGGCGCCCGGGGTAACTTGGCCCAGCGACCACGCCGGTGGCTCAGTGGAGGTAGAGGGCGCTGTTGGAACTGCGGCGCCCGGGGGTACTAGACCTTTCGACCAGGCCGGTGGTGTTTCCTGCTTTGCCGCGCTCAGAGTCGAGGCGCGTGACGTCACAGGGGTCGCGGCTGCGGCTTCTGCTTGAGGCCTTGTCTGGAGCGGTGACGATGCAGCGACGGGCACGGCAGGGGGAATTTCGGGCTCTGCGACGGGGAGCTGGGGCAGGCACGCGGTTTCTCGGCTCGGGGTAGTGACGTCCCCTTTACCTGCCTCCATCTGTCCAGCTCCCTTCTCGGCGCCGTCTCCGGCCTTCACTCCTCCTGCACCATCCTCAGAGGCGGTCTGTCTCCTCGTCTCGGGTGGCGTGCTTCGCTGGCGGGTTCTTGCCTGCAGGGCCATCTCTCGGCTCCACTCCGTCAGCGTCTCTCGCTGCACCTGGGCCATCCTCCGTGCGAGGCGCTCCAGCTCGGTCTGCGCACACTCCCCGTCTCGGGGGAGCTGTGCCAGGATCTCCACTAAGCCTAGTGGGGTTGTTGCTTGCAGCAGGCTCCTGACCACTGGGTCGGTGCTGCCTGACTCTCCTTCCATCTCCGGGTACGACTTCTCCGGAGTCCTCTCCAGACTTCTTGTCTCCGGGTGCGCTCTCTCCAGACTCCTCCAGGCTGCACCCATCTTCGCTCTCTTGTTCTGTCTCCGCCCACATTGAAGGTGGTCCCGGGGCAACTTTTTGATTGTCAGTTCCAGGGGCAGTTCTCTCACGCTGATGGACACTTCTATCATCACAGTCTCTGTTGGTGGGGGCGGTTTCCGCTTTTGGCGCCATTCCTTGACCTGGCCCACGATGGGAGGTGACCTCTTGCCACCCTCTGGCACGCCCATAATGGCGTCCGCTCTTCCAAGGCGGGAAATATTCTGGAAATGGCGGGAATCGTCTCCCAGTGGCGGGAAACTCCGTGGATGGCGGGAAAAAGCTGCAGATGGCGGGCAACCGGCGGGAAACGATCCGTGATGGCGTCCCATGGTGGGGACCCTCTGGAACCGGCGGGAGACTTCTTTTTGAGGTAAATGCGAACTTTTCTTCAGGCACGCAGTACCCGGTTGTTGCGGGCACGAAATCCTGCCGACTACGCCAAAGTTGACGCGCCCCCTGGGCCAGTGCTGTTTGGGGATTACGCGGAGCCGGATCAGATGGGGGTTGTAGTCTCCGAGTGGCGGCGACCCGGTCCGTGCCCAGGGTGTCAAACTCAGTGTGTGGCAGTCTTTACAGATGTTGGTAAAGGTCCTTAGTGTCGACTACGCCACCCGTTGATTTGCGGTCAAAAGGCCGCCGCTGCAGAAGGGTCCGCTGAGGCTGGTGGTATGTGTGCAGCTCTGGTAGTATAACCCCCAACGGGAGGGGTATAGCCTCAGGGGGTCAGATGTAGAGGATGGTGGTTGTGCAGGTGCAGGAGAGCTAAGCAAGAAGACTCAGAGTCGGGCTGTGCAGTTCAGGGGTTTTTACTTACGGGTGTTCTTATGGTCACTCTGGCCTGAAGCGACCACCCGAGCCGTGCTGCGTCCACCAGGTCCTGCACTCGGCCAACCCCCAAGCAATTCTGGAGCGTGGTCCTGATCTCCTGTCTGACTTTCCCTCTCTTCTGGCCGTTCTCACCAGGGATCCACCTATGTCCGGCTCCCTCGGGTCTCTTGGTGGGTACACCCCTTCTGGGTTCCCTGACCCTATACCTGGTATGCCTTCCTAGTGGATTTAGTGAGGGTCGTGGCAGATCCTGCCCACGACCTCCGGTCTCTGGCTAAGGTGTGCTTTGGCCTCTGCCAGCTTGGGATCCGGTACCCTGGGTGCCAACTCTTCACCCTGCTGTTTGTATTCTGGGGTCTTGGGGTTCCTTCTTCTTCTCTCTGGGTCCTTCTGACTCCTCTCTCTCTCTCAGACTTGGCCTTGGAGCTGGGCCCAGCCGGAACCACAACACCCTGTCAGCCCTTCTGGCTGAGCTTCTCTGCTCTGCTCCTCCGACTCTACAAAAGACCCTGTCCTAAGATGGTGCCCACCTTATATACTCCCTCTATGTGTGAGCTCAGGTGACCAGCACCCAATGAGCTCCTTGCTTTACCCAGACTGCTCCTCCTATCTGCCCCTACACTACTGGGATGTTCCACCCCCCTCCCACTCCAGCCAGGGACAGACACTGTCGTACCTGCACATAAACTGGTGGGAGTACCGTCGATCTGTCCCCCGGAAATGGGATGTATGTAGTGTATGCAGCCTACTAGCTCAGTTCCACACTCCATCCTTACCCGGGAGTGGAATACCACACCTCTGGCTTGAGGTGCAATACCCCTGCAGCAGCCGAATCCTCAGGGTGCTACAGAAGCATGAAGGGCTCTAAAATTTCCTGGTAGACGGCTACGCTGACTTTGGTCTTGATAAAACACAGTGGACCTACACCAGCAGATGACATGGCTCCCTAAACCATCACTGATTGTGGAAACTTCACACTAGACCTCAAGCAGCTTGGATTGTGGCCTCTCCACTCTTCCTCCAGACTCTGGGACCTTGATTTTCAAATGAAATGCAAAATTTACTTTCATCTGAAAACAACACCTTGGACCACTGAGAACAGTCCAGGTCTTTTTCTCCTTGGCCCAGGTAAGACGCTTCTGGCGTTGTCTATTGGTCATGAGTGGCTTGACACAAGGAATGCGACACTTGTAGCCCATGTCCTGGATACGTCTGTGTGTGGTGGCTCTTGAAGCAATGACTCCAGCAGCAGTCCATTCCTTGTGAATCTCCCCCAAATTTTTGCATGGCCTTTTCTTAACAATCCTTTCAAACTGTGGTTATCCCGGTTGCTTGTGCACCTTTTACTACCCCACTTTTTCCTCTCACTCAACTTTCCATTAATATGCTTGGATACAGCACTCTGTGAACAGCCAGCTTCTTTAGCAATGACCTTTTGTGGCTTACCCTCCTTGTGGAGTGTGTGTCTGCCTTCTGGACATCTGTCAAGTTAGCAGTCTTCCCCATGATTGTGAAGTCTACTGAAACAGACTAACGGACCTTTTTAAACGCTTAGGAAGCCTTTGCAGGTGTTTTTTGCTAATTATTCTAATTCACTGAGATAATGACTTTTGTGTTTTCATTGGCTGTAAGCCAAAATCATCAACATTAACAGTTTCACTTTTTGCATTGAAGAACTGAAATACATTAACTTTTTGATGATATTCTAATTTCGTGAAAAGCACCTATATAATGCCCTTGCCATGGTCCTCCATATAATGTTATGCACTCACAATGGTCCTCCATATAATATAATGCACTTGCCATGGTCCTCCATATAATGTAATGCACTTGCCATGGTCCTCCATATAATGTAATGCACTCACCATGATCCTCCATATAATGTAATGCACTCACCATGGTCCTCCATATAATGTAATGCACTCACCATGGTCCTCCATATAATGTAATGCACTCACCATGGTCCTCCATATAATGTAATGTACTCACCATGGTCCTCCATATAATGTAATGCACTCACCATGGTCCTCCATATAATGTAATGCACCCGCCATGGTCCTCCATATAATGTAATTCACCCGCCATGGTCCTCCATATAATATAATGCACCACCATGGTCCTCCATATAATATAATGCACCGCCATGGTTCTCCATATAATATAATGCACCGCCATGGTCCTCCATATAATATAATGCACCCGCCATGGTCCTCCATATAATATTATGTACACCCCATGGTCCTCCTTATAATATAATGCACTCACCATGGTCCTTCAAATAATGTAATGCACCCGCCATGGTCCTCCATATAATATAATTCACCCACCATGGTCCTCCATATAATATAATTCACCCGCCATGGTCCTCCATATAATATAATGCACCGCTATGGTCTTCCATATAATATAATGCACCACCATGGTCCTCCATATAATATAATGCACCCGCCATGGTCCTCCATATAATATTATGTACATCCCATGGTCCTCCATATAATATAATGAACTCACAATGGTCCTCCATATAATATAATGCACTCGCCATGGTCCTTCATATAATATAATGCACTCACCATGGTCCTCCATATAATGTAATGCACTCGCCATGGTCCTCCATATAATATAATGCACCCGCAATGGTCCTCCTTATAATGTAATTCACCCGCCATGGTCCTCCATATAATATAATGCACTTGCCATGGTCCTCCATGTAATATAATGCACCGCCATGGTCCTCTATATAATATAATGCACTACCATGGTCCTCCATATAATATAGTGCTCCCACCATGGTCCTCCATATAATATAATGCACCCGCCATGGTCCTCCATATAATATTATGCACTCGCCATGGTCCTCCATATGATATAATGCACCGCCATGGTCCTCCATATAATATAATGTACTACCATGGTCCTCCATATAATATAATACACCCACCATGGTCCTCCATACAATATAATGTACACCACATGGTCCTCCATACAATATAATGTACACACTATGGTCCTCCATACAATAAAATGAACCCCCCCCCCATGGTCCTCCATGCAATATAATGTACACCCTCCCATCTATCTATCTATCTATCTATCTATTATCTATCTATCTATTATCTATCTGTCTATCCATCTATTATCTATCTATCTATCTATCTATCTATTATCTATATATCTATCTATTATCTATCTATCTATCCATCTATTATCTATCTATCTGTCTATCCATCTATTATCTATCTATCTATCTATCTATCTATCTATCGCTGTCTCATAGAATCATAGAATGTTAGAGTTGGAGGGCACCTCCAGGGTCATCTGGTCCAACCCCTTGCTCTCTTTCTTTCATTCTTTCTTTCTTTCTCTCTTTCAGTCTATCTATCATCCATCTATCTTATCTTTCGAGAAAAAAGAAAATAGAATCATGGAATCAGGAGGGTGCGTCCAAGTTATTGGGCTATGATGTTAAACCCCGTCTAATACAAAAGACAAAATAGTCAGCACACTGTAGCGTCGGCGTCCCTGCCTCCTACTAGGCAGGGATGCTGTTCCCCTCACCTCTCTGCTCCGTGCCCGGCGGCTTCCTCCCGCTCTGCTTGCAGCGCCCGCTCTCCCCCGGTCACTGTGCTTAGGGCGCGCGCGCGCTCCCCCTCTCTTAAAGGGGCCGCGCGCGTCGCCCTAAGGAGTCCCCGGCCAATGGCCGGAGGATCCCTCCATATATAAGGCACCTCCTCCAAAATGGAGGTGCCCGAGCAATGTTGTTGCACTGTTCACTACTCTGCTTCAGCCCTCAGGTCCCGTTGCCTGTTACCTGCCTGTTACCTGCCAGTTGCCTGCCAGTTACCTGCCTGTTACCTGCCTGTTACCTGCCAGTTGCCTGCCAGTTGCCTGCCAGTTGCCTGCCAGTTTCCTGCCAGTTTGCTGCCTGATTCCTGCCTGTCATCCGCTTTCCTGCTTGCTAGCCTGAGGTCCGACGGTCTGCCTTCCGACACCTGTCAGTCTGTCTATGGACCAGCTTACCCGCTCACCTGGGAGCGCTCACCGGCTACCTGTCTGCTAGCCTACCTGGAGGCTCCGCCGTCACGTGCTGTGACCACCTGCCAGTCCAGAGACTCTTGCCTGCTCACCTGGGAGCGCTCATCTGCTACCTGCCTGTTAGCCTACCTGGAGGCTCCGCCGTCACGTGCTGTGACCACCTGCCAGTCCAGAGACTCTTGCCTGCTCACCTGGGAGCGCTCATCTGCTACCTGCCTGTTAGCCTACCTGGAGGCTCCGCCGTCACGTGCTGTGACCACCTGCCAGTCCAGAGACTCTTGCCTGCTCACCTGGGAGCGCTCATCTGCTACCTGCCTGTTAGCCTACCTGGAGGCTCCGCCGTCACATGCTGTGACCACCTGCTTATCCTGAGACTCTCGCCTGCTCACCTGGGAGCACTCATCTGCCATCTGCCTGCTAGCCTACCTGGAGGCTCAGCCGTCACAGGTCGTACCTGCCCGTTTACCCAGAGACTGCCCCGGTCACTTGCCGTGACCTCCTGCCCGTTTACCCAGAGACTGCCCCGGTCACTTGCCGTGACCTCCTGCCCGTTTACCCAGAGACTGTCCCAGTCACTTGCTGTGACCTCCTGCCCGTTTACCCAGAGACTGCCCCGGTCACTTGCCGTGACCTCCTGCCCGTTTACCCAGAGACTGTCCCGGTCACTTGCTGTGACCTCCTGCCCGTTTACCCAGAGACTGTCCCGGTCACTTGCCATGACCTCCTGCCCGTTTGCCCAGAGACTGTCCCGGTCACCTGCTGTGACTGCCTGCCTGTCTTCCCTGGTCGCCACCCGCTTCCTTACAAGGACTGCCCCCTTGTATAAGTTGCTCAGAGGTTCCGCCTCCCAGACCCGTTACAGTTTGCTCGGGCCATGGAACCCGGTGGCACCCAAGCTCCCTCGGTCTCGGACCTTTGTCATGAACTGTCCCGACAGAGGTCCCAACAGGAGTCCATCCTGGGTCACCTGCGGAATGTCAATACTCGCCTGGACACTTTGACTGCCCCACCAGCAACCACCAATACCATAGTATCCTGCTCTGGAATCCGGCTTTCTGCACCTCCTCGCTTCGGAGGCGACTCCGCTCAAGCTCGGGGCTTCATTAACCAGTGCACCCTGCACTTTGAACACCAGTCCCACCAGTTTAATTCCGACCGGGCCAAAGTAGCCTTCATCATGTCCCATCTCATGGGAGAGGCACTGGCTTGGCTAAATCCTCTATGGGAGAGAGGAGACCCTCTGGTGTCCGACCTGCCAGCCTTTCTCACGGCTTTCCGGAAGGTCTTCGACGAACCCGGACGGAGGACCTCATCCGCCTCATCTCTGCTACGCCTCCGTCAAGGGAGTCTCACCGTGGGCCAATATGCCATACGGTTCCGTACCCTTGCTTCGGAGCTGGCCTGGGATAACGACGCCCTGGTGTCCGTCTTCTGGGAGGGTCTGTCCGGCCGTATTAAAGATGAACTCGCCGGTCGGGACATTCCTACCACTCTCGACGACTTGATTACACTTGCCACCCGGATTGACATCCGGTTCCAGGAGCGCGCTAGGGAGGTCACTCGTGAGAGGAGGATTCCACGTCTAGTCCCTACCTTCCAGAGACCCGTCACTCTCCAGGCACATTCACCTGAGCCTATACAGGTCGACCAGACCAAGATGGTCAAGACCCGTCAAGACTTACGTCGTGCCGAGGGGAGCTGTTTCTACTGTGGCAGTAAGGAGCACCGGATCCGTTCCTGCCCTGAGAGGTCGGGAAACGCCTGTGTCTAGGATCGCTCAGAGAGGTCCCCCTAGACAAAAGTAAACCCTCTCCATCCCTGATGCTGTCTGTTTCTATCTTCTGCGGAGAGAACCGCTATTTTGAACTGGCTCAACTTGACTCTGGAGCTGCTGGAAATCTCATCTCTCAATCCCTGGTAGAAAAATACCACATTCCCACCAAACCTCTGGCCGTACCTTTATCTGTCGCCGCCGTGGATGGGGGCCTCTTACCACATCCCATCCAACTCATCACCGAATCTCTGACTCTACAGGTGGGAATGCTGCATTCTGAGAGCATCTCCTTTTATGTTCTGCCTGGACTCTCTCACGCCCTCTTGCTTGGCCTGCCTTGGCTCCAGAGACATGCACCCGTGCTTGACTGGCAGACCGGAGAGGTCCTTCGCTGGGGACAGGACTGCCATAAGACTTGTCTAGTTCCCGTTCGTCCTGCCCGTCCTTCTCCTACCCCAGCCAATCTGCCCGGTCTTCCGGTTCCCTATTGGTCTTATGCGGATGTCTTCAATAAAAAAGAGGCAGAGACTTTACCTCCTCATAGACCATACGACTGCCCAATCGACCTGATGCCCGGCTCTACTCCTCCCCGTGGGCGAATCTACCCTTTGTCCACTGCTGAAACCCGGTCCATGTCTGAATATATTGAGGAGAACCTGGCCCGGGGATTTATCCGGAAATCTACCTCCCCGGCGGGAGCAGGCTTCTTCTTTGTCAAAAAGAAGGACGGCTCACTCCGTCCATGTATAGACTATAGAGGCCTAAACCAGATTACTGTGAAGAATAAATACCCCCTTCCGCTTATTCCTGAATTATTTGACCGTCTGAGGGGGGCTAGAATCTTCACCAAACTGGATCTCCGTGGGGCATATAACCTGGTCCGTATCCGTCAGGGGGATGAGTGGAAGACGGCATTCAATACCCGGGACGGCCACTATGAGTACCTTGTGATGCCCTTCGGTCTCTGTAACGCTCCTGCCGTCTTTCAAGAGTTGGTCAATGACATCTTCCGTGATCTTCTCTACTCCTGCGTGGTGGTGTACCTGGACGATATCTTGGTCTTCTCTCCGGATCTTCCTACTCACCGGAGGGACGTTCGTCAGGTCCTGCTCAGGCTCAGGCAGAACAACCTCTACGCTAAATATGAGAAGTGCATCTTTGAGCAGACCTCTCTTCCATTTCTGGGCTACATAATCTCTCAGACAGGTCTACAAATGGATCCAGAGAAACTGTCTGCCATCCAGAAGTGGCCCCGACCAGAGGGGTTGAACGCTATTCAGCGGTTCCTGGGCTTCGCCAACTATTACCGCCTGTTCATACCGCACTTCTCTTCCCGGACCGCCCCTATCTCTGCTCTCACCCGTACAGGTACGAACCCCAGAGAATGGCCGCCCGAAGCAGAGGAGGCATTTCTTTCCTTAAAACAGGCCTTCCTCTCCGCCTCGGTGCTGCATCGTCCGGACGGCAACAAACAATTCTTCCTAGAAGTTGATGCCTCCTCCTCCGGAGCTGGGGCGGTACTTACCCAAAAATCTTCTTTCGGAAGAAAGGTAACCTGCGGCTTTTTCTCCAAACATTTCTCCTCTTCTGAGCGCAATTATTCTATAGGAGACCGAGAATTGTTGGCCATTAAGATGGCACTGGAGGAGTGGCGTTACCTGCTCGAGGGGGCTCTCCACCCGGTAATAATTTACACTGACCACAAGAACTTGGCATATCTCCAGAGCGCCCAGAGACTTAACCCGCGCCAAGCCCGGTGGTCTTTGTTTTTTGTCCGCTTTGATTTCATTCTTCATTTTCGTCCGGCTGACAAAAACATCAAAGCTGACGCCCTGTCCCGATCCTTTCTGGTGTCTGATCTTGAGGAGGAGCCTAAACACATCATCGATCCCACCAGAATAATGCAGGTAGCCCCCGTGGGCCTAAATCGTCTCCCTCCCGGTAAGACGTTCGTAACGGAGTCCGATCGGGAGAAGATTCTACACTGGGGTCACTCGTCTAAGCTAGCTGGGCACGCCGGTCAGAAAAAGACCCTCCAGCTTATTACCCGGCACTACTGGTGGCCTACCCTGCACAAGGATGTAATTGACTTTGTTTCTGCTTGTGTGTCCTGTGCCCGCAACAAAGTTCCGAGACACCTGCCTGCCGGCCGCCTTCTTCCTCTGCCTGTGCCTGCTGCCCCGTGGCAACATATAGCTATGGACTTCATAACAGATCTTCCCGTCTCTGCCGGTTGTACGGTCATTTGGGTGGTCGCTGACCGCTTTTCCAAAATGGCTCATTTTATTCCCCTGCCAGGCCTCCCGTCTGCTCCCGAGCTAGCTAAAGACTTTATCCGCCACATCTTCTGTCTCCATGGTCTGCCTCTCCACATCGTGTCGGATCGTGGGGTTCAGTTCACCTCACGCTTCTGGAGAGCCACATGTAAACTGCTCGACGTCACCCTGGACTTCTCCTCCGCTTACCACCCACAGTCCAATGGTCAAGTGGAGCGGATCAATCAGAATTTGACCAGTTACCTCCGACACTTCGTTAATGCCCACCATTCAGACTGGGTGGATCTCCTACCATGGGCCGAGTTCTCTTACAACAATCACGAGAGCGAATCTTCTTCTAAATCCCCGTTTTTTGTAGTCTTCGGTCAGCATCCTCGGATCCCTTTTCCTGTCTCCACCTCTGTGGACAACCCGGCCGCGGAATCTCTCGTTAGCAAATTTTCCTCCATTTGGAAGAGTACCCGATCCGCACTCCTTCAGTCGTCCTCCTGCCCGTTTGCCCAGAGACTGTCCCGGTCACCTGCTGTGACTGCCTGCCTGTCTTCCCTGGTCGCCACCCGCTTCCTTACAAGGACTGTCCCCTTGTATAAGTTGCTCAGAGGTTCCGCCTCCCAGACCCGTTACACACTCCAAATTTGCAACCTTGGGGTTACATTATTGACCCATATTTTATGCAACGTTTCAGCTCTGAAAAAAAATCACTAATACTTGATAAATGCTCATTGTTTTTTTGGGAGCCGAAATGTTGCATAAGATATTGGTTAATAATGTACCTATCTATCTCATATCTCTATATATCTATCTATCTAGCTCATATCTTTATTTATCTATCTATTATCTATCTATTATCTATCTATTATCTATCTATTTATCTGTCTCATATCTATCTATCTCATATCTCTATCTATCTATCTATCTATCTATCTATCTAGCTCATATCTTTATTTATCTATCTATTATCTATCTATTTATCTGTCTCATATCTATCATTATCGTCTTATCTATAATTATCTATCTATCTATCTCACATCTATCTATCTATATATCTATCTATCTATCTATAAAGAAAAAACCTGGGAGTCTGAACTGAAACGTAATTTGATGTGCATGCAAAATGTAAATGCATGTTCACATAAGGCCACTAGACAGAGAAAAACCAAAGACAAGCAAAATACCCAAATAACTGGAAGTAAATGGATAAATCGCACAGTGCAAAAATAATGATAAATAATAAAGGGTATTTAGTTAACATAATTTTGATCAAAATAATGTAAAATCCATCCCACCACGTCACGGTAACCCTTATGGGACATTTACTTCCAGTTATTTGGGTATTTTGCTTTTCTTTGGTTTTTATCTATCTATCTATCTATGTAGCTCATATCTCTATTTATCTATCTATATATTATCTATCTATGTATTATCTATCTATGTATTATCTAGCTATCATCTATCTATCTCATATCTATCTATTTATCTGTCGCATATCTATCATTATCTTCTTTCTATAATTATCTGTCTATTTATCTCATATCTATCTATCTACACCTAATTAAAGTCAAATAGATTTTCATTACTTTAGTTGTTCAGTTAAGTCAATTTAAAAGGGTCCTTCTTGGAGCAGTACATGACCCGCCATTCACCACTTGTTATGTCCATTGATTGGTAGAAAGACCTACAGTCAAAAATAAATCCTTTGATGGTTGCCAGGTGCCAGGTTCTTGCACCCTTGGTGGCAGAGTCTAGGACTCCACCTCGGAGCGCTCCGCTTGCAGCTTGACACTAAGTAGGAGTGAAGAATGCCGTGCATCATGCTTGTAATCACATAATTATTTCATATGATGTCTAATGAGTGTGAGATGAATATCAGGACACAAAGACCTCACAAAAGTGTGAAGTGAGGGTCATGCACGCTGTGGGTGGGCACAGAGCAAGCTGGGCTCAGCTGGCAGAAATATTACACGTCTTGAGACCTGCAAGACCATTAGCGAACAAGCGTTGTGTATGTGCAATGTATATTTCTAAGCACAACAATGCTTATGGCACAATGCAAAGTAACATTGCAGGAAACATAATGTAACTATTACACGATGACTGGAATATGGAAGAAAGAATATAGGACTGAGAGATTATGACACTTTAGTTTTTTATATTTTACCTACAATTCATAAATCTTTTATTAAATCCATCAGGTCGGTTTACCTATAGTATCATGTTCCGATTCTGTTTTTAGCCATATTGGCATTTTTTGGATAAAGTCCTTAGTCCCCTGGCTAGAAGTACCGCATTTTATATACAGGAAACATCCAATTTTCTAAATAAATTAAAAGGGATCAATCTTCCTGACAAAGTTGTTCTGGCTTTTTTTTACATTGTTTCTCTATACACAGCTATCAATTATGAAAAAGGCTTACAGCCTATCAGAAAGCGACTACATATCCATCTGATAGTATTGAATTTATTGCCAATTACTAGAATTTGTACTGCGACACAGCTATTTTTTTTTTGGGAGATAGCTATTAGAAACAAATATGCAGGACCGCCATGGGTGCGAATATGGCGCCCACTTATGCAAATATTGTAATCGGTGTCTTGAAGGATGCTCTCATGTATGTGTGCCACCACTTCAGACATTTAAATCCTAATTAAAATGGCAAAAATAGGTTAATGACCCATAGATCCAGATGTCAGAATGAATGGTCATTGATGACTACACATGGTTCCATTGTCAAACAAGGCATTACCTAAGGCACAATTTAAAGGGGGTGTCCAGTTACCAATAAATGATGATCTATCGCAAATATAGGTCATCAACATCAGATGAGGGAGGGTTCAATATCCAGCATTCCCCTGTTATAACCTCCGGCACCAGGCTTTAAACACTAAATGGTCCTGAAGAGCAAAGTTGATGAAAATTGTGTGCTCAACAGGCGATTGTGGGGGTGCTGGTTATAGGACCCAAACTGATCAGATATTGATGACCTATCCTGAGGATAGGCCAACAATATTAGATACTCGGACAACTCCCTGTAAGCTGTGGAATTCCCCCATTGTGTTGTGTTATATCACACCTATGTAGTGGACTATATTGATTTACATGCTGAAAACAGTAGCTGATGTGACTGGAGAAGATTATCCTTAAAGGGTTTTTCTGGGACTTCTAAAAAGGTTGTCTAATAGCTGGAAATGTGAAAGAATAAAACAAAAATTATTAAAAATCACCTGATATAGCCACAGCCACTTCAGTGCCATCACTATGGTAGTCCCCTTCCTAGTCTTTGTTTGCCTTGTTGCAGTAATCACCTGCTGTACATCCACATGACCTCTGCAGCCAATCACTGACCTTAGCATGGATGATCACTGAGGTCGGTGATTGGCTGCAACAATCACATTGATGAACGGCACAGCCTGGGGCAAAGTAAACTGCAGCAATTAAAGAGTTTTTCCCAAAATATTAAGTCACCCGTTATCCAAAGGTGATATCTTACTGATCGTTGCACTCGGCTATCTTTGGCAGTCCCATAGACTTTGAATGGAGCGGAGGTTGAGTATGCTCTTATGCGTACCATTCAAGATGGGGCCACAGAGACGGATTCCAGAGCACCAATCTAGTAGTCAGACCCTAATTGATTTCTATGTTATCCCTAACCTATATATAACTTAGAATTTAAAGGGTTTGCTCCAAAAATATTAAAGGTAACAACAACCACACGAGAGCCCCAGGACCGCGAGTGCCGATACCGCTGGAACGCCATTAGCATGTGAGGTGAGCATAGGCTTTTTTTTATTTTATCGGGGCCAAGCATGGGGTGTGAGAAGGGATTGTCCAAGTAGTGGACAACTTAGCTTTAAGTGATATTTAATTTAAAAAAATTCCAAAAACAAGAGCAAGATTGATGGGGATCCTAAACGAGGGACCCTCAATATTAAGGTAGAAGTCTGTATAAACCAATCACTTTAAAAGCCAAATGCACTATCATCGGAGGGTTAATGTAGGTCTACTATGATTATAGCCTATCTTTGAAAAACTCAAAAGTAGAAAGAAACCAATGATTGCAATGTTACTTTTCATGGCATTGGTTGCTTTACTATGTCTACTAATGGATTCAGCATCGTGTTGACCTCGGCTGACCTCCAGCTGTCTATATGATGGTCCTCCGATCAGAGGTGTTTTCCCTCTAGCGCCACATGACAAGCCCTTCTCGGGGGTTAAAACGGGCTGTCAATGAGGTAGTTAAAAGACGTTCATCTCAGCTGTCATACCACCCTCATATGGGTCAAGCCAACAATCTTGATGGTCCAGTTTTCTTCCAAGAAGATATTCCCGGTTTCTTTTTGCGTAAATGTTGTTGTTTTTTTCTGGGAGACATTCCTGTGTAATTTGCCTCTGAAGAAACAGTGTCTTTATTATCATCAGCTCTGGAGACGTCGGGAGCAGCCATGCAGAGTCAGGTCGGGGAAAGAGACATAGTATAAGCTTTATGGTCATGTATATGCCATGTAATAACATGTTACTTGTGGCTACTGATTCAGTGTATGGGACATTAAGGGCTTGTTCACATGTTGCAATTCTGACTTTTTTTTTTTCAGCGCGTTTTACAGTATAAGCAAAGTGAATGAGATTTCTGAAATCTCATGTACATGCTTTTTTTTTCCTTGCAGATTTGAACCTTCAAATCTGCAGAATGTCAATTCTTCAAGGGTTTTTCTTGCAGCATTTTTGACTCAATGAAATGATTGTCGGGGAAAAATGCATGTAAAAATTAAGAAAAAATGTACGTAAAAATACAGGAAAAACTCACTTATTTTATGCAGCATTTTTGCAGCCAACAGTCCAGTTTTTGCAGTAAAAAAAATCCAGTGCAAATGCTAAACGCATGCACAAAACATACACAGGACTGATGCACTGCAAAATTTCAGTTTGGGATTTTACTAAAATCCACAGAGGATATTGTCCTGCAGTGCAGATTTTTACAGTATGTTCATGTGTAGATTGTGTCACCCGGGGGAATATAGGGGACTCGGTACCCGGGCCTTTTACCTTGCTTAGGATGTCACGGCAGTCGGCTCCCGGGCCCGTACTCTGGGGTCTCTCTTGAAAAAGGGTTTTTTTTAGTGTACAGTTTGTTTCGTGACGCCACCTGTGGCTTCCGGTAACGGTTACCGGCGCTGCTGCAGACCTCCGGGGGTGATGGGATGGCAGCTGGGATGTTTCCGCTCCCCACAGGCGGAGCGAGCCCCCGGGGCAGTGTAGTTGGAAGGGATGCAGGTGAGAGATGGCCAGGTCAGGGGGAATGACGGACACTCACACAGGGGATTCGCTTCAGCAACTTTACTGGTGTAACGGCATGTATGGTCCAGGGTACTTGCTAAGAAGGGTGCACTTCAGGACTTCTCCCCAGTGAGCGGGTATAAGGCCTCCTGATCCGTGTCTCCCTCTCTCTAAGCTTCTAGCCAGCCTGAAACTTGGCTTAGCTTCTGTGTTGTGTTGCTCTCTCACATGACCGCTTGGTAGTAGGACCTTTCTTTGGCAACCACTATCCCTGGACGCCGGGGCCTTCGTGGTTCCTAGTCCGGTTATTGCAGGTAGCTTCAGGATGACCAGGGGTCTGGAAGCCTCCTGGCAAGCCGGTAGTCCCTACTGGGTATAGAGGACCCTGTAGGCGCGAACCCGGTGTCCGGTTTGTGTCTTGGGGTGAGCCTATGATGCTCCTCTGCCCCCTCAACTCCTCTCTCCTCTCCTCTTTGCCTCCAGCCACACTCGGGGCCCTCAATTCAGCAGCAGACGTGCTGCATCTTCACTGCTCTCAGTGGCAGCACACTCTCTCTCAGACTGACTGAACTGCCTGGCTCCACCCTCCATATATATATCCCTAACGGGGCTCCCTCTGGTGGTATGAGGTGGAAGGGTGGAGGTGTCTGCATGTAATGAGGGCCTCTTGTGGAGAAGTCCATCCATGCACCCTTTTGGGTCCTGTGGTACCTGTGAACAGCAGGGTGCCACATAGATTAGCTACAAACTTTAGAGCAAAATCTGCAGCAAATATGAAACGTGTGAAGACGATTTCTGCTGCAGATGTTCATTCGACACAGTTAAGAGCAATAAATGTAAAATGAAGGTAGATGTGTAAATAGAAAAGGTAAATCAATAATGTACATTAGCAGTAGATAAAATAATGGATCCAAACCTGAAATGTATGTATAAATAAAGATGATATGCTGCAAAGTAAAAATTAATTTATCTTTATAAGGGCTTAATCAGACGGCTGTATAAATCGGCCTGAGATCGGATCGCAGTGCTCGGACTGGCCGGCAGCTCTACCCACCCGAGTTTGACTGCTGTCACACTCAGGTAGGGAGGGCTTCCAGCCAGTCCGATCACTGCGTTCCAATCTCAGTCCTATTTATATACCCGTCTGACTGCGCTCGTAGACTCTACATCATAAAATAGTACTGAAAACAGTCAAAGTGGGTAATAAAAACGACGTCAACTGGGACCAAGGGAGGAGCATCAATGAGAGACTCATGCAAATAAGTAATGATGGTGGTATAATAATGAAAATAGTAATATAAAGGTATGGACGTATGTAGGTGAATCATAGATCAATATAATGCCAGGATATAGAGCATATAAATAAGTAAAAACAAGTAACAATTCATAATTAGATAATATGATAAATGAATACATCTATAAGGTGCAGGTGTTATAAATAAATACATAAAGTGCATGTGCTATTCAGTACTGAAACGCGCATTGGGGCGTGGAGACGTGGAGTGACAAGCCAAGCTGTCCACAAGGAGAAGCCTTAACCCTTAAATCCCAGTCCAAAGCCTCTCACCTAGCCCAATAAGATCTCATACTTTGCACTAATGAGGGTCCGAAACACCTTGTCTGCAAATTGAGATTCTGGTTTGGCTTTTATCCTAAGTCATATTGCAAGGCTCGTTAAAGGGTTGATATTGACTTTTAGGATCGATACTTACAATAGGTGGCGCTAGAGTTCTAGACCTCTCTGAAGAGACAATTTGTGTATGAGCAGTAGAAAAGTTCACTAACTGGTTTCAGTGGCTGCTGCAGGTGCGGTGTTTGGTCAGACGTGGCTTCTTCTAGCTATATATACAGTTGAAAGCTGAAGTTTACATACACTATATAAAAGACACATCTGCATGTTTTTCTCAATATCTGACATGAAATCAGAATAAACCTTTCCTGTTTTAGGTCATCTAGGATTACCATAATTTTTAATATTTGCCAAATGCCAGAATAATGAGAGAGAGAGAATGTTTTAAGGCATTTTTATTATTCACTGCAAAGTCAAAAGTTTCCATACATTTCATTAGTATTTGGTACCATTGCCCTTAAACTGAAAGACTTGGGTGAAACGTTTGGGATATCCTTCCACAAGCTTCTCACAATAGTTGGTGGGAATTTGGGCCCATTCCTCCTGACAAAACTGGTGTTACTGATCCAGGTTTGTAGGTCGTCTTGCTCGCACATCCTTTTCAGCTTTGCCCATAAATTTTCAATAGGATTGAGACAGGGCTTTGTGATGGCCACTCCAAAACATTGACTTTATTATCCTTAAGCCACTTTGTTACCATTTTGGCAGTATGCTTCGGGTCATTGTCCATTTGATGTCTTGAGATGTTGCTTCAGGATTGCCACATAATCTTCTTTTCCCATGATGCCATCTATTTTTTGACATGCACCAGTCCCTCCTGCAGCAAAACAACCCCACAACATGATGCTGCCACCCCTGTGTTTCACAGTTGGGATGGTGTTTTTAGGCTTCCAAGCTTCTCCCTTTTTCCTCCAAACGTAACGATGGTCATTATGCCCAAAAAGTTCCATTTTAGTTTCATCAGACCACAGGACATGTCTCCAAAAATTAAGGTCTTTGTTCCTGTGTGCATTTGCAAACATTAATCTGCCCTTTTTATGTTTCTTTTGGAGTAATGGCTTCTTCCTGGCAGAGTGGCCTTTCAGCCCATGTTGATACAGTACTCATTTCACCGTGGATATTGACACAATCTTACCAGCTTCCACCATCATCTTCACAAGGTCTTTGTTAGGCCGGTACGCAGGAGAAGGGCTTTCTCGTGGCGTCCGGCCAGGCCCTTTCTTGCTGGTCAGTAATGGTCAGCATTTAGGTTCCGTTCTAGGGATTCTAAGTGTGGTTTCTGCTCATGTGCCACTAAGCCACGCCCCTTGCGGTCATGTGCCGCTAAACCACGCCCCATTGTGGTCATGTGCCGCTAAGCCACACCCCTTATGATCATATACCACTAAGCCATGCCCCATTATGGTCGTGTACCACTAAGCCACGCCCTCTTGCGGTCATGTGCCTCTAAGCCATGCCCCCTGCTGTCTGGTACAGCATGGTTGGTTGTCCTGGGGGGCTGGGGCTGTCTCTAGTGTATTTAAGGGCTCCGTGGGCTCCGCCCCGGTGCCTAGTCTATCTCTTTCTAACCTGGGGTGAGGTCTCTGGCAGTAAATGCAGTGTGTGAGAGTCGTTGTCAAGGGTTCCTGCTGTGTGCTCCCTAGTCATCCTAGCCATCAATTGGGGCTAGGGGAATGCTGTGAGCAGCACGCTCTACCGTGTCGGTTCAACGGTTGGTGTCCATGCCACGGAGGCGTCCTTGCTACCGATCCAGCATTCCAGGGTCCGCCATTGTATGTGTGGTCACACTGCCGCTTTTACACCCATGTATTGGGTGCTGCAGAGATCCTCCTCCTCTTTAGGAAATTAGGTTCCAGGCCTTTCCTGGCCTGTAGCTATCTGCAGCTCTATACGCCGCCATCTAGTGCTCAGGCGTTTCATGCTGCCAAATCCTTCCTGCTCTGCACAGCGGTGTCTTGCAGTGCAAAGGTTTATTAGTTTCATTTCTGGAGTGTTGTAAACTACCAGCATTGTACCTTGTTTAGTTACTACTTGTGTGTGCATTTAGCACACTAGTTCATTTCTTTCTCTGTGTTTAGCTGAACATTCCTCTGGGACTCAGCTGCTGCAGCTCCTCTGCAGTCCGGTGGACCCAGACATGTCCTTTAAGTTTTATTTTATTAAAGGACACACCAGCGTAACAGTCTTTTGCTTTTGTCCTTGGGTTGATATGCACATGTTGGACCAAATCACAATCATCTCTCAGACACAGATGCCATCTCCTTCCTGAGCGGTATGATGGCTGGACATTCCCATCTTGTTTGTACTTGCGTATAATTGTTGCACAGATGAACGAGGCACCTTCAGGTATCTTGAAATTGTACCCAAGGATGAGCCAGACTTGTGCAAGTCCATAATTCTCTTCCTGATATTTTGACTGATTTCTTTAGACTTTCCCATGACGCTAGACAAAGAAGTAGTGTGCTTCAGGTGTGCATTAAAATACATCTGTGGCGCCCCTGAGGGTTCAGTCGCCACAGAGGTACTGCATCTCACCCAGAGGCGTGGTATCTCACTCTCAGGTAAGGAAGGAGTACAGCCCGGGACCCTAACACCTGCATCCAACACTGCACTACTCCAGACCAGCTCGAGGGGCAAGATGCGTCTCGCTTTCTGCTGAGCCCTGTCCCTGGCCTAGAGAGAGGCACAGGACAGACTGAGGAGGAGAGGAGCAGGAGAAAGGCTCCAGGAACGTAGAAGGGACCCTAGGGGTATGGGCAGTGCTGGATGCCACCCGTACGCCCGAATCTGCCAGGCGTTGGAGGGGTCAGGTCGCACAGAGGGGACCGGTCCCTATACTAGCAGAGTTCTTTAAGCCTCAACTAGGAAACCGGAGGCTGCAGTATTTCAGGTACTGCAGCCAAAATCCACATCTGTCTCACCAAGAAGGTAGCCATAGAGGACCCAGGGGGCAGAGAAGACGTCGCCCAACAAGGTCCGCGGTCACTGGATTGGGACACTAGGTGTGAGGTGCAGGGAGATGGCCAGAAGGAACACACAGAAGAGGGTCCCGCTATGTACTCTGGAAGTACCTGAGGGTTGGCTGAACCCCTCCCTGAGTAAACACAGGGCGACGATGGAAGTTACCCTGGCCCTGGTAACTTGGAGTCTGAAAATCGTGAGTAAAACCCTGAAGACTGCACCCCACCGTCTCTTTCAGTTATTGCTGCTGTGCCATCACCTTCATAACAACAACACTGCCCTGGAGCTAAGCTCTACCTGTGGATAGCTAAACCAACTCTGCTGCATTCACACCAGCTCCAGACAACCTGCTCCGCAGCGGCGGCTCCACATAGCCGCATACCGCAGGTGGCGTCACGAACTGTACATAAAAACTATAAATCCCCTGCAAATAATATCCCCCTTTTACTGACCGCCCTAAGTCACAGACCGGGTCACCGCCACTGTGACATCTCCCCTAGCAATGACCAGCCCAGCACCAAGCACCCTACGGCCCAGGGGGCGCGTCAACTTTGGCGTCACGAACAGGAAATGAACGCACCCGTTATCACCGGGTATTGTGCGCCTAGAGACTGTGTTCTATATTGAATGTGGCGCCCGCCCCAGAAGAACGGGCGCCATTATTTGCAAAACAAAAGACAACAAGAAACCACCTCCCATCGTGGGCCGGGTTCCAGAATGGCGCCAAAAGCGGGGCCCGCCCCAAGCAGCAGTAACCATGTATGTGAATGTGTCCATCCAGCTGAGGGGCCGCCCCTAGGTGTGTCCGACAGCAAGCTGCCATGGAACCGCCCCCGAAAGGGGAGAGGAGAGAAGAAACCTGGGAGACAGGGAAGAGTCTCCAGCAGCCTAGACAGACCGCACCCGGCAGGCGACATGGAGGAGAGTCAGAAGCAAGCTCCCGTCTATGGCCTGCAGCAATCAGCAATGCCTCTCACCTAGGAAGAGGCAATGGCGAAGTTGTCCCTGGAGGATACCGAGTTCCTCCATGCCAAGATCCAGGAGCTAGCCGGAGGATAGAGAGGGCCCAGCAGGATGCCATCGCCTGCTGGAAGGAGGAGCTGCTGGGGAAGATTGTGACCCGGCAGCAGCCAGCGCTGCACTCCACCAGCAGCACCCCAGCCCCGGAAGAGCCTGAACAGAGCCAGGAGGCAGAGGATGGCACAAGCGCGGCCGCGGGAGCAGGTAAGAAGAGACTCCCTGTCCAGGGCACTGAGAGTGCCGATCTGCTCCTAGGCCCCCTGGCGGAACCTCCGATCCCGGACGCCTGCTCCGTCGACCAGCTCCAGAGGACCTGCTCCACAGCGGCGGCTCCCCATAGCCGCATACCACAGGTGGTGTCACGAACTGTATATAAAAACTATAAATCCCGTGTAAATATCTCCTTTTATTGACCGCCCTGGGTCACGGACCTGGTCACCGCCACTGTGATGTCTCCCTTAGCAACGACCAGCCCGGCACCGTGTACCCCACGGCCCAGGGGGCGCGCCACATGTCCCTCCTCTCCTTCAGCACTCTGTATACCTGGAGGGCATACCACCCGCGCTCGCCCTTGTGGCGGGTAAATGTGACACGATCACCGGGGTAGAGGTCGCGGCCGGGATGCCCCTGTTGGAGATGGGGCTCAACGTCCCGCCGATTGACAAAGATGTCCCAATCCGTCTGCGGCTCCCTGACGAAGCCCCATCCGGCGTCCAGGACGAACTTTACTACTATCCCCTCCAGACGGGGACTGGATGTAGTGGACCTTGCTTTTTGGGCCCGGGTCTTGGACGCCATGTTCCGGGCCTCCTTTTGTTCCCACCACACCTGCCGGTCATGACGCTCCTTCTCCAACTGCAGGAGCTCCCATCTACAGTACTCCTCCCTCCGGAGGGCCTGGCTCTGGGTCTCCCACGGGAACCCCATGAGGTCCCCCTCCCGGTTGTCCCACCGGAACTCCTCTCCTCCTTGGCAGGTAACCGGGGGTGCAGGTGCAGGCGTCAGAGGGGGTCCCTGCTGGTCTTCATATTTGGCAGACCAGTCATAGGTGGGGCTTCCATACTCGGGTGCAGGGGCAGGTGGCTCTGGTAGGGGGCCTAAGAGCAGGTCGGCGTAGCAGGCGCCCGAGGTCAGAGATTCCGCCAGGGGACCTTGGAGCAGGTCGGCGGAGCAGGCGCCCGGGATCGGGGGTTCCGCCTGGGGGCCTAGGAGCAGGTCGGCGGAGCAGGCGCCCGGGATCGGAGGTTCTGCCAGGGGGCCCAGGAACAGGTCGGTGGAGCAGGCGCCCGGGATCGGAGGTTCCGCCAGGGGGCCCAGGAGCAGGTCAGCACTCTCAGCGCCCGGGACAGGGAGTCTCTTCTTACCTGCTCCCGCGGCCGCGCTTGTGCCATCCTCTGCCTCCTGGTTCTGTTCTGGCTCCTCCGGGGCTGGGACGCTGCTGGTGGAGTGCAGCGCTGGCTGCTGCCGGATCACAAGCTTCTCCAGCAGCTCCTTCTTCCAGCCGGCGATGGCATCCTGCTGGGCCCTCTCCATCCTCCGGCCTAGTTCCTGGATTTCAGCTTGGAGGAACTCGGTATCCTCCAGGGATAACTCTGCCATTGCCTCCTCCAGGGTGAGAGATGTTGCTGATCGCTGCAGGCCATGGACAGGAGCTTGCTCCTGACTCTCCTCCATGTCGCCTGCCGGGTGCGGTCTGTCTAGACTGCTGGAGACCCCGCCCTGTCTCCCAGGTTTCTTTTCTCCTCTCCCCTTTCGGGGGCGGTTCCATGGCAGCTTGCTGTCGGACACACTTTGGGGCGGCCCCCCCAGCTTGATGGACACATCCACATACATGGTCACTGGTGCTCAGGGCGGGCCTCGCTTTTGGCGCCATTCTGGAACCCGGCCCACGATGGGAGGTGGTTTCTTGTTGTCTTTTGGCTCGCACATAATGGCGCCCGTTCTTCTGGGACGGGCGCCACATTCAGTATAGAACACAGTCTCTAGGTGCACAATACCCGGTGATAACGGGTGGGTTCATATCCTGTTCGTGACGCCAAAAATGACGCGCCCCCTGGGCCGTGGGGTACTCGGTGCCAGGCCGGTCGTTGCTAGGGGAGATGTCACAGTGGCGGTGACCCGGTACGTGACCCAGGGCGGTCAATAAAAGGAGTTATTTACAGGGGATTTATAGTTTTTATATACAGATCGTGACACCACCTGTGGTATGCGGCTATGGGGAGCCGCCGCTGTGGAGCAGGTCCTCTGGAGCTGATGTCAATGCAGCAGAGTTGGTTTAGCTCTCCACAGGTAGAGCTTAGCTCCAGGGCAGTGCAGATGTTGCTGTTATGAAGTAGCACTCGTGGTACAGTGTAGTGCAGGGAGTGATGGCGCAGCAGCAATAAATGACAGAGACTGTGGGGTGCAGTCTTCAGAGTTTTACTCACGATTTTCAGACTCCAAGTTACCAGGGCCAGGGTAACTTCCCATGTCGTCCTGTGCTTACTCAGGGAGGGGTTCAGCCAACCCTCAGATACCTCTAGAGTACATAGCGGGACCCCCTTCTGTGTGTTCCTTCTGGCCATCTCCCTGCACCTCACACCTAGTGTCACAATCCAGTGACCACGGACCTTGTCGGGCGACGTCTTCTCTGTCCCCTGGGTCCTCTATGGCTACCTTCTTGGTGAGACAGATGTGGATTGTGGCTGCAGTACCTGAAATACTACAGCCTCCGATTTCCTAGTTGAGACTTGAAGACCTCTGCTAGCTTAGGGACCGGTCCCCTCTGTGCTACCTGACCCCTCCACCGCCTGGCAGATTCAGGCGTACGGGTGGCCTCCAGCACTTCCCGTACCCCTGGGGTTCCTTCCACGTTCCTGGAGCCTTTCCTGCTGCTCTCTGTTATGCACACGCCCGAACTGGCTAGCGTGAGCGTGGTTAGTGAACCCACTGGACCATGAACCGAGGAGTGCCTGGAGGGGCGTGACTAAGTATCAACTCGGTCCGACCAAGGTCGCATGGCAGCTCAGTTGACTCCGTGAACCAGGGAGGAACTGAGCAGAGGGACCAGGTGCTACTCCAGGTCAGACCCCGGTCACAGCTGTTGACCCACACCGGGGAATGCAGGAACAGGCAGGTTAGGCTGACATACTGACAGGTGGGTACTGGCAGGCACGGCTGGTATGCAGACAGGTGGGTACTGGCAGGCACGGCTGGTATGCAGACAGGTGGGTACTGGCAGGCACGGCTGGTATGCAGACAGGTGGGTACTGGCAGGATAGGGACCAGTACAGACTGGGATACAGGAACAGAGCCGCAGATGTGGCAGACAAGCAGAGCAGAGCAAAACCCGCAGATGCGGTAGACGAGCAGAGCAGAGCAAAACCCGCAGGTGCAGTAGACAAGCAGAGCAGTGCAAAACCCACAGGTGCGGTAGACAAGCAAAGCAGAGCAAAACCTGCAGGTGCGGTAGACAAGCAGAGCGGAGCAAAACCTGCAGGTGCGGTAGACAAGCAGAGCAGAGAAAAACCCGCAGGAAGGTGCGGTAGACAAGCAGAGCAGAGCAAAACCCGCAGGTGTGGTAGACAAGCAGAGCAGAGCAAAACCCGCAGGACAGTGCGGTAGACAAGCAGAGCAGAGCAAAACCTGCAGGTGCGGTAGACAAGCAGAGCAGAGCAAAACCCGCAGGTGCGGTAGACGAGCAGAGTAAAACCCGCAGATGCGGTAGACAAGCAGAGCAGAGCAAAACCCGCAGGTGCGGTAGACAAGCAGAGCAGAGAAAAACACGCAGGTGCGGTAGACAAGCAGAGCAGAGCAAAACCCTCAAGTGCGGTAGACAAGCAGAGCTGAGCAAAACCCGCAGGTGCAGGTTCAGACACTGCAGGAAAAGGGAAGATACGAACATAGAGACAAACAAGTAACGGGCTAGGACACTGTTCAGACAGGAACTGAACCAGGAACAAGATAAAGGAACGAGACTGGGAACTCAGCCCCCAAGGTGGCGGAAACAGACTAGAAGTCACAGATACAGGTAACAGGCCTGGGTATACAGCCCCAAGGGTGGCGAAACAGACTAGAAGTCACAGATACAGGTAACAGGCCTGGGTATACAGCCCCCAGGGTGGCGGAAACAGACAAGATACAGGACAGGACCTGGCAACTCAGTTGCACAAAACACACTGAAATAAAGTGTTTCTCAGGCACCTCCTACTGGGTGGAGGGGGTTTAAGTATCCAGTGACTCACAACAATAGGCTGGGGACCCATTAGGAGTGTGCACACAGTAACTGCAAGAATCAGGCAGTAACCGCGCCGCCGCCCTAAGCAATCAGACAAGAGACATGCACACAGCAGGCACTGGAGCAAAGTGTGCAGCCTGGACTGATAGGTAAGATGGCGGTCTTGCATGGTGAGAGATGGTAAGCCATGCCAGCACGCCGCCAGGGATGTTACACTCTCCTCCTTAGTCCGTCCTGGGCCTCTCCTCAGGCCCTCCTCCTGAGCAGAGCTCCTACAGAGCTCCTGCTCCCAACTCTTCCTCTCACTGAAGAACTGACTGAACTCCTCTAGAATGCTCCACACTCTTTTTATATCACTTCTTCCAATGCTCCCCTGATTTACTTCCTCCACCCATACCCACTACATGGTTCCCCCTACTTTGGTTCCCCCCACTCCAGCCAGGGACAGGGCTCAGCAGGAAGCATGACACATCTTGCTCTTCCAGCTGGTCTGGAGTAGTGTAGTGTTGGATGCAGGTGTTAGGGTCCCGAGCTGTACTCCTTTCTTACCTGAGAGTGAGGTACCACACCTCTGGGTGAGATGCAGTACCTCTGTGGTGACTGAACCCTCAGGGGCGCCACACATGCCCCCGCAGTACGAGGCTGATGACCCTGCTGGGTCAGCCTGCAGAAACCAGGAGTTCCCCCGGAGGGAGCCCCACTGTTAAACTGTTTTAGTTAATTAAACTGTATATAGTTACCCGGTAGGGTACAGCAGAGACACTGCAAGTTTAAAAAGTTCTGTGTGTGTGCATAATTACCCGGTAAGGATATCAAAAACTGACAGGCTGAGGACTGTGAGCAGCCAAAAACTTTCCCTGTAAATAGTTGCATTTCTTAAAGTGCCCCTTATTGGTTTTATACAACCAGACAGACCTCAGAACAAAAACCCGTTTGGCGTGGCCGAAGACGTGGTCCAACACCTGGATCATCTATGCCCTGCAGCCACGCCCAGGGCTTACATTGAGGGTTTTCGGACGGGTCCCTCATGTTGCTTAAGTTGCACCTTACCCAGTGAGATGGACACCCGGTTACAGATCTCACTACAGTTTGCTGAACTTACTTGAAAAGTGATAAAAATGTTTTATATGTGAAGAAGAATGTTATTGAAAATGCTTTTATAATGTTTGATATGCTAATAGAAACCAGTAACATTTAAGAAAATGTGCCTCCCATAAAGGGAAGAAAAGTTATGATTAATCTTATTTGTGAATGCATTCTAAAATTTTTGTAAGTCTGAAATACCTTGTTTCTACTCTGTTCCAGCCCGCGGACGTGCTGTGTTTTACCAGGGGGGTATGTGGCACTCCTGAGGGTTCAGTCGCCACAGAGGTACTGCATCTCACCCAGAGGTGTGGTATCTCACTCTCAGGTAAGGAAGGAGTACAGCCCTGGACCCTAACACCTGCATCCAACATTACACTACTCCAGACCAGCTGGAGGGGCAAGATGCGTCGTGCTTTCTGCTGAGCCCTGTCCCTGGCTGGAGTGGGGGGAACCAAAGTAAGGGGAACCATGTAATGGGTGTGGGTGGAGGAAGTAAATCAGGGGAGCACTTGTTAGGAGTAGTATAAAGAGGGAAGCCATCTTGAGAGTTGGCCAGTCAGTCAGAGGAGGACAGTGTGAGGAGCAGGAGCTCTGTAGGAGAAAGGCTCCAGGAACGCAGAAGGGACCCCAGGGGTACGGGCAGTGCTGGATGCCACCCGTACGCCCGAATCTGCCAGGCGGTGGAGGGGTCAGGTCGCACAGAGGGGACCGGTCCCTATACTAGTAGAGGTCTTTAAGCCTCAACTAGGAAACCGGAGGCTGCAGTATTTCAGGTACTGCAGCCACAATCCACATCTGTCTCACCAAGAAGGTAGCCATAGAGGACCCAGGGGACAGAGAAGACGTCGCCCGACAAGGTCCGCGGTCACTGGATTGGGACACTAGGTGTGAGGTGCAGAGAGACGGCCAGAAGGAACACACAGAAGGGGGTCCCACTATGTACTCTGGAGGTACCTGAGGGTTGGCTGAACTCCTCCCTGAGTAAGCACAGGATGACGTGGGAGGTTACCCTGGCCCTGGTAACTTGGAGTCTGAAAATCGTGAGTAAAACCCTGAAGACTGCACCCCACCGTCTCTTTCAGTTATTGCTGCTGCGCCATCACCTTCATAACAGCAACATCTACACTGCCCTGGAGCTAAGCTCTACCTGTGGAGAGCTAAACCAACTCTGCTGCATTCACACCAGCTCCAGAGGATCTGCTCCGCAGCGGCGGCACCCTTTAGCCGCATGCCACAGGTGGCGTCACAAACTTTATTTATAAACTATAAATCTCCTGTAAATAAATCCCCTTTTGAATGACCGCCCTGGGTCACGGACCGGGTCACCGCCACTGTGACATCTCCCCTAGCAATGACCGGCCCGGCACCGAGTACCCCACGGCCCAGGGGGCGCGTCACGTCCACAAGTGTGTCTCTAATTAACTCAGATGCTGCCAAAAAGCCTATCAGAAGCTTCCAAACACATGACCTCATCATATGGGCAGTCCAGAATTGTTTAAAGGCATTTTATTCTTAGTGTATGTAAACTTTTGACTTTGCAGTAAGTAATAAAAATGTCTTAAAACATTCTCTCTCTCTCATTATTCTGGCGTTTGGCAAATATCAAAAATGATGGTAATCCTAATTGACCTAAAACGGGAAAGGTTTATTCTGATTTCATGTCAGATATTGAGAAAAATGTCTGTTTATATAGTGGATGTAAACTTCTGGTTTCAACAGTAGTTTTGTATTTTTTCAATATGGTGCCTTCAAGTACAAGCATTAATGATTAACCTCCTTTTTGTCAGCTATATACAGTACATTTTGGGGGAGATTTATTCCATCCAGTAAATCTACCCTTTTGTTTTGCGTTTCCTTTGGTAATATACAGTGTCAATACCTGCTAAATCCTGGACTGTCATATTAAAATATGGTTATACAATTACTGTATGACATTGTATTAAATATTATTGTATTGAGTGGGGTGGAATTAAATGCCAGTACAATCGAAGAAGGACAAAAGACAAAGATTCAAAGTTGTTGGAAGGGTGCATGTCATTATATGGACCAAGATGGCAAACCCGATGAAAAAGTAAGATTCATCTTACAGTGGATTTCTAGGTATTTTTCTTTGACCCAAGAATAAAAAAAATAAACCTCCAGGTGAACCACCAGCATTCCAGGACTGTATTCTTTATTTGCCCCATTGTTTCCCAACAATACTGGATAAGTGGTTTTAAGAGCAACCGTCGGGGAGGTTTTTGTGCACGTGGCCCAGTACTTTAGTAGGTGCAAAAGCAAACAATTGTTTATCTGCACACAAGGAAACCTAAGCCCGGAGTATTGCTTTTCACAACATATTGACAGTTCTAAATAATTGTTACCTATCAGCGGCCATTGGAAGAAAGCAGCTGTTGACAGCAATGGCTTTGTGCCTCGCCACAGGGTCACACCTTGAAAGCCATCAACATGTCAAACTTGTCAAAACTATTAGTGTCGGTAAACACACTTGGCTCTCAGATGCTTTTTCTTTCTATAAAATCTTACAATGTGCCAAGATAGGGATAAAAAAAACAATAACTGGAGTACCTTTGTGTAGAACACATACTACGATAGTCACCGATATGGTTGTAAATAGCTCTGCAAAATCAAGAGGAGCGGTGTAATATTATGGGCTTGTACTTGGAGCAATATGGCATTCTTAAGATACCAAAATATGGGGACGGAGCATGCCGGATGCGTTTAGGAGCGGGTGCAAAAAACATTTTGTACCCGAGTTTCTGAACCAAACTTATCTAATCAAAGTATAGGTGATAATATTCAGATTGGAGGGGGGGTACGACTGCGGGGACCCCTACCGATCCTCAGAACAGGGCTTTGAAATGCCCCATTGGAACTTTGGAATGGATGAGTGGTAGAAATAGCTGAGCTCTGTCCTTGGCTATCTATGGTAGTACCAAAAAGAATCATTAGAGCGGTGATGCGCATGCGCGGCCACTGCTCCATTTTAATGGGTCATTTCAGAGCCTGGTTCTTTTGATCAGTGGGGGTCCCATTGGTAAGACCCCTAGTAATCAATAAGTTATTCCTTATGCTGTGGATAGGTGATAACTTTCAGTGATGGAAAAAAATCCTGCGTGAAAAAGTAGCAAGATCTCCTGGAATGGAATAAGCCTAAATCCTGGATAAGTAACCCTTAAAACTGCCCAGAAGGTACAAATGCCGATGGCGACATTTTGCCTTACCAAAGACTAAAAGGGGTTTTCTGGTCTTAGGTTACAAGTCTGCAGTGACTCTATGTGACTGCAGACTTGCGAATCCTCACAATGCACGCTTTGTGCGCTGTAAGGATTCTCTGACGCTGGGAATGGAAGATGCGTGACTGCAAGAATATCACACATGTAATCATGTGCCGACAAGACGTGCGCGACCTTACTCAGTGCAAGTGTATTGAGCTGCAGCCCCGCTATGTGTAACATAGGAGATCAGATGATCGCAGCTTCTAGTCTCCCATGGAGGCTACTGATGCAAGTAAAAAGTAGAAAAAAAAAGTTTTTAAAGATATTAAAAAAATATAAAAGTTCAAATCACCCCCCTTTCGCCCCATCCAAAATAAAACCATTAAAAAAAAATAAAATTCACATATTTGGTATGCTGAGTTCAGAATCGGCCGATCAATATAAAAAAGGAATTATTCTGATCGGTAAACGGCGTAATGAGAAAAAAATCAAAACGCCAGAATTACGTTTTTTGGTCGCTGCAACATTGCAATAAAATGCAGTAACGGGCGATCACAACATCAGATCTACCCCAAAATGGTATCAATAAAAATGTCATCTCAGTGCGCAAAAAATAGGCTCTCACCCAGCCCCAGATCATGAAAAATGGAAACGATCAGAAAATGGCAATTTGTTTTTTTAACAAACTTTGGATTTTTTTTTCACCACTTAAATAAAAAAGAACCTATACATATTTGATATCTACGAACTCGTAATGACCTGGAAAATCATAATGGCAGGTCAGTTTTAGCATTTAGTGAACATGGTAAAAAAAAAATAAAAAATTATAGAATTGCACTTTTTTTTTTGCAATTTCACTGCACTTTTGAATTTTTTTTCCCATTTTCCAGTAAACGATATGGTAAAACCAATGGTGTCATTCAAAAGTACAACTCGTCTCGCAAAAAAAAACCAAGCCCTCACATGGCCATATTGATGGAAAAAAATAAAAAAAAAAGTTATGGCTCTGGGAAAAAGGGGGAGCAAAAAACAAAAGTGCAAAAGTGGAAAATGGCCGCGGCGTGAAAGGGTTAAAGTCAATGTAAAATTAGGGAAAAGATGAAGGCAGCTCTTAGGTGATGTAAGTGGGGTGCTCTACTCTGTTGAGAGCAGCTGAAAACAATGGGTGACACATATCTGTATTGATATGTGTCAGAGAAGTAATTACCGTGTCGTTTTTTTTCATTTCTTTGCAGAAGTGGAAATGGTCCGTCAACAACACATGAACGGGTGATGTGACATATAGCGCAGCGGGGTACAACCTCTGAGCTCTGACAGCGGCACTTTCTGAGAGTCGTCATTTTGCTAAGCCCATCAGTCAGGACATGCTGGGAGTTGTAGTTTCATCACAGCTGCAGGTTGCAGACCACTGAGGTAGCAAATAGTTTTTTCCGCATCTCGGACCTTTTGTTGAAGCATGTATATAAGTTGTGACCACCATAAATATTCCTGTCATTGGGGTTCAGATGCTTCGGTCTATGTAAACAGGTCGCAGCTGACAAGGAAATTAAAAGTCAGCATCTAAACTCCGGCTAAGCCAACAAAATCACATTTTAAGCCAAGTTGCTGCTGACTCACCCATCCCAGGATTCCACGTCTTCTGCATTCGATGTCCTTATTCTGGCAGATGAGCAGCCACTAGGTAAGAAGAACGAAGACGTTTATGCATCTCACATTTTTCCTTTCTGTCTTGGGCTCATTCAGACTTCGGATTTTCATGTACGTTTTTCACAGATGGAACATGTACCTATTATAGTCTATGGGGCTGTTCACATGTTGTTTCCCCCCCCCCCCAAAAAAAGGAGACAGCTTTTATAAATCAAAATCGCCCATTCCAATCAATGGGTCGATGAATAAAATACAGAAGGAGCATGTACTGTGTTTAATTTGAGTGACGTCCATTTTTCACTGGTTAGTGGGTAGGATGGCTTGGAATTACTCTTTTTATTTTGGAATATGGACAGTAAATATGGACACACGTGCAAAAAAATGGATGGTTATTGAATAGAGCACACTGATAAAAAAATTGTCCTATTTTTTTCTCAACCGCGAGAAAAAAAAATGGACATCTAGATGAGGTGTAAATCTAAGTGATCATTTTAGGACATGTTCACACTGCGTCTTTTTCCTCTGTTTTCTGTAAAGGTCTGCTAAAAAAAAAAATGGAAGAAAAAGTGCTATCAAAACTTGTCCTTTTAATTTGTGTTGGAAAATGACTTGCTGGTCATATGTTCAGGCTTTCAAAGACGCCAAACGTTTAAAAGAAGTGACCGGTCCATTTCTATGACGTGTTCCGCTAGGAAACCACTCCATACTTTACCATTCAAGTCAATGGGAAGGCTATAAAGACGCCTAGAGGACATCCGAGTGTCTTTTGAAGCGTTTTGTCATCGTTTTTGCTTTGTTTTGCTTTTATCCTCTTTACCCCCGAAGGTGGTTTGCACTTTAATGACCAGGCCAATTTTTACAATTCTGACCATTGTCACTTTATGAGGTAATTACTCTGGAACGCTTCAATGGATCCCACTGATTCTGAGAATGTTTTTTCGTGACATATTGTACTTCATGATAGTGAGAAAATGTATTTGATATGACTTGTTTATTTGTGAAAAAATCGGAAATTTGGCAAAAATTTTGAAAATTTCGCAATTTTCAAAATGAGAATTTTCATGCCTTTAAATCAGAGAGATATGTCATGCAAAATAATTAATAAATAAATTTCCCATATGTCTACTTTACATCAGCACAATTTTGGAAGCAAAAGTTTTCTTGTTAGGAAGTTATAAGAGTTAAAAGTTGACCAGCGATGTCTCATTTTTCCAAGAAAATTTACAAAAGTGAAGTGAAGTGACTTTGAGGGGCCTTTATGACAGAAAATACCCAAAAGTGACACCATTCTAAAAACTGCACCCCTTAAGGTGCTCAAAACCACATTCAAGAAGTTTATTAACCCTTCAGGTGCTTCATAAGAATTTTTGGAAAGTGGAAGAAAAAAAAACATTTAACTTTTTTTCACAAAAATGTTACTTTAGACCCAAATTTTTTATTTCCGCAATAGTAACAGGAAAAAATGGAGCCCAAAATTTGTTGTGCAATTTCTCCTGAGCACGCCAATACCCCATATGTGGGGGAAAACCACTGTTTGGGCACACGGCAGGGTTCGGAAGGTAAGGAGCGCCATTTGACTTTTTTAATATAAAATTTGCTTAAATAATTAGCGGACGCCATGTTGGATTTGGGGAGCCCTTGATGTACCTAAACAGTGGAAACCCCCCACAAGTGACACAATTTTGGAAACTAGACCCCTCAGGGAACTTATCTAGATATGTGGTGAGCACCTTGAACCCCCAGGTGCTTCACACAAATTTATAACATTGAGCCGTAAAAATACAATTTTCACATTTTTCCCACGAAATGTTTTTCAGTCCCCAATTTTGCATTTTCATAAGGGTAATAGGAGAAATTGCACCAGGCAATTTATTGTGCAATTTCTCTTGATTAAACTGATACCTCATATGTGGGAGAAAACCACTGTTTGGGCGCACGGCAGGGTTCGGAAGTGAAGGAGCGCCATTTGACTTTTTGAATGTAAAATTTGCTTGAATAATTAAAGGACACCATGTCGTGTTTGGAGAGCACCTGATGTGCCTAAACAGTGGAAACCACTCACAACTAACCCCATTTTGGAAACTAGACCCCTCAAGGAACTTCTTTAGATGTGTGGTTAGCACCCTGAACCCCCAGGTGCTTCACAGAAGTTTATAACGTAGAGCCGTGAAAATAAAAAGAATCAAACTTCTTCCACAAAAATGATCTATTAGCCCCAAATTTTCTTATTTTCACAAGGGTAAGAGGAGAAAATGGACCCCAAAAACTGTTGTGCAATTTCTCCTGAGTACGCCAATACCCCATATGTTGGGAAAATACACTGTTTGGGCGCACGGCAGGGTTCAGAAGGGAAGGAGTACTGTGTGACCTTTTGAACGCAAAATTAGCTGGAATCGAGAGCGGACGCCATGTCACGTTTGGAGAGCCATTGATGTGCCTAAACAGTGGAAACCCCCCACAAATGACCCCATTTTGAAAACTAGACCCATCAAGGAATTTATCAAGGGGTATAGTGAACATTTTTAACCCGGAGGTACGACACAGAATTTGATAAGATTGGGTCATCATATTGAATAAGTTGTTATTAGTCTTGAGCGCAAGTGCTCGCTACTTGAGTTTGCACCGGGTACTCGGGTATGCACCACGTATCGAAGGTGCTTGAGTGACATGCTCGAGTCCCCGCTCTGCATGTTTCACAGTTGTTAGACACCCAAAAAAACATGCAGGGATCGCTCTTGTATGGCAGACAATCTCCGCGTGGTTTTTTTGGCTGTATAACAGTTGCGAAACATATGGGGCGGAAACTCGAGCATGTCACTCGAGCACCCGCAATACTCAGTGCATACCTGAGCACCCGATGCTAATTCAAGTAGTGAGCACTTACGCTCAACACTAGTTACCATATTGTCATCATTTTTTTTTCTTTACTTTTGAAAAAATCCCAACCCCAACACAACCCTAACACCAACCTTAATACAGCTCCAACCCTAATACAACCCTAACCCTAGCACAACCCTAACCCTGGCACAACCCTAACCCTAGCACAACTGACTCGCCCCCTGGGCCTGTGCTGTGCAGGGGATACCCGGAGCCGGATCGCTGGGGGTTGTAGTCCTCCGTGGCTGTGACCCGGTCCGTGCCCAGGGCGGTCAAACCAGTGGCAGTATTAGTAATGTGACAAATGACCGACTACGCCACCTGTGGATTGCGGTCAGTGGGGACCGCCGCTGCGCTGCAGACCGCTGAGGCTGATGTTGTATGCGCAGCCAAGTATGGGATAACTCCCCACGGGAGAAGTATTGCCTCAGGGCAGCTAGTGTGGATGATGGGAGTGATGGTGTGAGCGTCCCAGTGCTAATGGTGCTGGTGCGGCGATGAAACACAGAGACGTGTGGTGCAGTTCAGGGTCTTTACTGATGGTATAACGCAGACCCTCCCGGGAGTACTGGCTAGCAGTAGAGGCCTGGTCAGTCTGAGAGCTAGCAGGATCTCCCCCTGGCCAGGTGGAGTTGTAGGCCTCCCTGTCTCTCTGCACTCTTTCCTGGCTACCTTGCTGTGTGCGGGTAGAAGTAGCCCACGTCCCTGAGTATACCGTGTGGTGCTCACCCGTATGGCCGGTGACTTGAGGCCTTCCGTTAGCCTCCGCTTCACGATGGCGGTGCTGGTCCCTTGCTTGTGACCGTGCCTCCGGGCTTCTATGGCCAGAGGACATGGAATCCCCTGCCGGTTGGATTCTGCTGCTGGACCTGGATGTCCCCACAGCCTCGGACTCCGTGTCCGGGTTTAGTGTCTTCAGCCAAGGCGAGCTTTCTAGCTTCCAGCCTCTGGCACTCGCTCCTGCTCCTACAGAGCTCCTAGTTCTTGCTTTCCCTCTGTCTGCTGTCCTCCAGACCTGACTGCATCTCTGTCTGGGACTTCACTCTGACTCTGACTCACTTAATCCCGCCCCAGACCCAGTTTATAAGGGCAGATTCCTCCCCTCCCAGGTCTGGTCGGGCAGTGTTGCATGCTTAGGGCTCCTGACCAGAGAAACCTCCCACTTGCTCTCAGACATAATATTTCTATTACTGTGGCAACCAGACCCCTGGGGTGCCACACAACCCTAACCCTAGCGCAACACAAACCCTAGCACAACCCTTACCCTAGCACAACCCTAACCCTAACACAACCCTAACCCTAACACAACACTAACCCTAACACAACCCTAACCCTAGCACAACCCTAACCCTAGCACAACCCCAACCCTAGCACAACCCTAACCCTTGCGCTTATATTTTACGCCGTTCCTCATGCGGTATAAGTGATTAGATAACTTTATTCTTCAGGTCGGTGCGATTACAGCGATACCAGATTCATATTGGGTTTTTATGTTTGGCAGCTGTCACACACTAAAAGATGTTTTTTTTGCAAAGACTAGTCTTTGCATCGCCATATTTTGAGAGCTATCATTTTTCATATTTTGGCCAACAAAGTCATGTAAGGGCTTGGTTTTTGTGGGACAAGTTGATGTTTTTATTGGTACCATTTTTGGGCAAATGACATTTTTTGATCCCTTTCTATTCCGATTTTTGGGAGGCAGAATAAACAAAAACCAACAATTCAGGAATTGTTTTTTTTTTTTATGCTGTTCCGCGTATGGTAAAATGGCAGCTGAATTCTTCAGGTCAGTAAGTTTACAGTAATACTACATTTATATTTTTTGATGTTTTTGTGCTTTTACAAAATAAAAATATAATAGAAAAAATAAGTTTTTTGCATCGCTTTATTCTGAGAGCTATAACTTTTTTATTTTTTGGCTGATGGAGCTGTATGACGGCTTGTTTTTTGCAGGACAAGATGACGTTTTCAGCGGTACAATTTTTATTTACATTTGTCTTTTTGATCTCTTTTTATTCCATTTTTTGATTGGCGGTATAATGATAAAACATCGTTTTTTGCTTTGTTTTTTTTTTACTGTGTTCACTAAAGGGATTAACTTGTGGGACAGTTTTATAGGTCAGATCGTTCTGGATGTGGTGATACCAAATATATGTACTTTTATATTTTTTTTTTTGAGGATTATTTTTTCTTTTTTATATATATTTTGACTTCGATCACAGCATTTGGTCTGTTTTTTTTGCTTTTGTGCAAAAGAGAACAGATGTCTGAATGAGTCCTAAAGGAAAGCTAGGGGACCCCCTGTGTCGGTCGCAAAATTTCTGCATATTTTTAGAAGTGAATGAATGGCATAGTTGACCAAAAATTGACTCAAAAATGAAAAAAAAATAAATAAATAACAGATGAGACCGGCCATTTTGTGTATAGCTTGTCCGAAGCTAAAATAAAGCAGAATCCTTTATGTTGTCTGTACCGGCAGTTTTTAGCCCGTCAAAGACAAATGTATAATGAAACTCCGCTGTACTTTATTTTTACTTCAACTTTGCCACCTGTTTAACCAGTCACCAATAGCTGCACCTGCAAAAAAAACCCTAAGCAATAGTTAACTCTCCCGACTTTCTAGCATTCGACCTTCCCCCGTAGTATATAAGTGCAGTGTATTTCGCGTGGGTCTGCACCGAGAGGTAATTAGCAGTTCAGCTGAGCTAATTCCCTATTCAGCTGCTCCAAGACAAACAGTATACGCTGGCTCTCACCAAGACATACCTATACGCACACTCACCTCTATGTTTGCAGAGTGCCAGTCTGACCCTGCCAAGAATAATACAAACAGCAAAATGCTTCTTCAGGTTAAGAGGCGACCCTGGAGAGTTGGGGCTGGCCAACAAATCGCACACTAGAGTCCACTCATCAGCGGGTAGAAAGAGCCGCTCTGTTCTGAGCTCCAAGGTCTCAGTCAAATGCAAGGAAATCTATACAACAAGGAGTCTTGTATAAGACGTTAGGCCCACGGGGGAATCGAGCCAAGAGAGATAGACAGCACTTTACGGGGCAAAGGAAGTTTAAATCCTGTGGTCTCTTATGTATTTAAAAAAAAAAAAATTGTAGGTTTACGTTTTGAGAAGAGTATTAGAAAAATTAAGTTAAAAATAACACCTGCGTTGCGGTTTCAGTCACACTTGCAGATGATGTGACCCGCGTTGGAGCAGCTGTGCAAACAATCAGGTGGTCCGGAGGAATGTGGTTTTGGTTGGTAAAGCATCCCCTGGTTACCTTGGCCTGTCCCCCTTCCCTACTCAGCAGGTCCGGAGGCAACTGATGAATGAACCATTTTAGCCTGAGAGATGCGGACAGTACAGGGACAATGTTTGTATGATGTCATATGTATGTCGAGGGGCCGAGGACCATTGGAGAGTGTTTAGCGATGATGATGCACTACTTGGAGAAAAGTATAGGGCACACGTCTTAATCAATGAATTCAGGTTTCTCATTCAGTTCCATTGCCCCCGGAGTACAACATCCGGCCCCTCATCCCTGGTATATATAACATATGGTCCCTCACCCCTGGTGAATAACATCCGACCCTCTTGCCCCACTAGTGTTTAACATCCAGCCCCCTCGCCACCCGGTGTATAACATCTTCCTCCTAAACCTTTCCCATGAGTGATATTATTCAGAAGTGGAAGGAACTTCAGTAACTCAGCGAAGTGGTGACCATGTAACATTACAGAGCAGAGTCACCGAGTGCTGAGAGAGAGAGGGCAGAAAAGTCATCAACGGTCTGCTGACTCCATAACTGCAGACCTCCTCTGCTATTAGCATCAGCACAAACATTGCGCCCCCTCCGGGAGCTTCATGGCCGAGCATCTGCATGCAGCCTTACATCACCAAGCACAATGCTGAGCATTGGATGGAGTGGTGTGAAGCTGCCACCACTGGAGGAAACATTCAGTGACAGATCTCACTTCTCTGTCTGGCATCTGTAGGTGTGATATGGAGGGGCACATACTTTTATTCATTCCTGAATGTATTTGGAGTTTTGGCAAGTTAAACTTCAAAGTAACCCTCCATCCTGGGACTGGAAAGTGACTATTCATTACACACGTGTAGCCACCGGTCGTGATGCCTTCAGCTGCCCTTAGCTGATCGACGTTGCTTTCCTCCTGCTTCCCTGTTGTCAGGTGCAGTGGAATAACCACGGGAGGTGAGGAAGCAGGAGGAACGGATCGGAGCAAAGGAGGCCAACGGGAAACACCAGGTTGGGTGAGAAATCTATAACCACTTTTCAGTCCTAGGGTGGAGAGTCCCTTAAAGAGACCCAATCTGGCCTGGAAAATTTTGAATGTGGAGTCTTGCTGAAATGTATCCTGCCCTCGAATTTTGAGGTCCATAAACAGTCTTTTAGATTATGTCTGATTGCTCCATCTATCAATATGATGGATATTAATGATCCTGGTGGATGAATGAGACTTGTCCATTGTGGGACGAAGCCTCCGTTTTCTTCCACACACATGTGGACGCTTATTGAAAGTCTGTAATTATAAACATGTGACATCAGATTTGCCCACATCTGATCATTCCTACATTCATCTATTCATAAGCCTAGAGGAAATGACACATGGCCATAAATCTGTGCATTACACAAGGGAAAGGAGGACGAATAGGTTATTTGTTCACACCTGATACTGTTATGCAGCCCAGCAACCTGGCCTACTTCTTGCTAATTAGGCTACAAATGCTCTGAAGGATCATGATAAATGGAGGTTAACGATAGATGAATAAATGCTTAGATCTTCCTATTGCTACAGAAGTGGGAGGTTAAAGAAAAAAACAATTTTTGCCCAATTTTGCTTTTAAAGCCTTCTCAATTTTTCGTGTTTGCATTTATGTTTACTCTTTTCCATGAGCCGCAACTTTTCTATTTTTTGACAACAGGATATTTTTTTTTGCAGGATGAGTTGTAGTTTTGAATATTTTACCATATAATGTACTGAGAAAAATTGAAAACAAATTCCAAGTGGTATGAAATGGTGAGAAAGATACAAATCCACCATAATTTTTTTTAGGTTTTGTTTTTATGGTGTTTGTTGTGTCATAAAAAATGACCTGGCAGTAAGATTCTCTTGGTCTGCACAATTACAAAGATGCTAAACTTACCAGGTTATTTATATAAAAATATAATAATAATAATCATATATAATATAAAAATTCAGAACTTGAAAAAAAAAATGTGGCTCGTGTCGCTGTTTTCTGAGATCTAGAACTTTTTTATTTTTCCATCGATGGAGCTGTGTGAGGTATTTTTTTTTGCTTGAAAAACTGCAGTTCTTGGTAATATTTTGGAATATGTATTATGCTTTCATTGCATTTTTGGGGAAAGGTGCAGCAACACAAAAAATTGCAACTCTGGCATTTCGATTTTTTTGCTTTACAGTGTTTACCATATGGGTTAAATAATATTAGATTTGGATAAATTGGACTTTGTGGATGTGGCAATACCAAATATGTTTATTTAATTTTTTTTTATTTCTTAATTTTTGCATTATAAAATTTGGGTGATTCAAGCTTTTATAGGGTTTTTTTCAATTTTTAATCGTTTTTTTATGTTTTTCAGTCCCTCCTAGGGTATTTAAACCTGTGATACTACAATGCCTCAGTACTGAAGAATATGGAGAAATTAATGATCTCCTTTGAAGCCCAGCTCCAGTCTCCTGAGCCCACTATATACACTATATACACATACGTACATGTGTGGCACCCCAGGGGGTCTGGTTGCCACAGTGGTAGAAATACCATGTCTGAGAGCGAGCATGGGTTTTCCTGGTCAGGAGCACTGTTGCATGCAATGCCTCCTGCCCCAGTCCAGGGAGGGGAGGAACCTGCCCTTTATAAACTGGATCTGGGGCGGGGTTAGAGGAGTCGAGTCTAGTCAGAGCAAGGAGCTCTGGAGGCAACACAGGAGCAGAGAACCAGGGATTGGAGCTGATAGAGCTCATCTTGGCAGAAGACGCAGAGAACCGGACACCGGAGTCCGAGGCTGTGGGGATTATACATCCAGTAGCAGAAACCACACGGCAGGGGATTTCAGGTCCTCTGGCCATAGAAAGCTCGGAGGCTCAGTCACACGCAAGAGACCGGCACCACCATCGAGGAGCGGAAGGTACCAAAGGCCCCAAGTCACCAGCCATATGGGTGAGCACCACACGGTACACTCAGGGACGTGGGCTACTACACGACTACAGCAAGGTAGCCAGGAAGAGTGCAGTCAGACGGGAAGGCCTACACCTCCACCTGGCAAGGGGGACTCTTGTTCGCTCACAGACTGACCAGGCCTCTAATGTTAGCCAGTACTCCTGGCAGGGCCTTCTTCATTACTAACAGTAAAGACCCTGAACTGCACTGCACGGACTCTAAGTCATTTCTGCTGCGCCCATGCACCACGACCCTCACCATCTATACACGCTGCCCTGAGGCTATACTCCTCCCGTGGCGAGTTATACTACTCTCTGCTGCGCACACAACATCAGCCTCAGCGGTCTGCCCCGCAGCGGCGGTTGTCAGTGACCGCAATCCACGGGTGGCGTAGTCGGACATTTAAACATTAAAAACCAAATAAACAGATCCGCCACTGGTTTGACCACCCTGAGCTACGGGACCGGGTCGCCGCCACGGAGACTGCAACCCCCAGCATTACACAGAGACCCGGCTCCGGCTATTCCCCCACACACGGCCCAGGGGGCGCGTTAACTTTGGCGTAGTCGGCAGGATTTCGTGCCCGCAACCACCGGGTACTGCGTGCCTGAAGAAAGACTGTGATACTTACCGTGGTGAAGTTTCCCGCCATCCGCAGCCGTTTTCCCGCCATCCACAGCCATTTTCCCGCCATTGGGCGCCATTTTTGGGACGCCGTGCGGGAAGAAGAGGGGCGTGGACGCCAAAAGCGTGCGAGAGCTGAAGCCCCGCCTTATGTACTGACGCTGTGCAAGGTCCTGGAAGGAGCCCAGCGGACGCCGACGTCATCAGCGGGCGACGCAAGGTCCTCGACCCCGACGATCGCCTGCGGAGCCGCGGCCTATGGAGAAGAAGCAACGGAAGGTAGGCCACGGTTAACTAGGGGGGAGGAAGACACCAGGAATGGAGGGAGCTCCCACCGCCAGCGCGGCTGCTGCCGCAGTGATGCCGTTCACGATGCCGTATATCCCCGGAGCAGCATGGTTACCCCAGTACTCAGGGGAGTCGCATACCTTGAGCAACTTTAAAGAAAGACTGAATAGCCTATTCAAAGTATACCCCCTGTCCGAGGAACAAAAAGTGAGCATCCTGATAGGCCAGTTAATCGGAGCAGCCCAAAGAGAAGTAAAGTCCTGGTCAGCCAGGGAAAAGGGGACTGTAAAGGAAATACTGGCCCGTCTTTTGATACCCGTACCTCAGCAGAGATCAAGCTAAAATTTTATGGGTGCAAACAACGGGCACAAGACAGTATAAGGGACTATGCTTTGAATTTGCAGGAGGCCCTGAGAGCCATTAAGCAGGCAGACCCTGACAGCGTGCGGAATGAGGATAAGCTGTTGACTGAACAGTTCATTGAGGGTCTACTGTCCAGCGCCCACCGAACCCAGTTGCGTGTAATGGCCTTGCAGAACCCTGATTTGGACTTTGTGCAGTTTAGAGACAGAGCCATCCGGGTGCTCCGAGAAACGGCACCAGGTGGCGCTGTAACCCACAGGCGCCCTGCTGTCACCTATCACCAGGTGGCAGCGCCCTTGTCTGCAGAGCTTGTGGGAGCTGATGCACAGGCTTTGGACAAAGCCCCGGTTGCAGACCTGCACCATCAGGTCCAAGAGCTGACCAAAAGCGTTTCCGCGCTAACCAGAACTGTGCAGTCTTTACAGGTGTCCCCTCCAGGGAAGATCCAGCTGGCTTCCAGTCCGGAGGATGTCCCTTGGCGCCGACAGAGGAGGATCCCATTTTCCAGATGAAGGTCCAGCGACCTCTATGACCAGGACGAACAACCCGTCTGCCGCCACTACAACCAACCAGGACATATGGCAAGGTACTGTCATTTAAACGGGCCCAACCTGGGGCAGAGGGCCAACCCCCCAGGCATAAGACTATCAGGCCCATCGAGCTGGCGTGATAAGTACGTAGGGGGACGACCGGTCTTGCCTGTGGTGCTGGATGGCATTCCTATGAGTGCACTACTGGACACCGGGTCACAGGTGACCACCATTTCCCAGATGACGATTTGAGCATCATCGCCAGCAGTGGTCAGCCCGTGCCGCAGGTGGGATTCATGGGGGTGACCATCAAAATTGGTAAAGTTGAACTGCCAGCACAAGGACTGATCATTGTGGACATTGACCGTCGTGAAAGCCAACCTAAGATAACCTTGGGTACTAATGTTATTGAAAATTGTCTTGCAGAGATAATTGTCATATTACAGCAGGTTACGATGAACGCCAGCTCCAGCCAACAGCGTGTCCTACAAAAAGAGATCAGAGCCTTGATGAAAAGGCAACAGGTAGAACTATCTGGTGGTGAGATTGGTAGCGTTAGGATGAGTGACCCGTTCCCTATCGCCATGCCCCCAAAAAGTGAGATGATGATCTGGTGCCGGACTGCAATCGGGTTAAGAGGAAGGGACTACCAAGCCATGGTAGAACCCGTCTACTCAGACAGTAGGCCCACCATTTTCACAGCACGGGGGGTGGTCGATGTATGCCATGGGAGGGTACCCGTCCGCATCCTAAACATTGGGGAAAGAGAAGTATACTTGCCCCAGTATGCCACTCTAGTCAAATTGTTCACCGTTAACCAAAACTCTGAAAAGGCCGTGGAACCCTTGCCTCCATCTCAACCAGAGGAGGGTAACGGCTCCAAGAAACAAATGGAGGACTGGTGTCAGAAGCTGCAGGTGGGCACTGACTCCACTCCCTCACACCAAAAACAGGGAGTCTACCGGGTGGTTCAGGAGTACGAAAGAGTCTTTAGCAAACACCCGCTAGACTTTGGGCGAGTAAAGGGGGTAAAACACCACATCCCCACAGGAGACCATCCACCCATAAAGGAAAGATACCGGCCTGTACCCCCTGCACACTATCAGAATGCCAAGGGAATGTTGCGAGAAATGAAGGAGTGTAACATACCTGGCGGCGTTCTTGCATAGGGCACCATCTCCCACTATGCAAGATCGCAAACTTGATCATCAGTCCAGTCTGCTAGCCTGGCTTCTTTCCATGCTGTCTGCTTGCCTCTGTTCTGGCTGCTTAGGGCGGCAGCCCGGTCACTTCCTGTTTCTTGTAGCTGCTGTGGGCACACCCCTAATGCGTCCTCAGCCTATTGCTGTCAGTCATTGGATATTTAAACCAGCTCCTCATACAAGCTGGTGCCTGAGCAACGCTATCATTCAGTGTGCTCCTTGACTCTGAATGTGCCAGGTCCTGTTCTGTTCTTGTCTGTTTCCGCCACTCTGCGGACTGTATTCCCAGACTGGCTCCTGTATCTCTTTCAGTAGCAGTTCCTGTCTGAACTGTACCCTAGACTGTCTGTCCACCTTCCTGGAGGCTGTATTTCCAGGCCAGTCTGAACACGCTCCTAGCCTGTTCGTCCCGCCTTCTAGGGGCCGCATACCTAGATCTGTTATCTGTGTTTTCTTGCCTGTCTGTCCGCCTTCCTGGAGGCTGTATTTCCAGGCCAGTCTGAACACGCTCCTAGCCTGTTCGTCCCGCCTTCTAGGGGCCGCATACCTAGACCCGCTCCTGTATCTCGCTGCAGTGTCAGTTCTTGTCTGTACACTCTCCTAGTCTGTTACCTGTTTTTCTCTATGTCCGTACCTTCCCTTTTTCTGCAGAGTCTGAACCTGCACCTAACTCCTACTCGTTGTCGCTGTACTTCCGTTTGTGAGTTTAGAGTCCACTCGCTACTTCATTGCTAGTATCTTGTGTGTATCTGGTTCTGCCTTTCCCTTCCAGTCTGTTCCGTGTGAACAGAGCCCTGTCCCCTCTGCTCTGTCTTGCTCACCGCTCCGGCGGTTCCTGCCTGCTCTGTCTTGCTCACCGCTCTGGCGGTTCCTGCCTGCTGTGCCTTGCTCACCGCTCCAGGCGGTCTCACTCTGCCCTGCCATTGCTCACCGCTCCAGGCGGTCTCGCTCTGCTCTGCCTTTGCTCGCCGCTCAAGGCGGTCTCGCTCTGCTCTGCCTTTGTTCACCGCTCCAGGTGGCCTCGCTCTGCCATGCCTTTGCTCACCGCTCCAGGCGGCCTCACTCTGCCCTTCCTTTGCTCACCGCTCCAGGCGGTCTCGCGCTGCCTTGCCTTTGCTCACCGCTCCAGGCAGTCTCGCTCTGCTCTTGCTCACCGCTCCGGCGGTCTCGCTCTGCTATGCCTTCGCTCACCCCTCCAAGCGGTCTCGCTCTGCTCTGCTCTTGCTCACCGCTCCGGCGGTCTCGCTCTGCTCTGCCTTTGCTCACTGCTCCAAGCAGTCTCGCTCTGCTCTGCCTTCGCTCACCGTTCCAAGCGGTCTCGCTCTGCTCTGCTCTTGCTCACCGCTCCGGCGGTCTCGCTCTGCTCTGCCTTCGATCACCGCTCCAAGCGGTCTTGCTCTGCCTTGCCTTTGCTCACCGCTCCAGGCGGTCTCGCTCTGCTCTGCTCTTGCTCACTGCTCTGGCGGTCTAGCCCTGCTCTGCTCTTGCTCACCGCTCCGGCGGCCTCGCCCTGCTCTGCTCTTGTTCACCGCTTCGGCGGTCTCGCTCTGCTCTGCTTGTCTACCGCATCTGCGGTTCTGTTCCTGAGTCCCAGTCTGTACTGGACCTTATCCAGTCTGTGCTCCAACCTGCTAGTGCCTCCCTGTCGGCACTCCAGCCGTGCTTGCCAGTACCCCCTGCCTGCATACCAGTCGTGCTTACCAGTGCCCGCCTGTCTGCATACCTGCCGTGCCTGCCTACACCCACCAGTCAGTGTGCCAGCCTAACCTGCCTGTTCCTGTATTCTCCGGTGTGGGTCAACAGCCGTGTCGGGGTCTGACCTGGAGTAGCACCTGGTCCCTCTGCTCGGTTCCTCCCTGGTGCACAGGCGTCGTTAGCCGTCGTGCGACCTTGGTCAGATCGGGTAGATACTTAATTACGCCCCTCCAGGCACTCTCCGGTTCATGGTCCAGTGGGATCACTAAACACGCACACGCCAGTCAGTCCAGGCGTGTGCATAACAAGGAGGCTGGTGTAATCAGGGACAGCTGTAGCCCCTGGGCTGCTCCACTAGTTCTTGTGAAAAAGAAAGATGGCACCATGAGAATGTGTGTAGATTACAGAAAGGTCAACCGTATCACACACAAAGATGCGTACCCGTTACCTAGGATAGAGGAATCTTTAGCTACATTAAAGTCTGCTAACTTCTTCTCCACTTTGGATCTTACTAGCGGGTACTGGCAGGTTCCTGTAGCAGAGGCAGACAAGGAGAAGACCGCGTTCACCACCCCGATGGGTCTCAGCGAATTTAACTATACCGTTCGGGCTCTGCAACGCACTAGGAAGCTTCCAGCGGTTGATGGAGTGCTGTCTGGGGCACAGGAATTTCGAGACGGTCCTGCTATACCTGGACGATGTCATTGTGTATTCCAAAACATATGAGGACCATCTGAAACTCCTGGCAGAGGTGTTTGATGCCCTGGCAGGCTACGGCCTAAAGGTGAAACCCTCCAAGTGTCATCTACTGAAACCAAAGGTACAGTACCTGGGACACGTGGTGAGTGCTGACGGAGTAGCTCCAGACCCTGATAAGATCACAGTGATTAAGGACTGGCCAAGACCCTCCAGCATAAAGGAAGTGCGGCAGTTCCTCGGGTTGGTAGGCTACTACCGAAGATTCATCCCCGGGTTCACCAAAATGGCAGCCCCTATGCAAGACCTCCTGTTGGGTCAGTCAAAGACCAAGAATCAGAAGCCGCTCTTCAGGTGGGACAAGCTGGAAGAGGAGTCTTTCCGCCAGCTGAAGATGGCCCTCACGGGGGATGAGATCCTGGCTTACCCTGATTACGGCCAACCTTTCATCCTCCACACGGACGCCAGTAACGTGGAGCTGGGAGCCGTACTATTCCAGATCCAGCAGGGCAGAGAGCGGGTAATTGCTTACGCCAGCCGAAAACTACGGCCCACAGAGAGAAACTCTGAGAATTATAGCTCCTTCAAGCTAGAGTTCCTGGCAGTGGTGTGGGCAGTGACGGAACGTTTCAAACATTACCTTGCCTCTGCCAAGTTCACTGTGTACACGGACAACAACCCGTTGACGCACCTGGACACTGCAAGACTTGGTGCCCTGGAGCAAAGATGGATGGCCCGGCTGTCCAATTATGAATTTACCATCAAATACCGGGTGGGACGCACAAATGCCAACACAGATGCCCTGTCCAGGATGCCAAACTTGCCGGACGGAGGGGAAGATCCAGAAGAACTGGAAGAGATTGAACTCCCTGCGTTCCACCGTCATGGGATTACCCAGTATTCCCACTGTGTAAGGGACAAGCACTCTGCCACGTTCAATCCCTTACCCCACTACAGCTGGGCGGAGACTAGAGATGAGCGGTGTTCGACTCGAACTGTTCGCCAATCTCAAATTCGAGCTGTTTTGGGCGGTGTTCGAGCTGTTCGGCGAACACAAACGATTTGAAAAAAATTCGGCTGTTCGAGGTTATGTTCGATAACTGTTCGTGCACCAAAATCATAACTGGATTTTTTCTCAGTAATGCTGAAAATTAATGTTAATACGCAGTTTCCGTGTACAGCGGGGCGGGGGGAGGGGCAGGGGATGGATCTCTGCAGAAATAATGAAGATCTCTATTTTTTTTTCTCTTTCCCGCATTTACAGTGGGGAGGTGCAATCTGTCAGTCTATCAGCAGCGCACACATGGAGCGAACTGCTTTTTTTCACACAAGCAAGGGCATGTGTCATTGGCAGTGTATGTCACATGTCCTTGCCCTATAAGACCCAGCCATTTTCCCCGTCGCCACCATTTTCTCACTGCTGCAGCTGCGTGTTAGACGACACCGCTGTTGCTGTGTGCGCTATACTTTGTTAATTTCAAGCCAATTTTCGCACAAATCTACAGATAGCTTGGGAGAAGGGAATAGTTGTGATTGCAGTCCTTTTAAGGACTAGGTTACATCATTTCTTATAACTTTTATCAGGCAGGTCTGTGCTCTTAAATAGATAGGTTGGGAGTAAAGACTAATTGTAATTGCAGTCCTTTTCAGGGCTAGGTTACATCAGTTCCTATCACTTTTATCAGGCAGGTCTGTGCTCTTAAATAGATAGGTTGGGGGTAAAGACTAATTGCAATTGCAGTCCTTTTCAGGGCTAGGTTACATCAGTTCCTATCACTTTTTGCAAGGCAGGTCTGTGCCAGTGCTGTGCAAGTTTTTTTCACAGCATTTGGCTAAATCTAGCAAAGCAAATCCTTTTTGTCCTCTTGCAGTGTGTGTTAGTCAGTGGAGAAGCCTATCTGTGTTGCAAGCTATACCACCTGTGTATAGAATACAATTTTTTTTACTGCACCTAGTGAAGTAAAACCTTTTGGGCATAGCATCATTCTATTAGTCCATCTATACTAACCTCCATCAGGTTGCAAATTCAATATAATTTTTTTCTGCATCTAGCTCTGAAAAACTATTTCGGCTTCTAGCAGTGTGTGGGACTTGTTCTATTAGTCCATCTATACTAACCTCCATCAGGTTGCAAATTCAATATAATTTTTTTCTGCATCTTGCTCTGAAAAAATATTTCGGCTTCTAGCAGTGTGTGGGACTTGTTCTATTATTCCATCTATACTAACCTCCATCAGGTTGCAAATTCAATATTTATTTTTTTCTGCATCTAGCTCTGAAAAAATATTTCGGCTTCTAGCAGTGTGTGGGACTTGTTCTATTAGTCCATCTATACTAACCTCCATCAGGTTGCAAATTCAATATTTATTTTTTTCTGCATCTAGCTCTGAAAAAATATTTCGGCTTCTAGCAGTGTGTGGGACTTGTTCTATTAGTCCATCTATACTAACCTCCATCAGGTTGCAAATTAAAATAATTTTTATCTGCATCTAGCTCTGAAAAAATATTTACGCTTCTAGCAGTGTGTGGGACTTGTTCTATTAGTTCATCTATACTAACCACCGGCAGGTTGCAAATTCAATATAATTTTTATCTGCATCTAGCTCTGAAAAAATATTTCGGCTTGTAGCAGTGTGTGGGACTTGTTCTATTAGTCCATCTATACTAACCTCCATCAGGTTGCAAATTCAATCTAATTTTTTTCTGCATCTAGCTCTGAAAAAATATTTTGGCTTGTAGCAGTGTGTGGGACTTGTTCTATTAGTCTATCTATACTAACCTCCATCAGGTTGCAAATTCAATATAATTTTTTCTGCATCTAGCTCTGAAAAAATATTTCAGCTTGTAGCAGTGTGTGGGACTTGTTCTATTAGTCCATCTATACTAACCTCCATCAGGTTGCAAATTCAATAAAAAAAAATTTCTGCATCTAGCTCTGAAAAAATATTTTGGCTTGTAGCAGTGTGTGGGACTTGTTCTATTAGTCTATCTATACTAACCTCCACCAGGTTGCAAATTCAATCTCATTTTTTTCTGCATCTAGCTCTGAAAAACTATTTTGGCTTGTAGCAGTGTGTGGGACTTGTTCTATTAGTCCATCTATACTAACCTCCATCATGTTGCAAATTCAATATAATTTTTTTCTGCATCTAGCTCTGAAAAAATATTTCGGCTTGTAGCAGTGTGTGGGACTTGTTCTATTAGTCCATCTATACTAACGTCCACCAGGTTGCAAATTCAATTTAATTTTATTCTGCATCTAGCTCTGAAAAAATATTTCGGCTTGTAGCAGTGTGTGGGACTTGCTCTATTAGTCCATCTATACTAACGTCCACCAGGTTACAAATTCAATCAAATTTTTTTCTGCATCTAGCTCTGAAAAAATATTTCGGCTTGTAGCAGTGTGTGGGACTTGTTCTATTAGTCCATCTATACTAACCTCCACCAGGTTGCAAATTCAATCTAATTTTTTTTCTGCATCTAGCTCTGAAAAAATATTTTGGCTTGTAGCAGTGTGTGGGACTTGTTCTATTAGTCCATCTATACTAACATCCATCAGGTTGCAAATTCAATCTAATTTTTTTCTGCATCTAGCTCTGAAAAAATATTTCGGCTTGTAGCAGTGTGTGGGACTTGTTCTATTAGTCCATCTATACTAACCTCCACCAGGTTGCAAATTCAATCTAATTTTTTTTCTGCATCTAGCTCTGAAAAAATATTTTGGTTTGTAGCAGTGTGTGGGACTTGTTCTATTAGTCCATCTATACTAACATCCACCAGGTTGCAAATTCAATCTAATTTTTTTCTGCATCTAGCTCTGAAAATATATTTCGGCTTGTAGCAGTGTGTGGGACTTGTTCTATTAGTCCATCTATACTAACCTCCATCAGGTTGCAAATTCAATATCATTTTTTTCTGCATCTAGCTCTGAAAAACTATTTCGGCTTGTAGCAGTGTGTGGGACTAGTTCTATTAGTCCATCTATACTAACCTCCAGCAGGTTGCAGATTCAATATAATTTTTTCTGCATCTAGCTCTGAAAAACTATTTTGGCTTCTAGCAGTGTGTGGGACTTGTTCTATTAGTCCATCTATACTAACCTCCAGCAGGTTGCAAATTCAAAATAATTTTTATCTGCATCTAGCTCTGAAAAAATATTTGGGCTTCGGCTTGTAGCAGTGTGTGGGACTTGTTCTATTAGTCCATCTATACTAACCTCCACCAGGTTGCAAATTCAATCTAATTTTTTTCTGCATCTAGCTCTGAAAAAATATTTTGGCTTGTAGCAGTGTGTGGGACTTGTTCTATTAGTCCATCTATACTAACCTCCATCAGGTTGCAAATTCAAAATAATTTTTATCTGCATCTAGCTCTGAAAAAGTATTTGGGCTTCGGCTTGTAGCAGTGTATGGGACGTGTTCTATTAGTCCATCTATACTAACCTCCACCAGGTTGCAAATTCAATCTAATTTTTTTCTGCATTTAGCTCTGAAAAAATATTTCGGCTTGTAGCAGTGTGTGGGACTTGTTCTATTAGTCCATCTATACTAACCTCCATCAGGTTGCAAATTCAATATAATTTTTTTCTACATCTAGCTCTGAAAAACTCTTTCGGCTTGTAGCAGTGTGTGGGACTTGTTCTATTAGTCCATCTATACTAACCTCCACCAGGTTGCAAATTCAATCTAATTTTTTTTTTCATCTAGCTCTGAAAAAATATTTTGGCTTGTAGCAGTGTGTGGGACTTGTTCTATTAGTCCATCTATACTAACGTCCACCAGGTTGCAAATTCTATCTAATTTTTTTCTGCATCTAGCTCTGAAAAAATATTTTGGCTTGTAGCAGTGTGTGGGACTTGTTCTATTAGTCCATCTATACTAACCTTCATCAGGTTGCAAATTCAATATAATTTTTTTCTGCATCTAGCTCTGAAAAAATATTTTGGCTTGTAGCAGTGTGTGGGACTTGTTCTATTAGTCCATCTATACTAACATCCACCAGGTTGCAAATTCAATCTAATTTTTTTCTGCATCTAGCTCTGAAAAAATATTTCGGCTTGTAGCAGTGTGTGGGACTTGTTCTATTAGTCCATCTATACTAACCTCCACCAGGTTGCAAATTCAATATAATTTTTTTCTGCATCTAGCTCTGAAAAAATATTTTGTCTTGTAGCAGTGTGTGGGACTTGTTCTATTAGTCCATCTATACTAACATCCACCAGGTTGCAAATTCAATCTAATTTTTTTCTGCATCTAGCTCTGAAAAAATATTTCGGCTGGTAGCAGTGTGTGGGACTTGTTCTATTAGTCCATCTATACTAACCTCCATCAGGTTGCAAATTCAATATAATTTTTTTCTGCATCTAGCTCTGAAAAACTATTTCGGCTTGTAGCAGTGTGTGGGACTAGTTATATTAGTCCATCTATACTAACCTCCAGCAGGTTGCAAATTCAATATAATTTTTTTTCTGCATCTAGCTCTGAAAAACTATTTTGGCTTGTAGCAGTGTGTGGGACTTGTTCTATTAGTCCATCTATACTAACCTCCAGCAGGTTGCAAATTCAAAATAATTTTTATCTGCATCTAGCACTGAAAAAATATTTCGGCTTCGGCTTATAGCAGTGTGTGGGACTTGTTCTATTAGTCCATCTATACTAACCTCCAGCAGGTTGCAAATTCAATATAATTTTTTTCTGCATCTAACTCTGAAAAAATATTTGGGCTTCGGTTTGTAGCAGTGTGTGGGACTTGTTCTATTAGTCCATCTATACTAACCTCCACCAGGTTGCAAATTCAATATAATTTTTTTCTGCATCTAGCTCTGAAAAAATATTTCGGCTTGTAGCAGTGTGTGGGACTTGTTCTATTAGTCCATCTATACTAACCTCCATCAGGTTGCAAATTCAAACTAATTTTTATCTGCATCTAGCTCTGAAAAAGTATTTGGGCTTTGGCTTGTAGTAGTGTGTGGGACTTGTTCTATTAGTCCATCTATACTAACCCCCACCAGGTTGCAAATTCAATCTAATTTTTTTCTGCATCCAGCTCTGAAAAAATATTTCGGCTTGTAGCAGTGTGTGCGACTTGTTCTATTAGTCCATCTATACTAACCTCCATCAGGTTGCAAATTCAATATAATTTTTTTCTGCATCTAGCTCTAAAAAACTATTTCGGCTTGTAGCAGTGTGTGGGACTTGTTCTATTAGTCCATCTATACTAACCTCCTCCAGGTTGCAAATTCAATCTAATTTTTTTCTGCATCTAGCTCTGAAAAAATATTTCGGCTTGTAGCAGTGTGTGGGACTTGTTCTATTAGTCCATCTATACTAATGTCCACCAGGTTGCAAATTCAATCTAATTTTTTCTGCATCTAGCTCTGAAAAAATATTTCGGCTTGTAGCAGTGTGTGGGACTTGTTCTATTAGTCCATCTATACTAACCTCCACCAGGTTGCAAATTCAATCTAATTTTTTTCTGCATCTAGCTCTGAAAAAATATTTTGGCTTGTAGCAGTGTGTGGGACTTGTTCTATTAGTCCATCTATACTAACATCTACCAGGTTGCAAATTCAATCTAATTTTTTTTCTGCATCTAGCTCTGAAAAAATATTTCGGCTTGTAGCAGTGTGTGGGACTTGTTCTATTAGTCCATCTATACTAACCTCCATCAGGTTGCAAATTCAATAGAATTTTTTTCTGCATCTAGCTCTGAAAAACTATTTCGGCTTGTAGCAGTGTGTGGGACTAGTTCTATTAGTCCATCTTTACTAACCTCCAGCAGGTTGCAAATTCAATATAATTTTTTTCTGCATCTAGCTCTGAAAAACTATTTCGGCTTCTAGCAGTGTGTGGGACTTGTTCTATTAGTCCATCTATACTAACATCCAGCAGGTTGCAAATTCAATCTAATTTTTATCTGCATCTAACCCAGCCAATACTTTTGGGCTAATACCACAGTTTGGCCACTCAGCTCTGCTCGGTTCCCATCCATTGTTTTTTGTGCAAACAACTCCAGAGTTGTGAATTAGTTAACCACCAAAATGAGTGGAAAAAGGCCTGCTGCTGGTGGAAAGGGAAATAGGTGTCTTGGGAAGGGAAAAAAAGGTTGTGTCCGTGGGGTAGGTGTTAAAGCAACAGTAACATCTGCAGAAGAAAGACCATCTTCCAGCCAAACTAAGATGTCTACTTCTTTTAGCGGACAATGTGATAAGATCCCGTTCTTACGGCCACGCCAATCGCTACAAATTCCAGATGAGGCACAAAAAAAAAAGGTGCTTCAGCGGATAACAAGTGCTTCTTTAAGTGGGCTCTCCTCCACCTCAACTTCAACATAACAAATACTCCAGTCCTCAGAGGTGTCACCCCAATCGCACTTGCTTCCTCACAGCTCCCAAGTCTCCAGCTGCCCGTCTGAGTTTGGGGTAGAACAGATGGTTGAGTCTGCAGAGCTGTTTACTCATACTATAGCCTGGGAATCAGAGGTTGGCTCCAGAGCTTCTGTGAATCCATACGAGGAAATGATCTGCACTGATGCCCAGAATCTTTATGAGTCGGATCCAGGACCAGACGCAGAAGGTTCTGACCATAATGTAGACCCTCGTTCCCAAACTGTAACTCCTGTTGGTGGAGACAATGAGGAAGACGATGATGAGACTCAAATACCTGATTGGAGCGACAACTTTAGTTTTTTGTCAGGGCAGGAAGAGGTTGGCTCTGAGGACGACGGGTGTGATAACACACAGGGTGATGATGACGAGGTTGGAGATCCCATTTACTGTCAACCCACAGTCAGCCAAGAGATGAAGTCAGCAGAGGAGGTGGAGGAGGATGCTAGTGACGACGAGGTCAGGTTGCGCCTTCCTGGACAGAGACGTAGTACTGGAAGCACGTCAACAACTGCATCCTCAAACACAACTCTGCTTCTGACCACAAGTCGTGCTGGCTCTTCAGGTCGCATGGGTGCTAATTCTTGCATAGCCTGGGCATTTTTTCAGATCGATAAAGATGACCCAACTCGTGTTATCTGTAACATTTGTCAGCAAAAGCTAAGTAGAGGCCAAAAAATACATAGTTTGAGTACTTCATGCATGAACCGGCACATGGATATGAAGCATAAGTTGCAGTGGGAAGCTCACTGTGCTACAATGCGGCCTAGCCGGCCAGGCCAACCACCGTCTACCACATCTTGTGCATCCGCGGCCTCTTCATCCTCTGTGACTGGGGGGACAGCAGTCACACCTGTTTTGGGACGCAGACCTGCCACCTCTTTACCCGCAACAGCCAGCGTGATTGGCAGGTCATCATTTTCTTTGGAGGTGGAAAGACCAGCTGGTGTTCAGCGCTGTCCGACATCAATAGCACCACCTTTGGATCAAGGCAACCTAACATGTCCGCCTGCATCTTCCTCACAGACCGGCAGTTTGCTGGGGACACCCTTCTCAACCCCGTCTAAGCACAACAGCCAGCCCTCGGTCCCTCAGATGTGGACAAGTAAAAGACCATTTCCTCCTAGCCATGAGAAAGCTAAGAGGTTGAATTTCACCATTTGCAAGCTCTTGGCTACAGAAATGCTTCCTTTTCATCTGGTGGACACAGAGGATTTTCGAGACCTTATGTCCGTCGCAGTGCCCCAGTACCAGATGCCCAGTCGGCACTACTTCTCAAAGAAAGGTGTGCCTGCGCTCCACCAGCATGTCGCACCCAACATCACCGCTTCTTTGAGAAACTCTGTGTGTGACAGGGTGCATTTCACCACAGACACTTGGACGAGTAGGCATGGACAGGGGCGTTACATGTCGCTGACTGGGCACTGGGTAACTATGGTGACAGCAGGACAAGGGGCTGCTGTCCAAGTCTTGCCGTCCCCACGAGTTGTGCGTCAATCCTCTTTATCTCAAAGTTCCTCCATTGCTTCCGCCTCCTCAACCTCCTCTCGGTCCTCCACCTGCACCCAAAGCCTGTCTGGTCATGCCACAAGCTTTCTAACTGCGCAGAAGGGATCCTGCACACCTCCTTACTATGCTGGCAGCAGGGCTCAACGTCATCAGGCGGTTTTTACTTTGAAATGTCTGGGAAATGTGAGTCACACAGCTGAGGAGTTGTGGTCAGATCTGGAGAACCAGTTTCATGAATGGTTGTCTCCACTGGACCTGAAACCAGGGAAGGCCGTGTGCGACAATGCTGCAAACCTGGGTGCGGCAATGTCACACACGTGCCTTGTATGGCTCACGTGTTGAACCTGGTTGTCCAGCAATTTTTAGCCCACTATTCTGGACTAGATGGCCTTCTGCAGAGGGCACGGTCGCTGTGTGCTCACTTCCGCCGTTCGCATCCCGCAGCTCAGCGACTTACATCTCTACAGAAGTCGTTGGGCCTGCCACTTCACCGGCTAAAATGTGATGTGCCTACCCGGGGGAATTCAACTCTGCACATGTTGCAGCGACTGTGGCAGCACCGACAAGCCCTGGTGCAATACGTTCTGACGTATAGCCTGGACCAACGAGATCCAGAGGTGGGGCAAATCACGCTGGAGGAGTGGTCTCAGATCAGGGACCTATGCACCCTTCTGCACAGTTTTGAAATGGTGACGAAGATGTTTAGTGCTGATGATGCCATTATCAGCATGACTATTCCGGTGATTTACATCCTGGAGCACATGTTAAACAGAATTCGGAGTCAGGTGGTGGCACAAGAGGAGGTGGAGGAAGTAGAGGAGGAGGAGTTGTATGCGGAAGGGCTAACATCTGCAAGGTCCAGACGGTCGGCAGCACCATGGCGGCAGGCATGTGAGGGTTGGGGAGATGGTTTTACCAGGGCGCATGGTAGCAGCCAAACTAGTGAGGAAGGTGTAGGAGCCCAGGAAGAAGTGGAGGACGAACTGTTGGAAGACTCATCAGATGAGGGAGACTTTGATCACATTTCTGTTGTGCGAGGTTGGGGGGAGAGGACAGAGGAAGGAAGCATGATTGTTACCTCGCCACCAACACAACAGGGACTTGGTGCTCCTGGAAGCGCAAGACACATGAGTGCCTTCTTGCTGCACTACCTGCAACATGACCCTCGAATTGTGAGAATTAGAAATAATCCTGACTACTGGGTTGCCACACTGTTAGATCCCCGGTACAAAAGTAAATTTGCAGAAAAGATTCCTGCCATAGAAAGAGATGCACGCATGCAGGAGTATCAGCAGAGACTGTTGCAGAATCTTACATGTGCTTTTCCCCAAAACACTAGTGGTGCACGTAGTGAATCTCACAGTTTCAACTTGCCGACCGTGGGACCGTCAAGTGTTCAGCTCTCAAAACGTAACAGAAACACAGTATCTGCTGGTAACATCAATTTTGCGGAATCATTTCACCACTTTTTTAGCCCATCCTTTGCAAGGCCACAGGAGACAAGAAGTTTGACACATAGTCAACGCCTAGAGACGATGGTACCGGAGTATCTCCAAGTATACATTGAAGCCATGACTGTGTCACTGGACCCTTGCTCTTTTTGGGCTTCCAATCTGGATAAATGGCCGGAGCTCGCCACTTACGCCTTGGAGATCTTGTCATGCCCCGCAGCCAGCGTTCTGTCTGAATGTGTGTTCAGCGCTGCTGGTGGTGTGCTGACAGATAAGCGCACGCGGCTCTCCACTGATAATGTAGACAGACTCACGTTCATAAAGATGAACAAATCATGGATCCGAAATGACTTTTCTACCCCTGTGTCATCCTGGGGAGAGTAAAAGCTTGATGATTTGTTAAAATCACCTCACCAACCGTTTTAAGCTTTAAAATTACTAATCATGTTTATCTGTATCTTGGCTGGAAAATAATTTGGGCCTTGTAGCAGTATGCAGTACTGATTCTATTAGGCCATCTATACTAAGCTCCACCAGATTTAAAATTACTAATCATGTTTATTTGTATCTTGGCTGGAAAATAATTTGGGCCTTGTAGCAGTGTGCAGTACTGATTCTATTAGGCCATCTATACTGAACTCCACCAGATTTAAAATTACTAATCATGTTTATCTGTATCTTGGCTGGAAAATTATTTGGGCTTTGTAGCAGTTTGCAGTACTGATTCTATTAGGCCATCTATACTAAGCTCCACCAGCTTTCAAATTAATAATAATTTTTAGCTGCATCTAGCCCGGAAAATAATTTTGGGACTCCTAGATGCGCAAGACACATGAGTGCCTTCTTGCTGCACTACCTGCAACATGACCCTCAGATTGTCAGAATTCGAAGTAATCCTGACTACTGGGTTGCCACACTCTTAGATCCCCCACACTCTTCGATCAACCTTTTCATTTTAATAAAGAACAAAAAAATGGTCATTTTTGAAATTATAAGCATTAGCAGGTTATTAAAAACTGAAATCAAACAGTTTTCAACTCAAAACTTTATTCTAGGTGATATTACATTTGCACATAGGACCCCTTGTTCGAAAGGAGCTTCTCAACTCTCTCGTCCATTGAATTTGTCAGGTTTTGGATGGTTTCTGCTTTAATTGTTTTGCATGAGGACAGAATACCCTCCCAGAGCTGTTGCTTAGATGTGAACTGCCTCCCGCCATCATAGACACTCCTTTTGATGATGCTCCAGAGGTTCTGAATGGGGTTGAGGTCAGGGGAGCATGGGGGTCACACCATAAGTTTGTCCCCTTTTATGCCCATATCAGCCAGAGATGCAGATGTGTTATGTGCAGCATGAGACGGTGCATTATCATGCATGAAAATGATCTTGCTGCGGAATAGACGGTTCTTCTTCTTGAACCATGGCAGGAAGTGCTGTTTGAGAAACTCCACATACATTATGGAGTTCATCTTTACCCCTTCAGGGATCCTAAAGGGGCCGACAATCTTTCTCCCCATGATTCCAGCCCAAAACATTACTCCACCTCCTCCTTGTTGGCGCCGTAGCCGTGTTTGCGTGGGGTGTCCATCAACCAGCCATCCTCCACTCCATCCATCTGGACCATCGAGCGTTGCACAGCACTCATCGGTGAACAAAACAGTTTTGAAGTCAGTCTTCATGTATTGTTTGGCCCACTGGAGCCATTTCTGCTTGTGTGCAGTGGATAGAGGAGGTCGACAGGATGGCTTACGCACAGCTGCAAACCTCTGAAGGACTCTGCATCTTGTTGTTCGGGGGACGTTGGAGGCACCAGCAGCTTCAAAAACTTGTCTGCTGGTATGACAAGGCTTTTTTGCCGCTGCTCTTTTAACCTGACGTAATTGCCTGTAGGATAGAGTCCTCAATTTTCCCTTATCAGCACGCACACGTGTGTACTGTGAATCAGCTACATACTTCTTGATTGTGCGATGATCAGGATGAAGTGTCTTGGCAATGTTGATTGTAGTCATGCCTTGACCTAAATACCCCACAATTTGTTGCTTCTCAGCAGCCGACACATCCTTTTTCTTTCCCATTTTGGCAGAAAATGTAGGCTGCTTAATAATGTGGGACAGCCTTCTTAAGTAGTCTTGCCTTTCATTGGACACACCTGCCAAACTAGCACAGGTGTCTGCAATTTCTTACAGTGATATAAAGACCCCTGACACACATCACCATCAATGAGTTTAACTGACAAACAAAAAAATTCTTCCCTTTTCACTCCTAAACACTTTTTGCATAATAATTTGGAACACAGTGTACATGTGCTTTTCCACAAAACACCAGTGGTTCACGTAGTGAATCTTACAGTTCTAACTTGCCAACCGTGGTCTGTATGGAGTTGTTCAATAAAGGGCCCAAAATTAAGATAACATAGACGGGAGAGGTCTCTATGAATAGGAATTCCTAAGTATTTGATACCCTGTGAGGGCCAGGCAAAGGGAAAGTTGGACTGGATGGAATCCTGTATGGATTTGGGGAGGGAGACATCGAGGGCCTCAGACTTCGCAGCATTGATTTTAAAATTTGACCATGTAACAAAGTGATCTATTTCAGCCATAACAGCAGGGATGGATATATGTGATTGAGTGATATATACTAGGACATCATCAGCAAATGCAGAGCACTTGTACTCGGTGCCTCCCACCTCAATCCACCTAATATTGGGGTTATGGCGAATTGATGAGAGCAGGTGCTCCGTCACTAGGATGTATAAGAGAGGGGACAGAGGACATCCCTGCCTTGTCCCATTGGTGATTATGAAAGGTGATGAAAATGTTCCACTTATCTTCAGCCTAGGTGACGTATTGCGATACAGGGCCGTGATTTTGGCTATAAAAGGGTCCCCTAGACCCCTACCCCAAGCTTTTTAAGGGAATAATATATGGCGTGCCAGGAGACTCTATGGAGTGCTTTTTCAGCATCCAACGAGAGTATCTAATTACAAATTTTTAACTGCATCTAGCCCAGGAAATACTTTGTGCCTAGTAGCAGTGTCTGCTAGTCAGCGGATTATCCCAGCTGTTAAGCAAGCTACACCACATGTAGTTTGTACACAATTTTTTCAGAGGAAATGGTTCGGGCCCCCGGGACACTCAGTGAAGAGCATCGGGGAGGCACCCCAAGGCATAGGGGCTGGGACTGGCGGTAGGACGCCTTGTGGTGGACCGCCGAGCTCGATCCTTATAAAAGCTTTTTAACTGCAGCAGCTTTAGTGGACGCTACTGGAGCTGGAATTACGCAGCTGCTGGCATGAGACTTGCCCTCCAATAGATCCTTGTAAAAGGATTTAAAGTGTATTCATTCAAATTAGAGAGACAATTTAAATTAAAAAGCCTAGACCTGCCTCCACCACAGGGGGGCTCGCTCGACCCACCAGCGGACAGGCACCAGTATTGGGAGAGGGGGGCTGGCCGTCAGGGTCCACCGTAGCTCTGGCACAAACCCGGCGACACGGAGGTCGCTCGGGCAGGAACGGACTGGCCGTGTCGGCTTCGCACTTTTTTGGTTTTAGAAGGGCATGACATGCCTATATCTGTGTCTCCCACTCCTTTTACTCCTCCACCTCTTTTCGCATGACTATATGTACTTGTCACTTTTCCATGTGTTAGTTGTGTCTTCTGAGCAGTTTGTCAGCTTTTGGACACCTTTGAAGGTGTTTTCTATGTGTTTCTATGTGTTTTTGTTTGCCTGCCATTGGTTTTAACGGTGTTCGAAGGTGTTCGACGAACAGTTCGACGAACAGTTCGGCGAACATACGGGTGTTCGACGAACCGAACCGAACTCGAACACTACGGGGGTGGCTCAACACTAGCGGAGACGCAAGACAGTGACCCAGCCGTCCGCCTGGTAAAAGAGATGCTGACACAGGCTGATGCCTGCCTTGACCCAGACGCTCCGGAAGAGACCAAACAGCTGTGGAAGGAGAAGAGTAAACTGTTTCTCTACAAGGGGAAGCTGTGCCGGAGAATTGTCAACTCCCGGATACATGAGCTGACCTGACAGGTAGTGGTCCCGAGACTGGACGCGGCTATGGTCCTGGAGGCATACCACGACGGAGCAGGGCACTTTGAATGGAAGAAGTTGGAGTTCCTGTTGCGTGAACGGTTCTTCTGGGTAGGCATGAGAGGGGCCATTGAGAGATGGTGCAGAGACTGCGGCCCGTGCAACCTAAGAAGAAAGGACCATGCCAGCCAGAAGACTCCCCTGCAGCCCATCATCACCAAGCAGCCACTAGAACTGGTAGCCCTGGGCCATGTGAAGCTGGCTCCAAGTAGGTCTGGGTACGTCTACGCCCTCACCATTGAAGACCACTACTCCCGGTTCCTGGTGGTGGTCCCTATCAAGGACTTAACGGCTCAAACAGCAGCTAGAGCCTTCCAGCAGCACTTCTGCCGTCCACACGGGTATCCGGAGCAAGTGTTGACTGACCAAGGTCCAGCCTTCGAAGCGGAGGTCTTCCAGGAGTTCTGCAACCTGTATGGCTGCAAGAAGATAAGGACAATGCCCTATCACCCCCAAACCAACGGATTGTGCGAGAAGATGAACCAGGTGGTGATAGACTTGCTGAAAACGTTGCCCCTGGAAGAACGTAGTCTGTGGCCTGAAAAATTGCCTGATCTGGTGGACTTGTATAACCACATCCCAGTAAATTCCACCAACTGCACCCCGGCTTACCTAATGAGAGCAAGACCTGGTAAGCTGCCTATTGACCTGGATATGGGAGTCCTGACACCCGAGGACACCTCGCCAGAGGGAGACTGGGATACAGAACGGCAGCAGCAGTGCAGGAGAGTGATCAGAGAAGTCTGTCTCAAGCGAGAGAAAGGCAAGAGAGGACTTACAACCAGAATGCTCCTGCTGTTCCCCTGGCACCTGGAGAGCAGGTCTTGAAGAGGAAGAGGCGGCTCCATAAGTTGGATGACCAGTGGGAGAAAGACCCGTACACAGTAGTGCCCTCAAGCCATGAAAATCCGAAAGTATGAATTATCAGTAAGGATGGAGACCACAGCCAATGTCTCCAGAGACTACCTGAAGAAGTGTCCCGAGCAGCTGCAAAGCACTGATGAAGACCAAGATAGCCCTCCACCCGCAGAGGAAAGGGAAGAAATGGTCAGTACTGTACTCGGAGAATTTCCCCGGTCCTGGACACAAATTAACAACGCTATTGTGGTACCCATCCTTACCTTTCTCCAGCCAGCCCCTCAAGGGCCTACAGAAGAGCAAGTAGTGTTGGAAGAGCAACCGGCCCCGGAGGCAGAAGATTCCATACCAGCAGCCCAGGAGAATCAACCCTCTGCTAGTAGTGAGCCTGCCGTGCCCGTGGTAAGCCAAAGAGTACGCAGAAAGCTGCCCAACCTACCCATAACATCTCCAAACACCTGTAGTGCAGACACTAGCGAGCCCACTACACAAGTACGTAGGTCCACCAGGAGCACTAGAGGTCAGATGCCCGCTCGCTGGAGAATCTAAAAACATGATATATATACCTGCATATTGCAAATGTTGAAATGTTTTATGTTTGTTGCATGAATAATAATTATGTTTCTCAAGTTACCCAACAGGGTTTATGGACTGACAGGTTATGGACAATGAATAACCGGAACTGTACCTTGTAAATAGTTGCACCTGTTAAGTGCCCCTTTTGTCCAGACCACAGAACAAAAACCCGTGGAGGTGGCTGAAGACGTGGACCAACTCCGGATCATCGATGCCCTGTAGCCACCCCAGGGCCTACGTGGAGGGTTTGGGACGGGTCCCTCAAAGTGCATCTTGGGTGACATGGACACCTGGTTACGGAAGCGCCGTGACCTATAAAGACTGAACTCCTTGTATATATGTTGTGTTATTGCTTATACCCTGTTATGTATGTTTTCATAAAGTTATGTTTAGTCCTGGAGTACTAAAATTTACCAGGGGGGAATGTGGCACCCCAGGGGGTCTGGTTGCCACAGTGGTAGAAATACCATGTCTGAGAGCGAGCATGGGTTTTCCTGGTCAGGAGCACTGTAGCATGCAACGCCTCCTGCCCCAGTCCAGGAAGGGGAGGAACCTGCCCTTTATAAACTGGATCTGGGGCGGGGTTAGAGGAGTCGAGTCTAGTCAGAGCAAGGAGCTCTGGAGGCAACACAGGAGCAGAGAGCCAGGGATTGGAGCTGATAGAGCTCATCCTGGCAGAAGACGCAGAGAACCGGACACCGGAGTCCGAGGCTGTGGGGATTATACATCCAGCAGCAGAAACCACATGGCAGGGGATTTCAGGTCCTCTGGCCATAGAAAGCCCGGAGGCTCAGTCACACGCAAGGGACTGGCACCACCATCGAGGAGCGGAAGGTACCAAAGGCCCCAAGTCATCACACGGTACACTCAGGGACGTGGGCTACTACATGACTACAGCAAGGTAGCCAGGAAGAGTGCAGTCAGACGGGAAGACCTACACCTCCACCTGGCCAGGGGGACTCTTGTTCGCTCACAGACTGACCAGGCCTCTAATGTTAGCCAATACTCCCAGCAGGGCCTTCTTCATTACCAACAGTAAAGACCCTGAACTGCACTGCACGGACTCTGAGTCATTTCTGCTGCGCCCATGCACCACGACCCTCACCATCTATACACGCTGCCCTGAAGCTATACTCCTCCCGTGGGGAGTTATCCTACTCTCTGCTGCGCACACAACATCAGCCTCAGCGGTCTGCCCCGCAGCGGCGTATCTCAGTGACCGCAATCCACGGGTGGCGTAGTCGGACATTTAAACATTAAAAACCAAATAAACAGATCCGTCACTGGTTTGACCACCCTGAGCTACGGGACCGGGTCGCCGCCATGGAAACTACAACCCCCAGCATTACACAGAAACCCGGCTCTGGGTATTCCCCCACACACGGCCCAGGGGGCGCGTCACATGTACGGCGGATGTCAGGAAGTGGTAAAAGCAGAGACGTTCCTTCAGGATCCAACAACAGCAGTAAAAGAAACATATTTACTTTATACTTTCTTCTAAGGGTAAGGACCTATGCGGGGGGTTGGCTTTTAAAATAATAATAATAATAATATGATTAAGTGATCTTCTATAGATCCATCTCCATAATTTTCCAAGTTTAATTTTTATAAAATGTACTAGTGGTTACCAAATCTACAGTCGTCCACATCTGAAAAGGGACACAACCATAATTCTATGTGTCCATGTGTATTTGGTTCTGTATCTGTATAGTGTGTATGGGCCTGTATACAGTGGTGGCCAAAAGTATTGGCACCCCTGCAATTCTGTCAGATAATACTCAGTTTCTTCCTGAAAATGACTGCAATCACAAATTCTTTGGTCTTATTATCTTCATTTAATTTGCTTGCAAGGAAAAAACACAAAAGAGAATGAAGCAAAAATCAAATCATTGATCATTTCACACAAAACTCCAAAAATGGGCCAGACAAAAGTATTGGCACCCTCAGCCTAATACTTGGTTGCACAACCTTTAGCCTAAATAACTGCGAACAACCGCTTCCGGTAACCATCAATGAGTTTCTTACAATGCTCTGCTGGAATTGTAGACCATTCTTCTTTGGCAAACTGCTCCAGGTCCCTGATATTTGAAGGGTGCCTTCTCCAAACTGCCATTTTGAGATCTCTCCACAGGTGTTCTATGGGATTCAGGTCTGGACTCATTGCTGGCCACCTTAGAAGTCTCCAGTGCTTTCTCTCAAACCATTTTATAGTGCTTTTGGAAGTGTGTTTTGGGTCATTGTCCTGCTGGAAGACCCATGACCTCTGAGGGAGACCCAACTTTCTCACACTGGGCCCTACATTATGCTGCAAAATTTGTTGGTAGTCTTCAGACTTCATAATGCCATGCACACGGTCAAGCAGTCCAGTGCCAGAGGCAGCAAAGCAACCCCAAAACATCAGGGAACCTCCACCATGTTTGACTGTAGGGACCATGTTCTTTTCTTTGAATGCCTCTTTTTTTTCCTGTACACTCTATGTTGATGCTTTTTCCCAAAAATCTCTACTTTTGTCTCATTTGACCAGAGAACATTCTTCCAAAACGTTTTAGGCTTTCTCAGGTAAGTTTTGGCAAACTCCAGCCTGGCTTTTTTATGTCTCGGGGTAAGAAGTGGGGTCTTCCTGGGTATCCTACCATACAGTCCCTTTTCATTCAGACGCCGACGGATAGTACGGGTTGACACTGTTGTACCCTCGGACTGCAGGGCAGCTTGAACTTGTTTGGATGTTAGTCGAGGTTCTTTATCCACCATCCGCACAATCTTGCGTTGAAATCTCTCGTCAATTTTTCTTTTCCATCCACATCTAGGGTGGTTAGCCACAGTGCCATGGGCTTTAAACTTCTTGATGACACTGTGCACGGAAGACACAGGAACACTCAGGTCTTTGGAGATGGACTTGCAGCCTTGAGATTGCTCATGCTTCCTCACAATTTGGTTTCTCAAGTCCTCAGACAGTTCTTTGGTCTTCTTTCTTTTCTCCATGCTCATTGTGGTACACACAAGGACACAGGACAGAGGTTGAGTCAACTTTAATCCATGTTAACTGGCTGCAAGTGTGATTTAGTTATTGCCAACACCTGGTAGGTGCCACAGGTAAGTTACAGGTGCTGTTAATTACACGAATTAGAGAAGCATCACATGATTTTTCAAACAGTGCCAATACTTTTGTCCACGCCCTTTTTTAGGTTTTGTGTGGAATTGTATCCAATTTGGCTTTAGGACAATTCTTTTTGTGTTTTTTCATTGAAGACAAATTAAATGAAGATAATAAGACCAAAGAATTTGTGATTGCAATCATTTTCAGGAAGAAACTGAGTATTATCTGACAGAATTGCAGGGGTGCCAATGCTTTTGGCCACCACTGTATGTGTATACTGCATATTACATGTGGGGAGTAGTACAATGTCTCTATAGTTTCATAGGTCAGAGTATGGACACTGGGCGATCACTATCTCACCCAGTTGTAGATCGCTCCTCCTTCATCTTTTTTCCACCTTCACTTCTTTCTTTGCTGAATCTGTGATGTCTTTAGGATCTTTACAGAATGAGATGAACTGAAAATTCATCAGTGAACTCATTCTGAAACGGAGTATTCAACGCTTATATAATTTTCTGGGCTTCTCTAAGCTGATTTATGACCACATAAAAGTGCTGTGGTTTGTGATCATAAATCAGTTGAGAGCAGCTCAGTAGAAGACAGATAAAAGACTTACAAATACTCGGTCAGAACGAGCTCACTGATGCATTCTCTGTTAATCTCATTCTGCAGTCTGCAAAGGGAAATAAACAGCCTGAAAAGCCAAATGGTGCAAAAAATTTTATGAAACCCAATTGCAAAAAATATTTTTGGACCTTCTTAGTTTGATCTATTAAAGCCCAACATATTCTTCTATTTCCTAACATCTGTCTTTGGTGGCAGATCAAGAAAACCCCCATACGCATTAGCTAGTTGGCCTGCCCCATCAAAATTTGGGGGTTCAGTAGACTTTCCTCTAGTGGCTTAATTTTTGGGCAAAACCTGAAACGATGTTGTTGTCACGGGTGTGTCAGGTGTGATAGACAGTCGTTCTGGATCCAACTGTAGAAGGTCTTTGCGCTTGGCTCTGCAGGCACCTTCTTGTTCTTTTCATCTCTGTAGTGTAGTGATATCCTTCTACCTCTAGGACCCAGCAGTGACCTCCAACTTCTGCTGCTTATTGACACACCCTTGCTGGATGTTTAAATACCTTCAGTCTCTCCAGAGAGTCGCCAGTGATAGCTCTATTTTCCTCTGTCCAGGCTTGAAGTACTAGTAGTCGGCTAGTGTCTTCTTGGAGTTCCCTTGGAGTATAGTTGGTGTGATCTCTCTGGTGTCTTCTCAAGCTAAGTGTTTCCCTTATCTGTTTACCTGTTTGTCTTTAGTTGCAGTGGGGGCTGACTAGTGCTCACCCCGTCCCCTCCCTATCTAGGGACTATCGCTTGGGCAGTCAGGGATTAGGTTTCCTGCTCGACGATAGGTGTGGAACCTATTTAGGAACGTTAGGGGAGTCAGGATGTTGTCAGATCTGCCTAGGGGTCTCCACTCCCCCTTTCCCTAGTGTTTGGGCTTCCTTCCCCTCTTCCCGTTGTTGTGCATTTAGTCTTTCCCTCACCTAGCGTGACAGTGGTCTCCTATGTGCTGTATATCCAGTGTGTTTAACGGCCTATTTAGATGAGCCAAACATCAATAAATCTGCATTCCTATGAACTCTCAGTCCCGACTATGGGCCCTTCCAAATAAACCGGCAATCACCCAGAAAATGAGTAAAACACTCTTTTGTCAGGTGAGATGATTTTTATGTTTACCATTATGGGCAGGACATCGCCCAGTGTAAACAGGACATGTGCTGCCGATAATATTCTATGGATACATGATGATATTAACAATCGTTCTGTGCACATAGAATGTTTGTCGGCCAGTAAACAGGTCAATAAACAACCGTCAATCAATTCACATATAGCCGGCTGGTGGTCATTTCATGGCCTGGATCGGCTCTTCTAAAGGGACCATAGGGCTTTTTTTTACATTTACAGATGTCTTCATCGCAAATTCCATTAAAAGGGAAAAATAGTGCAAAGAAAATCCACCGAACCCCATTTTAAGTTAGTGGGGTCTGCCGTCATGGATCCAGCGGTGTGTCATGGTTTCTATTAGAATCAGTAATAATAACTATATGATTTCTATTTTTTTTTGTCCTCCCTTAACTTTAGTACCCCAAAACCCCAAACCAAATCAAAACCTCTTCTGAAGGTAAAATCTGAGCCCAAAACAAAGCCAAAAAAGAGATGAAATAAGAAATACAATTCGCGGTCTGCCCACATCTCAGCTGCCAACTGGCTCTTAGGCTTGATTTACCGTGTCCTTGTAGAGAAGATACAACTCCGAGGAGGAGGAAGAGGCGATAACCTTGAAGATCTCAACGGTGTTTTTAAAAGGATTCCAGTCGCAGAAACTCTATAACCTAAAACTTCCCGGTCCTGTTTAGTTATCCGGCCTCTTATATTTCCTCAATATCTGGAGTGAAGTCGTTGTTATTCTGATTATTAATATTGTTATTATTAGAAAGTTTTGGACGTGAATGGAGAAAACCAAAATATGAGAAAATCTTCGAATTTTATCAAGCGATAAATAGAAACTAATGGATTGTGAGTCCCGATAGAGACATTACCTGAACCGCTGGTCTGTTGGGCAACCTGAAAGTTAATAATCTTTTTTAGGTTCATTTTTTCTGGCTGAAAAATACACATTTAAAAAAAAATGCTTGTAAAAAGAGACCTGGTTTTTGGAGCCTTTTTTTAATTCCTACTTTTTTTTGCACGGTATTGATGTGTTTTTTTTTTAGTTCTTTCAGTCTGTTTTTTTTTATGTATTTTTAATTATAATATTAGGGTGTTTCAATATGATAAGGCTCATTCAACATCCGTTTTTTGGGTACGTTTTTCACGGGTAGCACTATAAATTTTAATATGTGATTTTTTTCGCAGTCTGAGCAAAGACATGTCCAATATTGATCTGGGTGTGGAATTAAAATCGGCAATGTAAGTCTGTAGGACCGTGAAAAAAAATGCCATCTGAGTGCTATCTGTTCTTCACGGACTTTTAGATAGGAAAAGATAGAAAAATCTTAGCGTTTGTTTCTTATCCAAGAAAGTGATCAAACTCGGACCAAATCCTACAGTTCCAGTAAAGTGGATAGGATTAATAGAAATCTCATGGCCACTGTGCTTTTTTTTACACAGCAATAACTGACCTGCTGTGCATGTTCAGATCTGCAACATGTCAATTTTTCTTTTGGGTACGCTGAGTTTTATGTGTAGATTTTCCCCATAGACTTGCATTAGATACGGAAAATCCGCAGGTAAAAAACGCATGTAATCTGCACATGACTGTATCAATAAAGTTTTCTTAAAGTCAACTAACAGGAAGTATGAAAAACAAACCAGCTTTGTTTAAAACATAACAAACCAAGAAAAGATAAAAACGCATGAAAAAAATACAAGTGACCTAATTTACATAATAAGTGCAGAAAATCTGCAACATCAAAAACTCCTCAAATGCTTATCGTGGGAACGTAGCTTTTACCTGTGCTTTTTTTTTTTTCATTTAGTTTTTGAGTGTGTTTTTATTGCGTTTTTGATGATGGAGTTTGTTGGTGTGTCCTGTTTTAAAGTAACCCACATACGCTATTTACTTGTGGATTTTCTGCCTCTAATGTAAGTCTATGGGGAAAATCTGCATATAAAATGCAACGTACCCACAAGAGAAATTGATATGGATTTCAAAAACGCATCGCAGGTCTGTTTATGTAGTGTAAAAAAAATAATTAGAAAATAAAAAAAAAGCGGGCGTGAGATTTATATAAATCCCTTCCACTTTGCCGGAACTGAAAGACAAACTTTCCAAAAACTCATCGTGTGAACTTAAAGGGGTATTCCCATCTCCAAGATCCTATCCCAATATGTAGTAGGCGTAGTAATAATAATAATATTAGCAAATACCTCCAATTAGAAATGTAGTATAGTTCTTCTGATTTGCTATGTCTCTTTCCTCATGTGCAGGCAGTGAAGGACCTTAGGTATCCATGGTTATGACCACTGGTATAGTGACAGTTAGCTAGTTGCTAGTGGTCGTAACCATGGATACCTAAGGTCCTGCAATGCCTGCACATGGGAAAAGAGACATAGCTTATCAGAAGAACTATACTACATTTCTAATTGGAGGTATTTGCTAATATTATTATTATTACACCTACTACATATTGGGATAGGATCTTGGAGATGGGAATACCCCTTTAAGCTACTTCAATGCCCTGCACATGGGGCAAGTTACATAGCTTATCAGAAGAACTATACTACATTTCTAATTGGAGGTATTTGCTAATATTATTATTATTATTACACCTACTACATATTGGGATAGGATCTTGGAGATGGGAATACCCCTTTAAGCTACTTCAATGCCCTGCACATGGGGCAAGTGACATACAGTACAGACCAAAAGTTTGGACACACCTTCTCATTTAAAGATTTTTCTGTATTTTCATGACTATGAAAATTGTGCATTCACACTGAAGGCATCAAAACTATGAATTAATACATGTGGAATTATATACTTAACAAAAAAGTGTGAAACAACTGAAAATATGTCTTATATTCTAGGTTCTTCAAAGTAGCCACCTTTTGCTTTCATGACTGCTTTGCACACTCTTGGCATTCTCTTGATGAGCTTCAAGAGGTAGTCACCGGAAATGGTCTTCCAACAATCTTGAAGGAGTTCCCAGAGAGGCTTAGCACTTGTTGGCCCTTTTGCCTTCACTCTGCGGTCCAGCTCACCCCAAACCATCTCGATTGGGTTCAGGTCTGGTGACTGTGGAGGCCAGGTCATCTGGCGTAGCACCCCATCACTCTCCTTCTTGGTCAAATAGCCCTTACAGAGCCTGGAGGTGTGTTTGGGGTCATTGTCCTGTTGAAAAATAAATGATGGTCCAACTAAACGCAAACCGGATGGAATAGCATGCCGCTGCAAGATGCTGTGGTAGCCATGCTGGTTCAGTATGCCTTCAATTTTGAATAAATCCCCAAAAGTGTCACCAGCAAAGCACCCCCACACCATCACACCTCCTCCTCCATGCTTCACGGTGGGAACCAGGCATGTAGAGTCCATCCGTTCACCTTTTCTGCGTCGCACAAAGACACGGTGGTTGGAACCAAAGATCTCAAATTTGGACTCATCAGACCAAAGCACAGATTTCCACTGGTCTAATGTCCACTCCTTGTGTTCTTTAGCGCAAACAAGTCTCTTCTGCTTGTTGCCTGTCCTTAGCAGTGGTTTCCTAGCAGCTAGTTTACCATGAAGGCCTGCTGCACAAAGTCTCCTCTTAACAGTTGTTGAAGAGATGTGTCTGCTGCTAGAACTCTGTGTGGCATTGACCTGGTCTCTAATCTGAGTTGCTGTTAACCTGCGATTTCTGATGCTGGTGACTCGGATAAACTTATCCTCAGAAGCAGAGGTGACTCTTGGTCTTCCTTTCCTGATGTGAGCCAGTTTCTTTGTAGCGCTTGATGGTTTTTGCAACTGCACTTGGGGACACATTCAAAGTTTGCCCAATTTTTCGGACTGACTGACCTTCATTTCTTAAAGTAACGATAGCCACTCGTTTTTCTTTACTTAGCTGCTTTTTTCTTGCCATAATACAAATTCTAACAATCTATTCAGTAGGACTATCAGCTGTGTATCCACCTGACTTCTGCACAACACAACTGATGGTCCCAACCCCATTTATAAGGCAAGAAATCCCACTTATTAAACCTGACAGGGCACACCTGTGAAGTGAAAACCATTTCCGGTGACTACCTCTTGAAGCTCATCAAGAGAATGCCAAGAGTGTGCAAAGCAGTCATCAAAGCAAAAGGTGGCTACTTTGAAGAACCTAGAATATAAGACATATTTTCAGTTGATTCACACTTTATTGTTAAGTATATAATTCCACATATGTTAATTGATAGTTTTGATGCCTTCAGTGTGAATGTACAAATTTCATAGTCATGAAAATACAGAAAAAGCTTTAAATGAGAAGGTGTGTCCAAACTTTTGGTCTGTGCTGTAGCTTATCAGAAGAACTATACTACATTTCTAATTGGAGGTATTTGCTAATATTATTATTATTACATCTACTACATATTGGGATAGGAGCTTGGAGATGGGAATACCCCTTTAACCTGTTGGTTGCCCTGAGGACTGGCGTTTGGCAATCACTGGCCCAGACCATCTCATGTGGTGCAATGGACAATGGCAGACAAAAATGTGATGTCAAATTGGATAATTTGGCTGACAGTAAATGTGTATGGCATAATTAGACAAATTTACCAGAAATTAGCCACTTTGTCTTGTTTTGGAACTTTAAAAAAAAAAAAATAGGTGTGTGACCTGCCAATGTGCATTTTGATGGATGGATTGGCTGGTACAATCAAAATTGCTTATCAACTTTCTGAAATCAGGGTAAAAATGCATCAGTTTTGCTGTGATTTCCAAAAACATTGCAAAACGCAATTTTATTGGGATTTAGGAAAATGATAGCAAAAAAACAACGCATTGCTGTTGCATCATGTGAACATTACCCTACAGTGGTGGGAACCCTGAGGGTCAGACTATGATAAATGTCCCAATTTGGGGTATTGATATGATTAATAGGATGCGCCTGTGATCGAGAACTTTCTCTTTTTGCCTATTGATGAAGTGCCGATCGAGAGAGGGGAACAGTCTGTAACCCTCTGGGCGTTATGTTGGAGATCCCCACACTGCAGACAGCTGCCACACATCTTCTGATATGCTTACGTATGTGTGGTGTTCCTGCCCCATCTAGATAACAGGCACGTCCCAGCGCCATTCTGCACCGGTACAATAAACAGGATTTGCCTCGTTACTTTATCATTTTAATGTCGGAACTTTAGGAACAAATCCCAGATTTTGGGTCATTGGAACGAGACTGGTGATTTTTTAACTCTTTTTCCCAGAATAAAATCCTAATTATGAGTCAGAGGTAGATTCACTGACCTGATCCAGGCAGTTCACGTAATGTTTGTGAGACTGATGTGACCCGTCTATGTCCCAATGGAACGCCGAAAAAACTGTTACGTGTCATTAATTCCTAAATGGGCTTGTAATAACCATTCAAAGGGGCTCAAATATTAAGACATGGGGGCTTCAGTGAAAGAAATGTTTTCACTTTCCTGCTGCCCATACTGTATAATTTGTCATCCAAAGCTGGTCAAATAAAGACATGGAATATATATATATATATATATATATATATATATATATATATATATAAAATATATATATAAATTATGTCCCTCTGTTATTCTTCCTGGAAATATATGAATAACTGTTGGATATTACAAGTTAGGGGCATGTCCATACACAATGTGATACTGACCAATCGGTATCACACATGCCCCTTTGAAGTAGACTGGTTACACTCAGTTGTCAATTTATTCATAAATGTTCAGGAGTAGTGGGCGCCCCTGTGGGTTCAGTCACCACAGAGGTACTGCATCTCACCCAGAGGTGTGGTACCCCACTCTTAAGTAAGGAGGGAGTACTGCCCGGGACCCAACCACCTGCATCCAACACTACACCATTCCAGACCAGCAGGCGGGGCAAGATGCACTGGCTTATGCTGAGCTCTGTCCCTGATTGGAAGTGGGGGGAACCGAGAGAGGGGGAACCATGTAGTGGGTGTGGGTGGAGGAAGCAGTACAGGGGAGCACTTGAGTAGGAGTATAAAAAGGGGAACTGTGGCCCCCTGCTGTGCATTGCTGCCACAGAACCCAGAAGGGTGCATGGATGGACTTCTTCACAAGAGGCCCTCGCACATTCACACACCTCCACCCTACCACCTCAGATCAGCAGAGGGAGCCCAATAGGGATATATATAGAGAGGGCAGAGCCAGGCAGCTCAGTTTTTGTCTTAGTTGAAGTCCAGTGTTCAGAGAGAGGAACACAGCTCAGAGTGAGCAGAGAGCGTGCCGACGCTCAGAGAGTGGTGAAGACGCAGCACGCCAGCTGCCGAGTAGTGAGGGCCCTGAGTGTGATCGACGGCGAGGAGAAAAGGAGAGTGGAGCTAAGGGGGCAGAGGAGCATAGTAAGCTCACCCGGACACCGGGTCCGAGCCTACAGGGACCCTTTATACCCAGTAGGGATAACCGGAATCCCAGGAGGACTACAAGTCCCTGGCAAACCTGAAGCTAGACACCTACAGGACCAGGAACCACGAAGGCCCCGACGTCCGGGGAAAGTGATTACCAACCAGAGGTCCTACTGCTGAGCAACAGGTGAAGTAAAAGCAGGACACATAGTCTAGGCTCAGTTGCAGGCTGGCCAGGAACATACACAGAGACAGACACGGATCAGGAGGCCCTATACCCGCTCACTGGGGTGAAGTCCAAAAGTGCGCCCTTCACCTGGAGTACCCTGGACTGTACCTAACAACAACACCAGTAAAGGTAATGAAGCAAATCCCCTCTCTCTGTCCGTTACTTCTGCTGCGTCATCGCTCCCCCTGCACCACAACGCCCAGCGCAACCTGCATCGTTTTCACTGCCCTGAGACCTGCTCCACCTGTGGGGAGCCGTTCCATCTCAAGCTGCCCTAACACCTGCCTCAGAGGACTGTCGCAGCGCTGGTGATCCTCACCAGACACCACAGGTGGCGTCACGACAAATCCCCTATAAATATCCCCTTTTTGCACTGACCGCCCTGGGTCACGGACCGGGCCAGCCACCGTGATCTCTCCCAAAAGCAGCCATAAGGCCCGGCTGCCGAGTACCCCATGGCCCTGGGGGCGAGTCAGAACCATCTGGAAGAGAGAGTTCAGTCTGAGAGGAGAAAGAGTGGGAGCAGGAGCTCTGTAGGAGCTCTGCTCAGAAAGAGAGGAGAGAGGAGCGGGCCTAGACTGAGAGGCCCAGGAGGACAGGCTGGAAGAGGACGGGAGCAGAGGGAAGGCTCCAGGAACAGGGGGGATCCCAGGGGCACGGCGAGTGGGGAAGCCGCCAGTGCGCCCGAATCTACAAGGACGTGGAGGGATCAGGCCGCAAAGGGGACCGGCCCCTAACTAGTGGAGAACAACAAGGCTCAGCTAGGAACCGGAGGCTACTGTACTTTCAGAGTGCAGCTGCTCACTACCGCAACTATATCGCCAAAAAGGTGGCCGCATAGGATTCAGGGGAATGCACGTTGCCCGCCAAAATCCGAGGCTACTGGCTTGGGACACTGGTTGCGAGGCGCAGGGCAGGAGGGTGAGAGCCAACACAGGAAGACGACCGAGGAAGGCACACAGAATGGGGTCCCGTTAAGTATTCCTGAGATACCTGGGAGATTGCTGAACTCCTCCCTCGATGAACACAGGACGAGGAGGGAGGTTACCCTGGCGCTGGTAACCTGGAGTCTGACAACTGTGAGTAAATCTGAAGACTGCACCCCACTGTGTCCTACAATTATTATCTGCGCCATCACTCGCACTACACTGCACAGCATCATCTACCTCATGCAAACATCACCACACTGCGCTGGAGCTAAGCTCTGCCTGTGGAGAGCTGAACCAACTCTTCTGCATTAACAACAGCTCCAGAGGACCTGCTCCACAGCGGCGGCTCCCTTTAGCCGCATACCACAGGTGGTGTCACGAACATTAAAAGAACTTTAAATCCCCTTTATTAAATCATTCCTCTTTTCATTGACTGCCCTGGGTCACGGAGCGGGTCACTGCCACTGTGACATCCCCCAGCATCGAACTGCCCGGCTACCCAGTACCCCACGGCCCAGGGGGCACGTCATTTTGGCGTCACGAACAGGATATGAACCAACCCGTTGTAACCGGGTATTGTGCGCCTAGAGACTGTGTTGTATACTGAATGTAGCGCCCGCCCCAGAAGAACGGGCGCCATTATGTGCGTGATAAAAGACATCAAGGAACCTCCCATTGTGGGCCGGGTCATAGAATGGCGCCAAAAGCGCAGCCCACCTCATGCGCCTGTGGCCATATACCTAGACTTGTCCATCAGTCTGGGGAAACCGCCCCCAGGTGTGGCCGACAGCAAGTAGCCATGGAACCGCCTCAGAAAGGGGAGAGGAGAAGAGAAACCTTGGAGACAGGACGGGGTCTCCAGCAGTACAGACAGACCGCACCCAGCAGGCACAATGGAGGGAGACCAACCTGTGACTCCGGCTCTTGGCCTGCAGCCAGCAGCTGCACCCCTCAACCTGGAAGGTGTATTATCTAAATTGTCCCTGGAGGATACAAGCTTCCTCCGCGATGAGGTACAGGATCTGGGCCGGCGGATGGAGAAGGCCCAGCAGGCTGCCGTCACCATCTGGAAGGACGAACTGTTGGAGAAGTTACTGACCCGGCAGAAGTCCGCGCTGCGCCTTACCAGCAGCGCCCCAGCCCCAGCGGAGCTACTCCTGGACCAGGAGGTGACAAGAAGAGCTGGAGAAGCCGTAGGAGCAGGTCAGCGTTGTCAGCGCCTGGGGCAGGGGCGTCGTCCTTACCTGCTCCTGTGGCCGCTCCAGCTCTGCTTGTCACCTCCTGGGCCCTTTAACGGAACCTCCTTCCCCAGGCGCCTGCCCCACTGACTCGCTTCTGGGTCCGTTACCGGAACCTCCTTCCCCGGGCGCCTACTACACCAGCTTGCTCCTGGGCCCTGCACAGGAACCCCCTGCCCCGGGCGCCTGCAGCGACAACCAGCTCCTGGGCCCTCTACAGGAACCTCGTTTCCCTGCACCCGCACGGATGTACGGGCGCCCTGCGTGGGACTGGTCAGCCAAGTATGAGGACCAGCAGAGACCCGCTCTTCTACCGACGCCCGCGCCCCCGGTTGCCTGCCAGGGAGGAGAAGTGTGGCGCCCTGCTGCGCATTGGTGCCACATAACCCAGAAGGGTGCATGGATGGACTTCTCCACAAGAGGCCCTCACACATTCACACACCTCCACCCTACCACCTCAGACCAGCAGAGGGAGCCCGTTAGGGATATATATAGGGAGGGTGGAGCCAGGCAGCTCAGTTAGTTAGTCTCTCAGACACAGAGAGGGACAGAACTCAGAGTGAGCAGATAGCGTGCTGACGCTCAGAGAGCAGTGAAGAGGCAGCGAGCTGGCTGCTGTGCTTAGGCAAGCCAAGGCCTACAGCACGTGTGAAAGCCTAGTGAGGGCCTTGAGTGGACCAAAGGAGAGAGGAGAAGGAAGAAGTAGCGAGGGGGCAGAGGAGCATACCAGGCTCACCCCGATATATATACTGGACACCGGGTCCGCGCCTACAGGGACCCCTTTACACCCAGTAGGAACCACCGGAACCCCTGGAGGACTACAGGTCCCAGGTTCACCAAACGCTGATTACAGTACCAGGGCTAGGAGTCACGGTGGTCCCAGCGTCCTGGGAGAGTGATCTCCAAAGAGAAGGCCCTACCACCAGGTCAGCAGGTGCCTCCAGGCAGGTCAGAAGCTTAGAGAATAAAGCAACGGATCAGGAGGCCCTATACCCGCTCACTGGGGAGAGTCCAAAAGTGTGCCCTTCACCTGGAGTACCCTGGACCGTGCCTGCAACATCACCAGTAAAGGTACTGAAGCTTACCCCCGTGTGAGTGTCCGTCTTTCCTCCTGGACCATCCTGCCATCTCTCCCCTGCACCACCATCCATTACACCCCACGCTGCCCTGGAGCAAGCTCTACCTGTGGAGAGCCACACCATCCCTGCTGCCGTAACACCAGCTCCAGAGGACTGCTCCACAGCGGCAGCTCCCTTTAGCCGCAATCCACAGGTGGCGTTACGAACACTTTCCCAAATCCCCTATAAATCTCCCCTTTTCACTGACCGCCCTGGGTCACGGACCGGGCCAGCTATCGTGATATCCCCCAGCAGCGAGAGGCCCAGCTGCCGAGTACCCCACGGCCCAGGGGGCGCGTCAGAAGCGTACCGGTGGGACAACCCAGAGGGTAGCCTCTTGGGGTTCCCGAGGAAGAAGGAGACAGAGGCCCTCCGGAGGGAAGAGCAGTGGGAACGGGAGCTCCGAAAGCTGACCACGAAGCGCTGGGAGCAGCACGAAAGGTGGGAGAGGATGGAGGCCCGCAACATGGCAGCCAAAACCCGGGCCCGCAAGACCAAGACGGCCACACCCAGTCCCCGTGCAGAAGTTACTGTCGTGAAGTTCGACCTGGAAGCTGGGTGGGGCTTCATCAGAGAACCGCAAGTGGCAAAGGATCTCTTTGTTAACAGGAAGGACGTGGAGTCCCACCTCCAGCAAGGACATACCGGTAGAGACCTGTACCCTGGTGACCATGTCACCTATACCCGGCATCAGGGAGAGCGCGGGTGGTATGCCCTCCATGTGTGCCACTCTGCTACCACAGGTACCACACGACCCAAAAGTGTGCATGGACGGACTTTTCCACAGGAGGCCCTCACTACAAACAGACACCTCCACCCTTCCACCTCAGACCACCAGAGGGAGCCCTGTTAGGGATATATAAACTGGGGGTGGAGTCAGTTAGTCGGTTAGTTAGTCAGTCAGAGAGTGTGCTGACACTTAGGGCAGTGAAGATGCAGTACGTCTGCGGCTGTACTGTGGGCCCCGAGTGTGGCTGAGGCAAGGAGAGAGGAGAGAGGAGTTAAGGGAGCAGAGGAGCATCTGAAGCTCACCCCAAGACACAAGCCGGACACCGGGTCCACGCCTACAGGATTCTCTGCACCCAGTAGGGACAACCGGCATACCAGGAGGCTTCGAGACCCCTGGTCATCCTGAAGCTACCATCAATTACAGGACTAGAAACCACGAAGGCCCCGGCGTCCAGGGATAGTGGTTGCCAGAGAAAAGTCTTACTACCAAGTAGTCAGATGAGAGAGCAAAGCAACATAGAAGCTAAACCAAGTTCCAGGCTGGCCAGAAGCTTAGAGAGAGGAAGACACGGACCAGGAGGCCTACAACCCGCTCACTGGGGAGAGTTCTGAAGTGCACCCTTCCTATTAAGTACCCTGGACCCTACCTGCCATTACACCAGTAAAGGTACTGAAGCAAATCCCCTGTGTGCGTGTCCGTTATTCCGCCTGACCCAACCGGGCCACCTCTCACCTGCATCCCTTCCATCAACCCTGCCCCGGGGGCCCGCTCCACCTGTGGGGAGCAGAAACATCCCAGCTGCCATACCATCACCCCCGGAGGTCTGCAGCAGCGCCGGTATTCATTACCGGGAACCACAGGTGGCGTCACGAGACAAACTGTTAACAATAACCCCCTTTTAAAGAGTGACCCCAGAGGACGGGCCCGGGAGCTGACTGCTGTGATATCCTACAAAGAAGGTAAAGGCCCGGGTACCGAGTCCCCCAAATCCCCCTGGGCAATTCACATGTTCACAGGGTAGTGGAGGAGGAAGAGGACATGCACCTGCAGTCCAAGACTGACGACCCGGCTGGGCTAGCCTATGCAGGACAGATGTCTCCCAGGAGGGAGCACCACTATTGAACTCCCGATTTTACAAACTGAACTGTATATAGTTACCCGGAAGGGTACAGTAAAAATACCAAGTTAAAAGTGTGTGTTTAAAAAGTTTTATAGAGTACCCGGTAAAGGTACAAAGACAATTAGCCTGTGGACGGTGAGCAGCTAAAAACTTTCACTTGTAAATAGTTTGCACTTCTTAAAGTGCTTCTTATTGGTTTCATATGAAAAGACCATTGAACAAAAACCCATTTGGCGTGGCCGAAGACGTGGTCCAACAGCTGGATCACCTATACCCTGCAGCCACGCCCAGGGCCTACATTGAGGGTTTTCGGACGGGTCCCTCATGTTGCTCATGTTGCACCTTCATCAGTGAAATGGACACCCGGTTCTGGATCTCACTGTAGCCTTAAGAAAAATGTTTTATATATGTGAAGAAAGTTTTATTGGAGAAAGTTTAATAATGTTTTATAAGCTGATAAGAAACATGTAACGTTTAAGAAAAGAGCCTCCCATAAAAGGAAGAAAAGTTGTGTATTATTCTTCTATGTGAATGCATTCTAAAAAATTTTTGTATGTCTAAAATACCTTGTTTTTACTCTGTTCCAGCCCGCGGACGTGCTGTGTTTTACCAGGGGGGGTATGTGGCACCCCTGCGGGTTCAGTCGCCACAGAGGTACTGTATCTCACCCAGAGGTGTGGTACCCCACTCTCAGGTAAGGAGGGAGTACTGCCCGGGACCCACCCACCTGCATCCAACACTACACCATTCCAGACCAGCAGGAGGGGCAAGTTGCACTGGCTTATGCTGAGCTCTGTCCCTGATTGGAAGTGGGGGAAACCGAGAAAGGGGGAACCATGTAGTGGGTGTGGGTGGAGGAAGCAGTACAGGGGAGCACTTGAGTAGGAGTATAAAAAGGGGAACCATCTGGAAGAGAGAGTGCAGTCTGAGAGGAGAAAGAGTGGGAGCAGGAGCTCTGCTCAGAAAGAAAGGAGAGAGGAGCGGGCCTAGACTAAGAGGCCCAGGAGGACAGGCTGGAAGAGGACGGGAGCAGAGGGAAGGCTCCAGGAACAGAGGGGATCCCAGGGGCACGGCAAGTGTGGAAGCCACCCGTGTGCCCAAATCTACAAGGACGTGGAGGGATCAGGCCGCAAAGGGGACCGGCCCCTAACTAGTGGAGAACAACAAGGCTCAGCTAGGAACTGGAGTCTACTGTACTTTCAGAGTGCAGCTGCTCACTACTGCAACTATATCGCCAAAAAGGTGGCCGCATAGGGTTCAGGGGACTGCACGTTGCCCGCCAAAATCCGAGGCCTTGGGACACTGGTTGCGAGGCGCAGGGCAGGAGGGTGAGAGCCAGCGCAGGAAGACGACCGAGGAAGGCGCACAGACTGGGGTCCCGTTATGTACTCCTGAGATACCTGGGAGATTGCTGAACCCCTCCTTCAGTGAACACAGGACGACGTGGGAGGTTACCCTGGGGCTGGTAACCTGGAGTCTGACAACTGTGAGTAATTCTGAAGACTGCACCCCACTGTGTCCTAGAATTATTATCTGCACCCATCACCCGCACTACACTGCACAGCGTCATCTACCTCATGCAGACATCACTACACTGCATTGGAGCTTAGCTCTGCCTGTGGAGAGCTGAACCAACTCTGCTGCGTCACCATCAGCTCCAGGGGATCTGCACCGCAGCGGCCGCCCCATATAGCCACATTCCACAGGTGGCGTCACGAACATTATCTCTAAAAGCTTTATTCCCTTCTTTAATTCCCCTTTAATTGACCGCCCTGGGTCACGGACCGGGTCACTGCCACCGTGACATCCCCCAGCATCGGCTGGCCCGGCTACTGAGTACCCCACGGCCCAGGGGCATGTCAGTAGTAACAGAGGAACGACACAAAGTAGAACTATGGGAAAAGATCCTCCAGAATTATTTTTACATGGCGAATACATGTCTGTATGATAACATTCTGGCTGCCTGAATCTGCCACTAGGGGGTGCTCACTGCACACCTCACTCAGTATAAACCCAAACATAAAGAGCGCCCTCTAGTGTAGGTTATCTGGGAGGAACTTATGTTCATTTGGGGGGGTTTCTTTTAAGAAAATCCTTTTTTTGTGATACACTTGGTTATTATAAGCGAAATAATATGAAAGAAACTAAAAATAGTTTTTTCATCTCTCCCTTTAGGCACAATCATACCCATGAGTTTGGTCCACAAAGTCTGCCAAAAAAGTAATTTTCCTAGATAAAAATCCAATCGGGTGGCAAAGTGGGCACATCCGGACATTTTACTGCTTACACGTGTAAACTTTTATCATGTTTCCTGTAAATAAAAAAACTATTTTTTTGCATTGCAGGGATCTGGATTAGTTTTCTTCCTTGGCACAAAAGTCATTTCAGTCGAATTTGGGTCCTTGCCACCGCGAGCGCTCTCCACCCTGCGTACAGGAGGGCACTGGCAGAGATACATTTATACAGGCAGCAGCTATTCCCCTGCGTCCTCGGCCGATTCCATAGGGCAGCCGGCGGAATACTGAGAACATGTTCTCACTTCTAGTAACCCCTTCCAGGGTAAACAGCGGGGGCTCAGAGGGTCTGCTCCGTACATACACGCAGCCTGTTCCATGGACTGGGGAGATTTCATGAAATCTAATTTGGTGAACACTGTGGTTTTTTATGAAATAAAAATATATTTATATGTAAGATAAACATGCGCGTTATTGGCACGAGTCGCCGGGACAAAGCGTCACAACCTCACCGGATCACTTTACAGAATGGGGGGGATCTCAATAATGGAGCCACTGAGGCCGAGGAGGAGTTTGGTGGCGACGGATTCTGTGGTTGTGGCGGAGATGGCTCCCTATCCAAACACAGGAGAAATGATCAGGCCGGTGTATGGTCACAGTAATGAAGGCTTGCAGCCCCGGCACATACATTCAGTAGTGACGCTGACGTACAACCCATTATCCTCCAAGTAGCAAAGTTATGTGCGGGGAATTGATAGCCGGTTTATATAACGCTTACTCTCATTTTTATTTTAATAAACCTACAGTAAATCATAGCAGCATGTCATGACTTATCCCGCACAGCCAGCTACAGCCGCACCTCAAACATTTTACATGAACCAAAACTTGGTATTAATGGGGTCATTAAGATGATGAGGGTCCAAACCACATTAACACTTTAAAGTAAAGCTCCACCATGGGTGAAAGAAAAGAGCTCTCATGGCATGTTCGTTTTATTAAATACTGCTCCGAAGAATTTTTTTATTTTAGAAATGAGCTATTCCATTGTCCTTGTCCGGTGTCCGGTCTGGACCTCCATGGCAGCCTCGACCCTTCATTCGGGGTGACGTTGCCACTTATTAGACCCCCAAGACATCATGACATCACCGTGACATCAGCAACTAGGCGTCACTCTACGTCATGACGTCGCCGGACAGAGTAAGCACCAGAGACGCACAGGACGGGGGGCTGAGGCTGCGGGAGCAGAATAAAAACTGGCTGGACAAGACCCGATGCCAGACCAGGGCAGCACAAATTAAATTGCTCATCTGTCGTCTTGTTCTGGAATTATGCATTGTCCTGTTGTCACACACTAGACTATTTAGGGGTACATCTTATTAACAAGGGGAATGGTAAGGCTACACACGTGCTCAAAATTGTTGGTACCCCTCGTTTAATGAAAGAAAAACCCACAATGGTCACAGAAATAACTTGAATCTGACAAAAGTAATAATAAATTAAAAATCTTTGAAAATGAACAAGTGAAAGTCAGACATTGCTTTTTAACCCTGCATCCACAGAATTTTTTTAAAAAATTAAACTAATGAAATAGGCCTGGACAGAAATGATGATTCTCTTCTTAACTTAATATTTTGTTGAACAACCTTTTGAGGCAATCACTGCAATCAAACGATTCCTGTAACTGTCAATGAGACTTCTGCACCTCTCAATAGGTATTTTGGCCACTCCTCATGAGCAAACTGCTCCAGTTGTCTCGTGTTTGAAGGTTGCCTTTTCCAGAAACCATGTTTCAGCTCTTTCCAAAGATGCTCAATAGGATTTAGGTCAGGACTCATAGAAGCCACTTCAGAATAGTCCAATGTTTTCCTCTTAGCCATTCTTGGGTGTTTTTAGCTGTGTGTTTTGGGTCATTATCCTGTTGCAAGACCCATGACCTGCGATTGAGACCAAGCTTTCTGACACTGGGCAGCACATTTCTCTCTAGAATCCCTTGATAGTCTTGAGATTTAATTGTACCTTACACAGATTCAAGACACCCTGTGCCAGATGCAGCAAAGCAGCCCCAGAAAATAACAGAGCCTCCTCCATGTTTCACAGTAGGGACAGTGTTCTTTTCTTGATATGCTTCATTTTTCCGTCTATGAACATAGAGCTGATGTGCCTTGCCAAAAACTTCCATTTTTGTCTCATCTGTCCATAGCACACTCTCCCAGAAGCTTTGTGGCTTGCCAACATGTAGTTTGGCAAATTCCAGTCTGGCTTTTTTATGATTTTTTTTCAACAATGGTGTTCTCCTTGGTCATCTCCTATGAAGTCCACTTTGGATCAAACAACGACGGATGGTGCGATCTGACACTGATGTTCCTTGAGCTTGAAGTTCACCTTTAATCTCTTTAGAAGTTATCCTGGGCTCTTTTGTTACCATTCGTATTATACGTCTCTTTGATTTGTCATCAATTTTCCTCCTGCGGCCACGTCCAGGGAGGTTGGCTACAATCCCATGGATCTTAAATTTCTGAATAATATGTGCAACTGTAGTCACAGGAACATCAAGCTGCTTGGAGATGGTCTTATAACCTTTACCTTTAACATGCTTGTCTATAATTTTCTTTCTAATCTCCTGAGACAACTCTTTCCTTTGCTTCCTCCGGTCTAAGTTGAGTGTGGTACACACCATGTCACCAAACAGCACAGTGAGTATCTGTAGCCCTATATACAAGCCCACTGACTGATTACAAGATTGTAGACACCTGTGATGCTAATTAGTGGACACAGCTTGATTTAAAAGAAGTGACATAAGCCGGAACATGTGCGCAGCGATGTCATTTTCACATTGCTTTTCATTATGTCCATTTTTTGCAGTGCTTTTTAAGGTGGAAAAAGGCGTCAGATCCACATACTTCAAATCCTCCTCAAAAACTCAAAGCTCCTCAAAAATTTCTAGTTTCTTCTTAGGAAATGTGCCTACGACATCTATTTGAGGTGGATTTTGCCTTAAAAAGGCTTAAAAAAAGCTCAAAAAGAACTTGCTGTACACATGCTCCATTTTTTTCTCACATCTTTTAACTGCTTCAGACTTCTTCAAAAGCCATGAAGCTGCTGAAATAAAGTGACCTGTCCATTCTTCTGGTGGCTTCCCTCATTTCCCTCACCAGAAAGTCAGCAAAAGGACTCAGTGTGCACATATCCCAAAGTTTTCCAAGATGAAATCACTTCAGGAAATAGCCAGGATTTTTCTCCAGAAGCTGCTTCACTGGCAGTTTTGCCGTTTTGTTTTCCGGCAACTTTTCCCTATACTTTTACATTTTTTTTTTACACAGTAATGTCGTTTTTGCATTGCTGTACATTATGTTAATTTTTTGCAGTGGTTTTACTGGGCTTTTTTTGCCAGATTCCAGGTGGAATCCACATGAAAAACCTCGCGTGCATATAACCTTCTGGAGAAAACTGCTTCAGAAAACACTCCTCTTTTGGAGTGAAGTCTTTTTTAGGCAGATTCCGCCACAGAAACCGTTTGAAAAACAGATAATGCTCAAATGTATGAACATATGCATGTCTTTGTAGAAATGACCTGCTATTCATATGTTCAGTGTGGCACCCTGCTGTTCACAGGTACCACAAGGCCCAAAAGGCTGCATGGACGACTTCTCCACAAGAGGTCCTCATTACATACAAACACCTCCACCCTTCCACCTCATACCACCAGAGGGAGCCCGTTAGGGATATATATATGAAGGGTGGAGCCAGGCAGTCAGTCAGTCAGACAGAGTCAGAGAGTCTGAGAGCATGCTGACGCTGAGAGCAGCGAAGACGCAGCACATCTGCTGCTGAATTGAGGGCCCCGAGTGTGGCCGAAGGCAAAGAGGAGAGGAGAGAGGAGTTGAGGGGACAGAGGAGCATCATAGGCTCACCCCCGAGTATACAAACCGGACACCGGGTCCGTGCCTAAAGGGTCCCTTTATACCCAGTAGGGATCACCGGCATACCAGGAAGACTACAAATCCCTGGCCGACCTGAAGCTAGACCCATTACAGGATCAGGAACCACGAAGGCCCCGGTGCCCAGGGATAGTGGTTGCCAGCGGAAGGTCCTACTACCAAGCGACAGGTGAAGGGATCAACACGACACAGAAGCTAGGCCCAGTTGCAGGCTGGCCAGGAGCTTAGAGAGAGGAAGACACGGACCAGGAGGCCCTATACCCGCTCACTGGGGAGAAGTCCTGAAGTGCACCCTTCCTACCGAGTACCCTGGACTGTACCTGACATCCGCACCAGTAAAGGTATTGAAGCGAATCCCCTGTCTCTGTGAGTTACTCCTGCTGCGCCATCCCGACTGCACTACAAGTCCCAGCATCACCACCCACCGTCAAACTCTACACTGCCCTGAGTCCCGCTCCACCTGTGGGGAGCTGTTCCATCCTAGCTGCCTATCAACTGCCTCAGAGGTCTGCAGCAGCACTGGTACAAATTACCAGAAACCACAGGTGGCGTCACGATCAAACTACAAATCCCATCTAAACTATCCCCTTTTTGTTGACCGCCCTGGGCCACGCACCGGGCCAGCCACTGTGACATATTCCCCCCCAGCATCCATAGGCCCGGACACCAAGTACCCCACTGCCCTGGGGGCGCGTCATCTCTGGGGTCACGAACAGGATTTCGTGCCCGTTGCCCCCGGGTACTGTGTGCTGTAATTGAACTGTGTTTTCACTGTGGTGAACATCGCCGCCATTACCGCGTCGCCATGCGGGAAGAAGAGGGGCATAACCGCGGGAATCGGAGAGGCGTGACTGCTAGAAGAGCGCGAAGCTCAAGCCCCGCCTCGCGCTCTGACGCAGCACCTGGAAGCGTCAGGTCCTGGAAGGAGACCGTCGTCTGTGGAGTTGCGGCCTACCCGATTAAAGAAACAGGGTTCACTAGGGGGGCGCAACCACGGCCGACGACCAGCGAGACGCCGGAGCACCGGATAATGCTCCTGATGCTCAACTTGCGCCCGGCGCTGCTCAGGCTGGGGCGGCCGCCCCACCAGCAGGGGTCGTGACTCCGTTAATACCCATGGCCCTGCCGTATATCCCTGGAGCAAAATGGCTTCCCCAGTATGATGGCAAAGCAGACACCCTGTCTGGATTCAAGAGAAAGATATGCGGTGTATTGGACATGTATTCAATGACTGGTAAGCAGAGAGCCGCTGTTGTGCTGGGACAATTGACTGGTGCCGCAGAGCGGGAAGTTGAAACCTGGCCAGCCGCAGACCAGGAATCAGTATCCATTATCTTTAAGAGACTTCAAACTGTCTTTGAAAACCGCACTGAGACAGATCTTCGGATGAGGTTCTACCACTGTGCCCAGAAACCTGAGGACAGTATCCGGGACTATGCCTGGCGCTTACAGGAAGCCCTATGGGCCCTGAAGCAGGTTAGTCCAGCCAGCATACAAGATGAGAATAAAATGCTGACCGAACAATTCATCCGGGGGCTAAGGTCCCAGGAGGAGAGCAGAACTGTATGGTGGTGGGCCTTAGATCATCCAAATGCTACCTTTGACACCCTGAAGGACATGGCTATTAAGGGTCTGCAGCCCCTGGAACCATCAGACACCGAGGATGAAGTGAATGATTTAGAGGAAGTTGAATTACCTGCTTTCCACCGAAGCGGAGTGGTCCACGAGCAACACGCCACCAGAAGACGTCATGGAAGGACGCTGAACCCTCTACCTCATCACAGCTGGAAGGAGACCCAGGACAGTGACCCGGTTGTCAGCCTCATCAAAAGACTGATAACCCAAGAAGGTTCTCACCTGGAAAAGGATGCTCCCCCACAAGCTAAACACCTGTGGAATGAGAGAAGCCCGCTGTTCATCTACAGAGAGAAGCTGTGCAGGAGGTATGTCAACCCCAAGACTCATGAAATGGTGTGGCAGATTTTTGTACCCAGGACGGATATCCAGATGGTGTTGGAGGCCTACCACGACCAAGCAGGTCACTTTGGCTGGAAGAAGCTGGAAACCCTGCTGAAGGACCAGTTCTATTGGGTTGGAACGCGGAGTTCCATAGAGAGGTGGTGCCGGAATTGTGGGCCCTGTAGCCTCAGAAGGAAAGACTACGGCAGCCAGAAAGCACCCTTGCAGTCCATCAAAACAACCCAACCCCTGGAGATTGTCGCTCTGGATCACATCAAGCTGTCAGCCAGCAGGTCAGGCTATTCCTATGGACTGACCATGGTGGATCATTATTCCCGGTTCCTGGTGGTAGCCCCTGTTAAGGATCTGACAGCAGAAACTGCAGCAAGAACATTCCAAGCATACTTCTGCAGGCCCCATGGATACCCGGACAAAGGGCTGACGGATCAAGGCCCTGGCTTTGAAGCTGAGCTGTTTAAAGAATTCTGCCATCTGTATGGGTGCAAGAAGATCCGGACTACGCCGTATCACCCTCAGACCAATGGTTTGTGTGAGAAAATGAACAACATCATCATAGACCTGCTGAAAACCTTACCCTTGGAAGAAAGGAACCAGTGGCCAGACAAACTACCTGACCTGGTAGATCTGTACAATCACATACCTGTGAGTTCTACTAATTGTACCCCAGCGTACCTCATGAGAGCAAGACCCGGAAAGTTGCCCATGGACCTGGAACTTGGAGTGGTAGAACCTGCAGCAGATATGTCCACTGAAGACTAGGATACAAATCAGCAAGAGCAGTACAGGAGAGTACAGGCCTGTGTCGAAGACAGTCTAAACAGAGTAAAGGAAAAACAAGAAGAACAGTACAATAAACATGCACCAGCAGAACCCTTGGCACCTGGAGAGATAGTGCTAAAGCGGAAAAGAAGAGGTCACAAGCTCGATGACCAGTGGGAAAGAGAGCACTACACTATGCTAAACTCCAGATTTGACGACAGTAAAACCTGCCTGATCAGTAAAGATGGAGGTAAAACGACCGCAACAGTCTCAAGAGATCATTTGAAAGTGTGCTCAGGTCTACTGAAGACAACGGAGGAGGAAGTACCTCCTATAGCACCGGAAGAACCCAAGAAAGAAGTGCTTCACACAGTTCTAGGAGATTTCCCTGCGGACTGGCCTCAACTTGATGGAGCAGTTATTATACCCGTAATACACTTCTATCAGCCACAAGAAGAACCTGTGAGCGCCCTAGAGGAACCTGCTCAGGAACAGGAAGAGTCCCCAGTCAGAGGAGGATCACCCGTTGAAGCAGAGCCTGAAGGCCCAGTCGACAGTGTACTTGCCAGTCCCATAGAGAGATTAAGGCAGTTTTATAATCTACCAGCACGTACACCTGCTAGATTAACAGAGAGTGCATGCACAGACACTAGTAACACTCCAGTGCTATGAAGGTCCACACGCAGCACACAAGGCCAAATCCCTGCCAGGTTTAGGGAATAAGCACAAAGTGCCTACATTCTAAATAGTTACCCAGTTGGGTATTGCCTATTATGTATTGTATAAACTGTCAATAATATGTGTGCATTTAGTTACCCATAAGGGTATAAAGACTTGTAGGCTGAGGACTGTGAGCATCCAAAAACTGTCCTTGTAAATAGTTGCACTCATCAAAAGTGCCCCCTTATAAGACCACAGAAAAAAAACCCGTTTGGCGTGGCCGAAGATGTTGTCCAGCACCTGGATCACTTATGCCCTTTAGCCACGCCCAGGGCCTACATTGAGGGTTTTCAGGCGGGTCCCTCATATTACTCATTGTGCACTTTCATAGGTGAAATGGACACCGGGTTACGAGACTTACTGTAACTTTATTATTGTTATAATTGTTGCTATTGTTGTAACCTGTTATAAAATGCTTCAGTCCAGGAGTACTGAATGGTACTGGGGGGAATGTGGCACCCTGCTGTTCACAGGTACCACAGGACCCAAAAGGGTGCATGGACGGACTTCCCCACAAGAGGCCCTCATTACATACAAACACCTCCACCCTTCCACCTCATACCACCAGAGGGAGCCCGTTAGGGATATATATATGGAGGGTGGAGCCAGGCAGTCAGTCAGTCAGACAGAGTCAGATAGTCTGAGAGCGTGCTGACGCTGAGAGCAGCGAAGACGCAGCACGTCTGCTGCTGAATTGAGGGCCCTGAGTGTGGCCGAAGGCAAAGAGGAGAGGAGAGAGGAGTTGAGGGGGCAGAGGAGCATCATAGGCTCACCCCCGAGTATACAAACCGGACACCGGTTCCGCGCCTACAGGGTCCCTTTATACCCAGTAGGGATCACCGGCATACCAGGAGGACTACAAGTCCCTGGCCGACCTGAAGCTAAACCCATTACAGGACCAGGAACCACGAAGGCCCCGGCGCCCAGGGATAGTGGTTGCCAGCGGAAGGTCCTACTACCAAGCGACAGGTGAAGAGATCAACACGACACAGAAGCTAGGCCCAGTTGCAGGCTGGCCAGGAGCTTAGAGAGAGGGAGATACGGACCAGGAGGCCTTATACCCGCTCACTGGGGAGAAGTCCTGAAGTGCACCCTTCCTACCAAGTACCCTGGACTGTACCTGACATCCGCACCAGTAAAGGTATTGAAGCGAATCTCTGTCAGTTACTCCTGCTGCGCCATCCCGACTGCACTACAAGTCCCAGCATCACCACCCACTGTCAAACTCTATACTGCCCTGAGGCCCGCTCCACCTGTGGGGAGCTGTTCCATCCCAGCTGCCTATCAACTGCCTCAGAGGTCTGCAGCAGCGCTGGTACAAATTACCAGAAACCACAGGTGGCGTCACGATCAAACTACAAATCCCATCTAAACTATCCCCTTCTTGTTGACCGCCCTGGGCCACGGACCGGGCCAGCCACTGTGACATATTCCCCCCCAGCATCCATATACCCGGACACCGAGTACCCCACTGCCCTGGGGGCACGTTATTCAGGCTTTTCAATATCTTTTAACCACTTCAGGTTTCTAAAAAGCAGATAAAAGGACATTTCCATTCTTTTGGTGTTTTCCGCTTGGAAGAAAATCCATACTTTACAATAAAAGTCACTGGTAAAGCTCAAATGACACCCGGATGTTTCTTGGAGTATTTTGCCTTCTCTTTTGCTTAAAAAAATGCTTTATTATTATAACCAGAAAATAAATGATATTAAAAAACACCATTACAAAAAAGATGGGAAATCCCTAAAAAAAAACACCAGTAGTCAAAACCGCAGGAAAAAACACCATGAAACGACTGAGGGTTTCCTAAAGCTTCTTCTGCTTGAAAAACTCAACAAGTTCATCTGAGTTTAAAAGATGTCAATTGCATGTAGCCTTGGGGAACTTTTGTAGAAGTTTTTTGTTTCCTGAAGCAGTTTTGAAGACTTTTGGAAGAGGTTTTTCCTCCTGAAGCGTTTTTTTCTAGCTTTTTGATTGGACAGTGTTTAGTTTGGAACTGATTCAAAGCATCGATATTTGCTTCCTTTTTCCCATCTGCCGTTTTTCAAAACCTGAAGCAGAAAAAAGCTCAAAAGACAACATATCGGATAGATTCACACGGCGTCATTTAGTGTCGATGCAACCAAGTGTTTCCAGGTGGAGCCGCAACAGTAAAATGCAGACGGTCGTATTCCTGAAGTGTCATTCGCTCTATACTCTTCCCAGCGACAGTTGTCCAAAGAACTGGTCACTTCTTTTAACTATTTCAAGGTTTCCGAACCCTGAAGCGGTTAAAAGAAGCAGCCTACATGTGCACATATCTGAGCAATGCTTTGCATTATATCCATTTTTTTGGGGTGGTTTTGTGCACTTTGTCCGGCTGATTCCAACCGGGATCCGCCTGTAAAAAAACGCTGTTTGCACATCATCATGAACCGGAAACTGGTTCTACAATAGAAATAACTAAGAAGAGTCTTTCAAGTGTTTTTTTTAGTTTATTTTTCAGGTGCTTTAAAAAGATCCGTTCTAAAAAAAAAACTCTTAAAAAAACTCACACTGTCACACTTACCCTGAGGAAAAAAATCTTGTATCTATAACCAGTAAATGAGAACGCTAGCCTATAATATCATGTAATGTTTATTCATTTTGTGATGATTTTAATATTTACATTTGTTATATTTACATTGAAGGAAGAAAATATTTACACATGGAAACAATCAACAAGCAGCTGTTGTCTTTTCTTATTTCCTAGTTGCCAACAGTCTTGATTTTGGTGTTACTTTTTTTTTCAGATACAATCACAGCTTATTCAGGGGCTGTTCATAACTGAAAAGGGGTAGTGTTTATGGAAAGCCTTCCCAAAAGTTGTAGATGTTCCAGGGCAGGGCTGAAGGAAAGACTTAAGCAGTAACAGTCATTTTAATTTTTATCTCATAAATGAATAGTACATATGAAAATAAATAAATTTGTAATATATCTTATCCGACAAATCCACTCCTGGTGGTCTGATTTTTTGCTCTCAATTCATGGGTAAAATCTATATTCAGTGAAGACAGATTTTCCCATTACAGAGCTAGGAGATGACAGTTGGTGCTTTTCAAATTCTATGGATGAGGGAGGAGGTAGAGGCCGACACAGACATTCTAGGGAGGAGCTAGAGGCCGACACAGACATTCTAGGGAGGAGCTAGAGGCCGACACAGACATTCTAGGGAGGAACTAGAGGCAGGCACGGACATTCTAGGGAGGAGCTAGAGGCCGACACAGACATTCTAGGGAGGAGCTAGAGGCCGACACAGACATTCTAAGGAGGAGCTAGAGGCCGACACAGACATTCTAGGGAGGAGCTAGAGGCCGACACAGACATTCTAGGGAGGAGCTAGAGGCAGGCACGGACATTCTAGGGAGGAGCTAGAGGCCGACACAGACATTCTAGGGAGGAGCTTGAGGCAGACACAGACATTCTAGGGAGGAACTAGAGGCAGGCACGGACATTCTAGGGAGGAGCTAGAGGCCGACACAGACATTCTAGGGAGGAGCTAGAGGCCGACACAGACATTCTAAGGAGGAGCTAGAGGCCGACACAGACATTCTAGGGAGGAGCTAGAGGCCGACACAGACATTCTAGGGAGGAGCTAGAGGCAGGCACGGACATTCTAGGGAGGAGCTAGAGGCCGACACAGACATTCTAGGGAGGAGCTTGAGGCAGACACAGACATTCTAGGGAGGAGCTAGAGGCACATACAGACATTCTAGGGAGTAGCTAGAGGCAGACACAGACATTCTAGGGAGGAGCTAGAGGCAGACACAGACATTCTAGGGAGGAGCTAGAGGCAGGCACAGCCATTCTAGGGAGGAGCTAGAGGCCGACACAGACATTCTAGGGAGGAGCTAGAGGCAGGCACAGCCATTCTAGGGAGGAGCTAGAGGCAGGCACAGCCATTCTAGGGAGGAGCTAGAGGCCGACACAGACATTCTAGGGAGGAGCTAGAGGCAGACACAGACATTCTAGGGAGGAGCTAGAGGCAGACACAGACATTCTAGGGAGGAGTTTGAGGCAGACACAGACATTCTAGGGAGGAGCTAGAGGCCGACACAGACATTCTAGGGAGGAGCTTGAGGCAGACACAGACATTCTAGGGAGGAGCTAGAGGCCGACACAGACATTCTAGGGAGGAGCTAGAGGTAGACACAGACATTCTAGGGAGGAGCTAGAGGCCGACACAGAAATTCTAGGGAGGAGCTAGAGGCTGACAAAGACATTCTAGGGAGGAACTAGAGGCTGACAAAGACATTCTAGGGAGGAGCTAGAGGCAGATACAGACATTCTAGGGAGGAACTAGAGGCTGACAAAGACATTCTAGGGAGGAGCTAGAGGCTGACAAAGACATTCTAGGGAGGAGCTAGAGGCCGACACAGACATTCTAGGGAGGAACTAGAGGCTGACAAAGACATTCTAGGGAGGAGCTAGAGGCTGACAAAGACATTCTAGGGAGGAACTAGAGGCTGACAAAGACATTCTAGGGAGGTGCTAGAGGCCGACACAGACATTCTAGGGAGGAACTAGAGGCTGACAAAGACATTCTAGGGAGGAACTAGAGGCTGACAAAGACATTCTAGGGAGGAGCTAGAGGCAGACACAGACATACTGGGGAGGAGCTAGAGGCAGATACAGACATTCTAGGGAGAAGCTAGAGGCAGACATTCTAGGGAGGAGCTAGAGGCAGACATAGACATTCTAGGGAGGAGCTAGAGGCAGACACAGACATTCTAGGGAGGAACTAGAGACAGACACAGACATTATAGGGAGGAGCTAGAGACAGACACAGACATTATAGGGAGGAGCTAGAGACAGACACAGACATTCTAGGGAGGAGCTAGAGACAGATGCAGACATTCTAGGGAGGAGCTAGAGGAAGACACAGACATTCTAGGGTGGAGCTAGAGGCCGACACAGACATTTTAGGGAGGAGCTAGAGGCCGACACAGACATTCTAAGGAGGAGCTAGAGGCCGACACAGACATTCTAAGGAGGAACTAGAGGCCGACACAGACATTCTAGGAGGGAGCTAGAGGCCGACACAGACATTCTGGGGAGGAGCTGGAGGCAGACACAGACATTCTAGGGAGGAGCTAGAGGCCGACACAGACATTCTAAGGAGGAGCTAGAGGCCGACACAGACATTCTAAGGAGGAACTAGAGGCCGACACAGACATTCTAGGAGGGAGCTAGAGGCCGACACAGACATTCTGGGGAGGAGCTAGAGACAGACACAGACATTCTGGGGAGGAGCTAGAGGCAGACACAGACATTCTACGGAGGAGCTAGAGGCCGACACAGACATTCTGGGGAGGAGCTAGAGACAGACACAAACATTCTGGGGAGGAGCTAGAGACAGACACAGACATTCTGGGGAGGAGCTAGAGGCCGACACAGACATTCTGGGGAAGAGCTAGAGGCAGACACGGACATTCTAAGGAGGAGCTAGAGGCAGACACGGACATTCTGGGGAGGAGCTAGAGGCAGACACGGACATTCTAAGGAGGAGCTAGAGGCAGACACATACATTCTGGGGAGGAGCTAGAGACAGACACAAACATTCTGGGGAGGAGCTAGAGACAGACACAAACATTCTGGGGAGGAGCTAGAGACAGACAGAGACATTCTGGGGAGGAGCTAGAGGCCGACACAGACATTCTGGGGAAGAGCTAGAGGCAGACACGGACATTCTAAGGAGGAGCTAGAGGCAGACACGGACATTCTGGGGAGGAGCTAGAGGCAGACACAGACATTCTAAGGAGGAGCTAGAGGCCGACACAGACAATCTAGGGAGGAGCTAGAGGCAGACATAAACATTCTAGGGAGGAGCTAGAGGCAGACATAGACATTCTAGGGAGGAGCTAGAGGCCGACACAGACATACTAAGGAGGAGCTAGAGGCCAACACAGACATTCTAGGGAGGAGCTAGAGGCTGACACAGACATTCTGGGGAGGAGCTAGAGGCAGACACAGACATTCTAAGGAGGAGCTAGAGGCCGACACAGACATTCTAGGGAGGAGCTAGAGGCAGACACAGACATTCTAGGGAGGAGCTAGAGGCAGGCACAGCCATTCTAGGGAGGAGCTAGAGGCCGACACAGACATTCTAGGGAGGAGCTAGAGGCAGACACAGACATTCTAGGGAGGAGCTTGAGGCAGACACAGACATTCTAGGGAGGAGCTAGAGGCCAACACAGACATTCTAGGGAGGAGCTAGAGGTAGACACAGACATTCTAGGGAGGAGCTAGAGGCCGACACAGAAATTCTAGGGAGGAGCTAGAGGCTGACAAAGACATTCTAAGGAGGAACTGGAGGCTGACAAAGACATTCTAGGGAGGTGCTAGAGGCCGACACAGACATTCTAGGGAGGAACTAGAGGCTGACAAAGACATTCTAGGGAGGAACTAGAGGCTGACAAAGACATTCTAGGGAGGAGCTAGAGGCCGACACAGACATTCTAGGGAGGAACTAGAGGCTGACAAAGACATTCTAGGGAGGAGCTAGAGGCAGACACAGACATTCTGGGGAGGAGCTAGAGGCAGATACAGACATTCTAGGGAGAAGCTAGAGGCAGACATTCTAGGGAGGAGCTAGAGGCAGACACAGACATTCTAGGGAGGAACTAGAGACAGACACAGACATTATAGGGAGGAGCTAGAGACAGACACAGACATTATAGGGAGGAGCTAGAGACAGACACAGACATTCTAGGGAGGAGCTAGAGACAGATGCAGACATTCTAGGGAGGAGCTAGAGGAAGACACAGACATTCTAGGGTGTTGCTAGAGGCCGACACAGACATTCTAGGGAGGAGCTAGAGGCCGACACAGACATTCTGGGGAGGAGCTGGAGGCAGACAAAGACATTCTAGGGAGGAGCTAGAGGCCGACACAGACATTCTAAGGAGGAGCTAGAGGCCGACACAGACATTCTAAGGAGGAGCTAGAGGCCGACACAGACATTCTAGGAGGGAGCTAGAGGCCGACACAGACATTCTGGGGAGGAGCTAGAGACAGACACAGACATTCTGGGGAGGAGCTAGAGGCAGACACAGACATTCTAAGGAGGAGCTAGAGGCCGACACAGACATTCTGGGGAGGAGCTAGAGACAGACACAAACATTCTGGGGAGGAGCTAGAGACAGACACAGACATTCTGGGGAGGAGCTAGAGGCAGACACAGACATTCTAAGGAGGAGCTAGAGGCCGACACAGACATTCTAGGGAGGAGCTAGAGGCAGACATAGACATTCTAGGGAGGAGCTAGAGGAAGACATAGACATTCTAGGGAGGAGCTAGAGGCCGACACAGACATACTAAGGAGGAGCTAGAGGCCAACACAGACATTCTAGGGAGGAGCTAGAGGCAGACACAGACATTCTGGGGAGGAGCTAGAGTCAGACACAGACATTCTAAGGAGGAGCTAGAGGCCAACACAGACATTCTAGGGAGGAGCTAGAGGCAGACATAGACATTCTAGTGAGGAGCTAGAGGCAGACACAGACATTCTAGGGAGGAGCTAGAGGCAGACACAGCCATTCTAGGGAGGAGCTAGAGCCCGACACAGACATTCTGGGGAAGAGCTAGAGGCAGACACAGACATTCTAGGGAGGAGCTAGAGGCCGACACAGACATTCTGGGGAGGAGCTAGAGGCCGACACAAACATTCTAAGGAGGAGCTAGAGGCAGACACAGACATTCTAAGGAGGAGCTAGAGGCAGACACGGACATTCTAGGGAGGAGCTAGAGGCAGACACGGACATTCTAAGGAGGAGCTAGAGGCAGACACGGACATTCTGGGGAGGAGCTAGAGGCAGACACAGACATTCTAAGGAGGAGCTAGAGGCCGACACAGACAATCTAGGGAGGAGCTAGAGGCAGACATAGACATTCTAGGGAGGAGCTAGAGGCAGACATAGACATTCTAGGGAGGAGCTAGAGGCCGACACAGACATACTAAGGAGGAGCTAGAGGCCAACACAGACATTCTAGGGAGGAGCTAGAGGCTGACACAGACATTCTGGGGAGGAGCTAGAGGCAGACACAGACATTCTAAGGAGGAGCTAGAGGCCGACACAGACATTCTAGGGAGGAGCTAGAGGCAGACATAGACATTCTAGGGAGAAGCTAGAGGCAGACACAGACATTCTAGGGAGGAGCTAGAGGCCTACACAGACATTCTAGGGAGGAGCTAGAGGCCAACACAGACATTCTGGGGAGGAGCAAGAGGCAGACACAGACAATCTAGGGAGGAGCTAGAGGCCGACACAGACATTCTAGGGAGGAGCTAGAGGCCGACTCAAACATTCTAAGAAGGAGCTAGAGGCAGACAAAGACATTCTAAGGAGGAGCTAGAGGCAGACACGGACATTCTAGGGAGGAGCTAGAGGCAGACACAGACATTCTAAGGAGGAGCTAGAGGCAGACACGGACATTCTGGGGAGGAGCTAGAGGCAGACACAGACATTCTAAGGAGGAGCTAGAGGCCGGCACAGACATTCTAGGGAGGAGCTAGAGGCAGACACGGACATTATAAGGAGGAGCTAGAGGCCGACACAGACATTCTGGGGTGGAACTAGAGGCAGACACAGACATTCTAGGGAGGAGCTAGAGGCCGACACAGACATTCTAGGGAGGAGCTAGAGGCCGACACAGACATTCTAAGGAGGAGCTAGAGGCCGACACAGACATTCTAGGGAGGAGCTAGAGGCCGACACAGACATTCTAGGGAGAAGCTAGAGGCAGACACAGACATTCTGGGGAGGAGCTAGAGGCCTACACAGACATTCTAGGGAGGAGCTAGAGGCCGACACAGACATTCTAAGGAGGAGCTAGAGGCAGACATAGGCATTCTAAGGAGGAGCTAGAGGCAGACACAGACATTCTAGGGAGGAGCTAGAGGCCGACACAGACATTCTAAGGAGGAGCTAGAGGCCGACACAGACATTCTAGGGAGGAACTAGAGGCAGACACAGACATTCTAAGGAGGAGCTAGAGGCCGACACAGACATTCTAGGGAGGAGCTAGAGGCCGACACAGACATTCTAGGGAAGAGCTAGAGGCAGAGACAGACATTCTAGGGAGGAGCTAGAGACAGACACAGACATTATAGGGAGGAGCTAGAGGCCGACACAGACATTCTAGGGAGGAGCTAGAGGCAGACACAGACATTCTGGGGAGGAACTAGAGGCAGACACAGACATTCTAGGGAGGAGCTAGAGGCAGACACAGACATTCAGGGGAGGAACTAGAGGCAGACACAGACATTCTAGGGAGGAGCTAGAGGCAGACACAGACATTCTAGGGAGGAGCTAGAGGCAGACACAGACATTCTAAGGAGGAGCTAGAGGCCGACACAGACATTCTAGGGAGGAGCTAGAGGCAGACATAGACATTCTAGGGAGGAGCTAGAGGCAGACATAGACATTCTAGGGAGGAGCTAGAGGCCGACACAGACATACTAAGGAGGAGCTAGAGGCCAACACAGACATTCTAGGGAGGAGCTAGAGGCAGACACAGACATTCTGGGGAGGAGCTAGAGTCAGACACAGACATTCTAAGGAGGAGCTAGAGGCCGACACAGACATTCTAGGGAGGAGCTAGAGGCAGACATAGACATTCTAGGGAGGAACTAGAGGCAGACACAGACATTCTAGGGAGGAGCTAGAGGCCTACACAGACATTCTAGGGTGGAGCTAGAGGCCGACACAGACATTATGGGGAGGAGCTAGAGGCAGACACAGACATTCTAGGGAGGAGCTAGAGGCCGACACAGACATTCTAGGGAGGAGCTAGAGGCCGACACAAACATTCTAAGGAGGAGCTAGAGGCAGACACAGACATTCTAAGGAGGAGCTAGAGGCAGACACGGACATTCTAGGGAGGAGCTAGAGGCAGACACGGACATTCTAAGGAGGAGCTAGAGGCAGACACGGACATTCTGGGGAGGAGCTAGAGGCAGACACAGACATTCTAAGGAGGTGCTAGAGGCCGACACAGACATTCTAGGGAGGAGCTAGAGGCAGACATAGACATTCTAGGGAGGAGCTAGAGGCAGACATAGACATTCTAGGGAGGAGTTAGAGGCCGACACAGACATACTAAAGAGGAGCTAGAGGCCAACACAGACATTCTAGGGAGGAGATAGAGGTAGACACAGACATTCTGGGGAGGAGCTAGAGGCAGACACAGACATTCTAAGGAGGAGCTAGAGGCCGACACAGACATTCTAGGGAGGAGCTAGAGGCAGACATAGACATTCTAGGGAGAAGCTAGAGGCAGACACAGACATTCTAGGGAGGAGCTAGAGGCCTACACAGACATTCTAGGGAGGAGCTAGAGGCCAACACAGACATTCTGGGGAGGAGCTAGAGGCAGACACAGACATTCTACGGAGGAGCTAGAGGCCGACACAGACATTCTAGGGAGGAGCTAGAGGCCGACTCAAACATTCTAAGGAGGAGCTTGAGGTAGACAAAGACATTCTAAGGAGGAGCTAGAGGCAGACACGGACATTCTAGGGAGGAGCTAGAGGCAGACACAGACATTCTAAGGAGGAGCTAGAGGCAGACACGGACATTCTGGGGAGTAGCTAGAGGCAGACACAGACATTCTAAGGAGGAGCTAGAGGCCGGCACAGACATTCTAGGGAGGAGCTAGAGGCAGACACGGACATTCTAAGGAGGAGCTGGAGGCTGACACAGACATTCTGGGGTGGAACTAGAGGCAGACACAGACATTCTAGGGAGGAGCTAGAGGCCGACACATACATTCTAGGGAGGAGCTAGAGGCCGACACAGACATTCTAAGGAGGAGCTAGAGGCCGACACAGACATTCTAGGGAGGAGCTAGAGGCCGACACAGACATTCTAGGGAGGAGCTAGAGGCAGACACAGACATTCTGGGGAGGGGCTAGAGGCCTACACAGAAATTCTAGGGAGGAGCTGGAGGCCGACACAGACATTCTAAGGAGGAACTAGAGGCAGACATAGGCATTCTAAGGAGGAGCTAGAGGCAGACACAGACATTCTAAGGAGGAGCTAGAGGCCGACACAGACATTCCAAGGAGGAGCTAGAGGCCGACACAGACATTCTAGGGAGGAACTAGAGGCAGACACAGACATTCTAAGGAGGAGCTAGAGGCCGACACAGACATTCCAGGGAGGAGCTAGAGGCCGACACAGACATTCTAGGGAAGAGCTAGAGGCAGAGACAGACATTCTAGGGAGGAGCTAGAGACAGACACAGACATTATAGGGAGGAGCTAGAGGCCGACACAGACATTCTAGGGAGGAGCTAGAGGCAGACACAGACATTCTGGGGAGGAACTAGAGGCAGACACAGACATTCTAGGGAGGAGCTAGAGGCAGACACAGACATTCTGGGGAGGAACTAGAGGCAGACACAGACATTCTAGGGAGGAGCTAGAGGCAGACACAGACATTCTAGGGAGGAGCTAGAGGCAGACACAGACATTCTAAGGAGGAGCTAGAGGCCGACACAGACATTCTAGGCAGGAGCTAGAGGCAGATATAGACATTCCGGGGAGGAGCTAGAGGCAGACATAGACATTCTGGGGAGGAGCTAGAGGCATACACGGACATTCTAGGGAGGAGCTAGAGGCAGACACAGACATTCTAAAGAGGAGCTAGAGGCAGACACAGACATTCTAGGGAGGAGCTAGAGGCAGATACAGACATTCTAGGGAGGATCTTGAGGCAGATACAGACATTCTGGGGAGGCGCTAGAGGCAGACACAGACATTCTGGGGAGGAGCTAGAGGCAGACACAGACAATCTAGGGAGGAGCTAGAGGCAGACACAGACATTCTAGGGAGGAGCTAGAGGCAGACACAGATATTCTAGGGAGGAGCTAGGGGCAGATACAGACATTCTAGGCAGGAGCTAGAGGCAGACACAGATATTCTAGGCAGGAGCTAGAGGCAGATACAGACATTCTAGGGAGGAGCTAGAAGCAGACACAGACATTCTAGGGAGGAGCTAGAGGCAGATACAGACATTCTGGGGTGGAGCTAGAGGCAGACACAGACATTCTAGGGAGGAGCTAGAGGCAGATACAGACATTCTAGGTAGGAGCTAGAGACAGACACAGACATTCTATGGAGGAGCTAGAGGCAGATAGAGACATTCTAGGGAGGAGCTAGAGGCAGACACAGACATTCTAGGCAGGAGCTAGAGGCAGATACAGACATTCTGGGGAGGAGCTAGAGGCAGACACAAACATTCTAGGGAGGAGCTAGAGGCAGATACAGACATTCTATGGAGGAGCTAGAGGCAGACACAGACATTCTAGGGAGGAGCTAGAGGCAGATACAGACATACTAGGGAGGAGCTAGAGGCAGACACAGACATTCTAGGGAGGAGCTAGAGGCAGACACAGATATTCTAGGGAGGAGCTAGAGGCAGATACAGACATTCTAGGGAGGAGCTAGAGGCAGACACAGACATTCTATGGAGGAGCTAGAGGCAGATACAGACATTCTATGGAGGAGCTAGAGGCAGACACAGACATTCTTGGGAGGAGTTAGAGGCAGACACAGACATTCTAGGGAGGAGCTAGAGGCAGACACAGACATTCTGGAGAGGAGCTAGAGGCAGACACAGACATTCTTGGGAGAAGCTAGAGGCAGGCACAGCCATTCTAGGGAGGAGCTAGAGGCAATCACAGGCATTCTAGGGAGGAGCTAGAGGCACACACAGCATTCTAGGGAGGAGCTAGAGGCAGACACAGACATTCTAAGGAGGATCTAGAGGCCGACACAGACATTCTAAGGAGAATCTAGAGGCCGACACAGACATTCTAGGGAGGAGCTAGAGGCAGACACAGACATTCTAAGGAGGATCTAGAGGCCGACACAGACATTCTAGGGAGGAGCTAGAGGCCGACACAGACATTCTAAGGAGGATCTAGAGGCCAACACAGACATTCTAAGGAGAATCTAGGGGCCGACACAGACATTCTAAGGAGGATCTAGAGGCCGACACAGACATTCTAAGGAGGAGCTAGAGGCCGACACAGACATTCTGGGGAGGACTTAGAGGCAGACATAGGCATTCTGGGGAGGAGCTAGAGGCAGACACAGACATTCTGGGCAGGAGCTAGAGGCAGACACAGACATTCTAGGCAGGAGCTAGAGGCAGACACAGACAATCTAGGGAGGAGCTAGAGGCAGACAGACATTTTAGGGAGGAGCTAGAGGCAGACAAACATTTTAGGGAGGAGTTGGAGGCCGACACAGACATTCTAGGGAGGAGCTAGAGGCAGACACAGACATTCTAGGGAGGAGCTAGAGGCAGATACAGACATTCTAGGGAGGAACTAGAGGTAGACACAGACATTCTAGGGAGGAGCTAGAGGCAGATACAGACATTCTAGGGAGGATCTTGAGGCAGATACAGACATTCTGGGGAGGCGCTAGAGGCAGACACAGACATTCTGGGGAGGAGCTAGAGGCAGACACAGACATTCTAGGGAGAGCTAGAGGCAGATACAGAAATTCTAGGGAGGAGCTAGAGGCAGACACAGACATTCTAGGGAGGAGCTAGAGGCAGACACAGATATTCTAGGGAGGAGCTAGGGGCAGATACAGACATTCTAGGCAGGAGCTAGAGGCAGACACAGATATTCTAGGCAGGATCTAGAGGCAGATACAGACATTCTAGGGAGGAGCTAGAAGCAGACACAGACATTCTAGGGAGGAGCTAGAGGCAGATACAGACATTCTGGGGTGGAGCTAGAGGCAGACACAGGCATTCTAGGGAGGAGCTAGAGGCACATACAGACATTCTAGGTAGGAGCTAGAGGCAGACACAGACATTCTATGGAGGAGCTAGAGGCAGATACAGACATTCTAGGGAGGAGCTAGAGGCAGACACAGACATTCTAGGGAGGAGCTAGGGGCAGATACAGACATTCTAGGCAGAAGACAGAGGCAGACACAGAGATTCTAGGGAGGAGCTAGAGGCAGATATAGACATTCTAGGAAGGAGCTAGAGGCAGATAGAGACATTCTGGGGAGGAGCTAGAGGCAGACACAGACATTCTAGGGAGGAGCTAGAGGCAGACACAGACATTCTGGGGAGGAGCTAGAGGCAGACACAGACATTCTAGGGAGGAGCTAGAGGCAGACACGGACATTCTAAGGAGGAGCTAGAGGCAGACACGGACATTCTGGGGAGGAGCTAGAGGCAGACATAGACATTCTAGGGAGGAGCTAGAGGCCGACACAGACATACTAAGGAGGAGCTAGAGGCCAACACAGACATTCTAGGGAGGAGCTAGAGGCAGACACAGACATTCTGGGGAGGAGCTAGAGGCAGACACAGACATTCTAAGGAGGAGCTAGAGGCCGACACAGACATTCTAGGGAGGAGCTAGAGGCAGACATAGACATTCTAGGGAGAAGCTAGAGGCAGACACAGACATTCTAGGGAGGAGCTAGAGGCCTACACAGACATTCAAGGGAGGAGCTAGAGGCCAACACAGACATTCTGGGGAGGAGCTAGAGGCAGACACAGACAATCTAGGGAGGAGCTAGAGGCCGACACAGACATTCTAGGGAGGAGCTAGAGGCCGACTCAAACATTCTAAGGAGGAGCTAGAGGCAGACAAAGACATTCTAAGGAGGAGCTAGAGGCAGACACGGACATTCTAGGGAGGAGCTAGAGGCAGACACAGACATTCTAAGGAGGAGCTAGAGGCAGACACGGACATTCTGGGGAGGAGCTAGAGGCAGACACAGACATTCTAAGGAGGAGCTAGAGGCCGGCACAGACATTCTAGGGAGGAGCTAGAGGCAGACACGGACATTATAAGGAGGAGCTAGAGGCCGACACAGACATTCTAGGGTGGAACTAGAGGCAGACACAGACATTCTAGGGAGGAGCTAGAGGCCGACACAGACATTCTAGGGAGGAGCTAGAGGCCGACACAGACATTCTAAGGAGGAGCTAGAGGCCGACACAGACATTCTAGGGAGGAGCTAGAGGCCGACACAGACATTCTAGGGAGGAGCTAGAGGCAGACACAGACATTCTGGGGAGGAGCTAGAGGCCTACACAGACATTCTAGGGAGGAGCTAGAGGCCGACACAGACATTCTAAGGAGGAGCTAGAGGCAGACATAGGCATTCTAAGGAGGAGCTAGAGGCAGACACAGACATTCTAAGGAGGAGCTAGAGGCCGACACAGACATTCTAAGGAGGAGCTAGAGGCCGACACATTCATTCTAGGGAGGAACTAGAGGCAGACACAGACATTCTAAGGAGGAGCTAGAGGCCGACACAGACATTCTAGGGAGGAGCTAGAGGCCGACACAGACATTCTAGGGAAGAGCTAGAGGCAGAGACAGACATTCTAGGGAGGAGCTAGAGACAGACACAGACATTATAGGGAGGAGCTAGAGGCCGACACAGACATTCTAGGGAGGAGCTAGAGGCAGACACAGACATTCTGGGGAGGAACTAGAGGCAGACACAGACATTCTAGGGAGGAGCTAGAGGCAGACACAGACATTCTGGGGAGGAACTAGAGGCAGACACAGACATTCTAGGGAGGAGCTAGAGGCAGACACAGACATTCTAGGGAGGAGCTAGAGGCAGACACAGACATTCTAAGGAGGAGCTAGAGGCCGACACAGACATTCTAGGGAGGAGCTAGAGGCAGACATAGACATTCTAGGGAGGAGCTAGAGGCAGACATAGACATTCTAGGGAGGAGCTAGAAGCCGACACAGACATACTAAGGAGGAGCTAGAGGCCAACACAGACATTCTAGGGAGGAGCTAGAGGCAGACACAGACATTCTGGGAGGAGCTAGAGTCAGACACAGACATTCTAAGGAGGAGCTAGAGGCCGACACAGACATTCTAGGGAGGAGCTAGAGGCAGACATAGACATTCTAGGGAGGAGCTAGAGGCAGACACAGACATTCTAGGGAGGAGCTAGAGGCCTACACAGACATTCTAGGGAGGAGCTAGAGGCCAACACAGACATTATGGGGAGGAGCTAGAGGCAGACACAGACATTCTAGGGAGGAGCTAGAGGCCGACACAGACATTCTAGGGAGGAGCTAGAGGCCGACACAAACATTCTAAGGAGGAGCTAGAGGCAGACACAGACATTCTAAGGAGGAGCTAGAGGCCGACACAGACATTCTAGGGAGGAACTAGAGGCAGACACAGACATTCTAAGGAGGAGCTAGAGGCCGACACAGACATTCTAGGGAGGAGTTAGAGGCCGACACAGACATTCTAGGGAAGAGCTAGAGGCAGAGACAGACATTCTAGGGAGGAGCTAGAGACAGACACAGACATTATAGGGAGGAGCTAGAGGCCGACACAGACATTCTAGGGCGGAGCTAGAGGCAGACACAGACATTCTGGGGAGGAACTAGAGGCAGACACAGACATTCTAGGGAGGAGCTAGAGGCAGACACAGACATTCTGGGGAGGAACTAGAGGCAGACACAGACATTCTAGGGAGGAGCTTGAGGCAGACACAGACATTCTAGAGAGGAGCTAGAGGCAGACACAGACATTCTAAGGAGGAGCTAGAGGCCGACAAAGACATTCTAGGGAGGAGCTAGAGGCAGATATAGACATTCCGGGGAGGAGCTAGAGGCAGACATAGACATTCTGGGGAGGAGCTAGAGGCATACACAGACATTCTAGGGAGGAGCTAGAGGCAGACACAGACATTCTAAAGAGGAGCTAGAGGCAGACACAGACATTCTAGGGAGGAGCTACAGGCAGACACAGACATTCTGGGGAGGAGCTAGAGGCCGACACAGACATTCTAAGGAGGAGCTAGAGGCAGACACAGACATTCTAGGGACGAGCAAGAGGCTGACACAGACATTCTAAGGAGGATCTAGAGGCCGACACAGCCATTCTAAGGAGAATCTAGAGGCCGACACAGACATTCTAGGGAGGAGCTAGAGGCAGACACAGACATTCTAAGGAGGATCTAGAGGCCGACACAGACATTCTAGCGAGGAGCTAGAGGCCGACACAGACATTCTAAGGAGGATCTACAGGCCAACACAGACATTCTAAGGAGAATCTAGAGGCCGACACAGACATTCTAAGGAGGAGCTAGAGTCCGGCACAGACATTCTAGGGAGGAGCTAGAGGCAGACACGGACATTCTAAGGAGGAGCTAGAGGCCGACACAGACATTCTGGGGTGGAACTAGAGGCAGACACAGACATTCTAGGGAGGAGCTAGAGGCCGACACAGACATTCTAGGGAGGAGCTAGAGGCAGACACAGACATTCTAAGGAGGAGCTAGAGGCCGACACAGACATTCTAGGGAGGAGCTAGAGGCCGACACAGACATTCTAGGGAGGAGCTAGAGGCAGACACAGACATTCTGGGGAGGAGCTAGAGGCCTACACAGACATTCTAGGGAGGAGCTAGAGGCCAACACAGACATTCTAAGGGGGAGCTAGAGGCAGACATAGGCATTCTAAGGAGGAGCTAGAGGCAGACACAGACATTCTAAGGAGGAGCTAGAGGCCGACACAGACATTCTAAGGAGGAGCTAGAGGCCGACACAGACATTCTAGGGAGGAACTAGAGGCAGACACAGACATTCTAAGGAGGAGCTAGAGGCCGACACAGACATTCTAGGGAGGAGCTAGAGGCCGACACAGACATTCTAGGGAAGAGCTAGAGGCAGAGACAGACATTCTAGGGAGGAGCTAGAGACAGACACAGACATTATAGGGAGGAGCTAGAGGCCGACACAGACATTCTAGGGAGGAGCTAGAGGCAGACACAGACATTCTGGGGAGGAACTAGAGGCAGACACAGACATTCTAGGGAGGAGCTAGAGGCAGACACAGACATTCTGGGGAGGAACTAGAGGCAGACACAAACATTCTAGGGAGGAGCTAGAGGCAGACACAGACATTCTAGGGAGGAGCTAGAGGCAGACACAGACATTCTAAGGAGGAGCTAGAGGCCGACACAGACATTCTAGGGAGGAGCTAGAGGCAGATATAGACATTCCGGGGAGGAGCTAGAGGCAGACATAGACATTCTGGGGAGGAGCTAGAGGCATACACAGACATTCTAGGGAGGAGCTAGAGGCAGACACAGACATTCTAAAGAGGAGCTAGAGGCAGACACAGACATTCTAGGGAGGAGCTACAGGCAGACACAGACATTCTGGGGAGGAGCTAGAGGCCGACACAGACATTCTAAGGAGGAGCTAGAGGCAGACACAGACATTCTAGGGAGGAGCAAGAGGCTGACACAGACATTCTAAGGAGGATCTAGAGGCCGACACAGACATTCTAAGGAGAATCTAGAGGCCGACACAGACATTCTAGGGAGGAGCTAGAGGCAGACACAGACATTCTAAGGAGGATCTAGAGGCCGACACAGACATTCTAGCGAGGAGCTAGAGGCCGACACAGACATTCTAAGGAGGATCTAGAGGCCAACACAGACATTCTAAGGAGAATCTAGAGGCCGACACAGACATTCTAAGGAGGAGCTAGAGGCCAACACAGACATTCTAAGGAGGAGCTAGAGGCCGACACAGACATTCTGGGGAGGACTTAGAAGCAGACATAGACATTCTGGGGTGGAGCTAGAGGCAGACACAGACATTCTGGGGAGGAGCTATAGGCAGACACAGACATTCTAGGCAGGAGCTAGAGGCAGACACAGACAATTTAGGGAGGAGCTAGAGGCAGACAGACATTTTAGGGAGGAGCTAAAGGCAGACAAACATTTTAGGGAGGAGTTGGAGGCCGACACAGACATTTTAGGGAGGAGCTAGAGGCAGACACAGACATTCTAGGGAGGAGCTAGAGGCAGATACAGACATTCTAGGGAGGAACTAGAGGTAGACACAGACATTCTAGGGAGGAGCTAGAGGCAGATACAGACATTCTAGGGAGGATGTTGAGGCAGATACAGACATTCTGGGGAGGCGCTAGAGGCAGACACAGACATTCTGGGGAGGAGCTAGAGGCAGACACAGACAATCTATGGAGGAGCTAGAGGCAGATACAGACATTCTAGGGAGGAGCTAGAGGCAGACACAGACATTCTAGGGAGGAGCTAGAGGCAGACACAGATATTCTAGGGAGGAGCTAGGTGCAGATACAGACATTCTAGGCAGGAGCTAGAGGCAGACACAGATATTATAGGCAGGAGCTAGAGGCAGATACAGACATTCTAGGGAGGAGCTAGAAGCAGACACAGACATTCTAGGGAGGAGCTAGAGGCAGATACAGACATTCTGGGGTGGAGCTAGAGTCAGACACAGACATTCTAGGGAGGAGCTAGAGGCAGATACAGACATTCTAGGTAGGAGCTAGAGGCAGACACAGACATTCTATGGAGGAGCTAGAGGCAGATGCAGACATTCTAGGGAGGAGCTAGAGGCAGACACAGACATTCTAGGGAGGAGCTAGAGGCAGATACAGACATTCTGGGGAGGAGCTAGAGGCAGACACAGACATTCTAGGGAGGAGCTAGAGGCAGATACAGACATTCTAGGGAGGAGCTAGAGGCAGACACAGACATTCTAGGGAGGAGCTAGAGGCAGATACAGACATTCTAGGGAGGAGCTAGAGGCAGACACAGACATTCTAGGGAGGAGCTAGAGGCAGACACAGATATTCTAGGGAGGAGCTAGAGGCAGATACAGACATTCTAGGGAGGAGCTAGAGGCAGACACAGACATTCTATGGAGGAGCTAGAGGCAGATACAGACATTCTATGGAGGAGCTAGAGGCAGACACAGACATTCTTGGGAGGAGTTAGAGGCAGACACAGACATTCTAAGGAGGAGCTAGAGGCAGACACAGACATTCTGGAGAGGAGCTAGAGGCAGACACAGACATTCTTGGGAGAAGCTAGAGGCAGGCACAGCCATTCTAGGGAGGAGCTAGAGGCAATCACAGGCATTCTAGGGAGGAGCTAGAGGCACACACAGCATTCTAGGGAGGAGCTAGAGGCAGACACAGACATTCTAAGGAGGATCTAGAGGCCGACACAGACATTCTAAGGAGAATCTAGAGGACGACACAGACATTCTAGGGAGGAGCTAGAGGCAGACACAGACATTCTAAGGAGGATCTAGAGGCCGACACAGACATTCTAGGGAGGAGCTAGAGGCCGACACAGACATTCTAAGGAGGATCTAGAGGCCGACACAGACATTCTAGGGAGGAGCTAGAGGCCGACACAGACATTCTAAGGAGGATCTAGATGCCAACACAGACATTCTAAGGAGAATCTAGAGGCCGACACAGACATTCTAAGGAGGATCTAGAGGCCGACACAGACATTCTAAGGAGGAGCTAGAGGCCGACACAGACATTCTGGGGAGGACTTAGAGGCAGACATAGACATTCTGGGGAGGAGCTAGAGGCAGACACAGACATTCTAGGCAGGAGCTAGAGGCAGACACAGACATTCTAGGCAGGAGCTAGAGGCAGACACAGACAATGTAGGGAGGAGCTAGAGGCAGACAGACATTTTAGGGAGGAGCTAGAGGCAGACAAACATTTTAGGGAGGAGTTGGAGGCCGACACAGACATTCTAGGGAGGAGCTAGAGGCAGACACAGACATTCTAGGGAGGAGCTAGAGGCAGCTACAGACATTCTGGGGTGGAGCTAGAGTCAGACACAGACATTCTAGGGAGGAGCTAGAGGCAGATACAGACATTCTAGGTAGGAGCTAGAGGCAGACACAGACATTCTATGGAGGAGCTAGAGGCAGATACAGACATTCTAGGGAGGAGCTAGAGGCAGACACAGACATTCTAGGGAGGAGCTAGAGGCAGATACAGACATTCTGGGGAGGAGCTAGAGGCAGACACAGACATTCTAGGGAGGAGCTAGAGGCAGATACAGACATTCTAGGGAGGAGCTAGAGGCAGACACAGACATTCTAGGGAGGAGCTAGAGGCAGATACAGACATTCTAGGGAGGAGCTAGAGGCAGACACAGACATTCTAGGGAGGAGCTAGAGGCAGATACAGACATTCTAGGGAGGAGCTAGAGGCAGACACAGACATTCTATGGAGGAGCTAGAGGCAGATACAGACATTCTATGGAGGAGCTAGAGGCAGACACAGACATTCTTGGGAGGAGTTAGAGGCAGACACAGACATTCTAAGGAGGAGCTAGAGGCAGACACAGACATTCTGGAGAGGAGCTAGAGGCAGACACAGACATTCTTGGGAGAAGCTAGAGGCAGGCACAGCCATTCTAGGGAGGAGCTAGAGGCAATCACAGGCATTCTAGGGAGGAGCTAGAGGCACACACAGCATTCTAGGGAGGAGCTAGAGGCAAACACAGACATTCTAAGGAGGATCTAGAGGCCGACACAGACATTCTAAGGAGAATCTAGAGGACGACACAGACATTCTAGGGAGGAGCTAGAGGCAGACACAGACATTCTAAGGAGGATCTAGAGGCCGACACAGACATTCTAGGGAGGAGCTAGAGGCCGACACAGACATTCTAAGGAGGATCTAGAGGCCGACACAGACATTCTAGGGAGGAGCTAGAGGCCGACACAGACATTCTAAGGAGGATCTAGAGGCCAACACAGACATTCTAAGGAGAATCTAGAGGCCGACACAGACATTCTAAGGAGGATCTAGAGGCCGACACAGACATTCTAAGGAGGAGCTAGAGGCCGACACAGACATTCTGGGGAGGACTTAGAGGCAGACATAGACATTCTGGGGAGGAGCTAGAGGCAGACACAGACATTCTAGGCAGGAGCTAGAGGCAGACACAGACATTCTAGGCAGGAGCTAGAGGCAGACACAGACAATGTAGGGAGGAGCTAGAGGCAGACAGACATTTTAGGGAGGAGCTAGAGGCAGACAAACATTTTAGGGAGGAGTTGGAGGCCGACACAGACATTCTAGGGAGGAGCTAGAGGCAGACACAGACATTCTAGGGAGGAGCTAGAGGCAGCTACAGACATTCTAGGGAGGAACTAGAGGTAGACACAGACATTCTAGGGAGGAGCTAGAGGCAGATACAGACATTCTAGGGAGGATCTTGAGGCAGATACAGACATTCTGGGGAGGCGCTAGAGGCAGACACAGACATTCTGGGGAGGAGCTAGAGGCAGACACAGACATTCTAGGGAGGAGCTAGAGGCAGATACAGACATTCTAGGGAGGAGCTAGAGGCAGACACAGACATTCTAGGGAGGAGCTAGAGGCAGACACAGATATTCTAGGGAGGAGCTAGGGGCAGATACAGACATTCTAGGCAGGAGCTAGAGGCAGACACAGATATTCTAGGCAGGAGCTAGAGGCAGATACAGACATTCTAGGGAGGAGCTAGAAGCAGACACAGACATTCTAGGGAGGAGCTAGAGGCAGATACAGACATTCTGGGGTGGAGCTAGAGGCAGACACAGGCATTCTAGGGAGGAGCTAGAGGCACATACAGACATTCTAGGTAGGAGCTAGAGGCAGACACAGACATTCTATGGAGGAGCTAGAGGCAGATACAGACATTCTAGGGAGGAGCTAGAGGCAGACACAGACATTCTAGGGAGGAGCTAGGGGCAGATACAGACATTCTAGGCAGAAGACAGAGGCAGACACAGAGATTCTAGGGAGGAGCTAGAGGCAGATATAGACATTCTAGGAAGGAGCTAGAGGCAGATACAGACATTCTGGGGAGGAGCTAGAGGCAGACACAGACATTCTAGGGAGGAGCTAGAGGCAGATACAGACATTCTAGGGAGGAGCTAGAGGCAGACACAGACATTCTAGGGAGGAGCAAGAGGCAGATACAGACATTCTAGGGAGGAGCTAGAGGTAGACACAGACATTCTAGGGAGGAGCTAGAGGCAGACACAGACATTCTAGGGAGGAGCTAAAGGCAGATACAGACATTCTAGGGAGGAGCTAGAGGCAGACACAGACATTCTATGGAGGAGCTAGAGGCAGATACAGACATTCTATGGAGGAGCTAGAGGCAGACACAGACATTCTAGGGAGGAGTTAGAGGCAGACACAGACATTCTAGGGAGGAGCTAGAGGCAGACACAGACATTCTGGAGAGGAGCTAGAGGCAGACACAGACATTCTTGGGAGAAGCTAGTGGCAGACACAGCCATTCTAGGGAGGAGCTAGAGGCAGACACAGACATTCTAAGGAGGATCTAGAGGCCGACACAGACATTCTAAGGAGAATCTAGAGGCCGACACAGACATTCTAGGGAGGAGCTAGAGGCAGACACAGACATTCTAAGGAGGATCTAGAGGCCAACACAGACATTCTAGGGAGGAGCTAGAGGCCGACACAGACATTCTAAGGAGGATCTAGAGGCCAACACAGACATTCTAAGGAGAATCTAGAGGCCGACACAGACATTCTAAGGAGGATCTAGAGGCCGATACAGACATTCTAAGGAGGAGCTAGAGGCCGACACAGACATTCTGGGGAGGACTTAGAGGCAGACATAGACATTCTGGGGAGGAGCTAGAGGCAGACACAGACATTCTGGGCAGGAGCTAGAGGCAGACACAGACATTCTAGCCAGGTGCTAGAGGCAGACACAGACAATCTAGGGAGGAGCTAGAGGCAGACAGACATTTTAGGGAGCAGCTAGAGGCAGACAAACATTTTAGGGAGGAGTTGTAGGCCGACACAGACATTCTAGGGAGGAGCTAGAGGCAGACACAGACATTCTAGGGAGGAGCTAGAGGCAGATACAGACATTCTAGGGAGGAACTAGAGGTAGACACAGACATTCTAGGGAGGAGCTAGAGGCAGATACAGAAATTCTAGGGAGGATCTTGAGGCAGATACAGACATTCTTGGGAGGCGCTAGAGGCAGACACAGACATTCTGGGGAGGAGCTAGAGGCAGACACAGACATTCTAGGGAGGAGCTAGAGGCAGATACAGACATTCTAGGGAGGAGCTAGAGGCAGACACAGACATTCTAGGGAGGAGCTAGAGGCAGACACAGATATTCTAGGGAGGAGCTAGGGGCAGATACAGACATTCTAGGCAGGAGCTAGAGGCAGACACAGATATTCTAGGCAGGAGCTAGAGGCAGATACAGACATTCTAGGGAGGAGCTAGAAGCAGACACAGACATTCTAGGGAGGAGCTAGAGGCAGATACAGACATTCTGGGGTGGAGCTAGAGGCAGACACAGGCATTCTAGGGAGGAGCTAGAGGCACATACAGACATTCTAGGTAGGAGCTAGAGGCAGACACAGACATTCTATGGAGGAGCTAGAGGCAGATACAGACATTCTAGGGAGGAGCTAGAGGCAGACACAGACATTTTAGGGAGGAGCTAGGGGCAGATACAGACATTCTAGGCAGAAGACAGAGGCAGACACAGAGATTCTAGGGAGGAGCTAGAGGCAGATACAGACATTCTAGGAAGGAGCTAGAGGCAGATACAGACATTCTGGGGAGGAGCTAGAGGCAGACACAGACATTCTAGGGAGGAGCTAGAGGCAGATACAGACATTCTAGGGAGGAGCTAGAGGCAGACACAGACATTCTAGGGAGGAGCTAGAGGCAGATACAGACATTCTAGGGAGGAGCTAGAGGTAGACACAGACATTCTAAGGAGGAGCTAGAGGCAGATACAGACATTCTGGGGTGGAGCTAGAGGCAGACACAGGCATTCTAGGGAGGAGCTAGAGGCACATACAGACATTCTAGGTAGGAGCTAGAGGCAGACACAGACATTCTATGGAGGAGCTAGAGGCAGATACAGACATTCTAGGGAGGAGCTAGAGGCAGACACAGACATTCTAGGGAGGAGCTAGGGGCAGATACAGACATTCTAGGCAGAAGACAGAGGCAGACACAGAGATTCTAGGGAGGAGCTAGAGGCAGATATAGACATTCTAGGAAGGAGCTAGAGGCAGATACAGACATTCTGGGGAGGAGCTAGAGGCAGACACAGACATTCTAGGGAGGAGCTAGAGGCAGATACAGACATTCTAGGGAGGAGCTAGAGGCAGACACAGACATTCTAGGGAGGAGCTAGAGGCAGATACAGACATTCTAGGGAGGAGCTAGAGGTAGACACAGACATTCTAGGGAGGAGCTAGAGGCAGACACAGACATTCTAGGGAGGAGCTAAAGGCAGATACAGACATTCTAGGGAGGAGCTAGAGGCAGACACAGACATTCTATGGAGGAGCTAGAGGCAGATACAGACATTCTATGGAGGAGCTAGAGGCAGACACAGACATTCTAGGGAGGAGTTAGAGGCAGACACAGACATTCTAGGGAGGAGCTAGAGGCAGACACAGACATTCTGGAGAGGAGCTAGAGGCAGACACAGACATTCTTGGGAGAAGCTAGTGGCAGACACAGCCATTCTAGGGAGGAGCTAGAGGCAGACACAGACATTCTAAGGAGGATCTAGAGGCCGACACAGACATTCTAAGGAGAATCTAGAGGCCGACACAGACATTCTAGGAAGGAGCTAGAGGCAGACACAGACATTCTAAGGAGGATCTAGAGGCCGACACAGACATTCTAGGGAGGAGCTAGAGGCCGACACAGACATTCTAAGGAGGATCTAGAGGCCAACACAGACATTCTAAGGAGAATCTAGAGGCCGACACAGACATTCTAAGGAGGATCTAGAGGCTGATACAGACATTCTAAGGAGGAGCTAGAGGCCGACACAGACATTCTGGGGAGGACTTAGAGGCAGACATAGACATTCTGGGGAGGAGCTAGAGGCAGACACAGACATTCTGGGCAGGAGCTAGAGGCAGACACAGACATTCTAGGCAGGAGCTAGAGGCAGACACCGACAATCTAGGGAGGAGCTAGAGGCAGACAGACATTTTAGGGAGCAGCTAGAGGCAGACAAACATTTTAGGGAGGAGTTGTAGGCCGACACAGACATTCTAGGGAGGAGCTAGAGGCAGACCCAGACATTCTATGGAGGAGCTAGAGGCAGATGCAGACATTCTAGGGAGGAACTAGAGGTAGACACAGACATTCTAGGGAGGAGCTAGAGGCAGATACAGACATTCTAGGGAGGATCTTGAGGCAGATACAGACATTCTGGGGAGGAGCTAGAGGCAGACACAGACATTCTGGGGAGGAGCTAGAGGCAGACACAGACATTCTAGGGAGGAGCTAGAGGCAGATACAGACATTCTAGGGAGGAGCTAGAGGCAGACACAGACATTCTAGGGAGGAGCTAGAGGCAGACACAGATATTCTAGGGAGGAGCTAGGGGCAGATACAGACATTCTAGGCAGGAGCTAGAGGCAGACACAGACATTCTAGGCAGGAGCTAGAGGCAGATACAGACATTCTAGGGAGGAGCTAGAAGCAGACACAGACATTCTAGGGAGGAGCTAGAGGCAGATACAGACATTCTGGGGTGGAGCTAGAGGCAGACACAGGCATTCTAGGGAGGAGCTAGAGGCACATACAGACATTCTAGGTAGGAGCTAGAGGCAGACACAGACATTCTATGGAGGAGCTAGAGGCAGATACAGACATTCTAGGGAGGAGCTAGAGGCAGACACAGACATTTTAGGGAGGAGCTAGGGGCAGATACAGACATTCTAGGCAGAAGACAGAGGCAGACACAGAGATTCTAGGGAGGAGCTAGAGGCAGATACAGACATTCTAGGAAGGAGCTAGAGGCAGATACAGACATTCTGGGGAGGAGCTAGAGGCAGACACAGACATTCTAGGGAGGAGCTAGAGGCAGATACAGACATTCTAGGGAGGAGCTAGAGGCAGACACAGACATTCTAGGGAGGAGCTAGAGGCAGATACAGACATTCTAGGGAGGAGCTAGAGGTAGACACAGACATTCTAGGGAGGAGCTAGAGGCAGACACAGACATTCTAGGGAGGAGCTAGAGGCAGATACAGACATTCTAGGGAGGAGCTAGAGGCAGACACAGACATTCTATGGAGGAGCTAGAGGCAGATACAGACATTCTATGGAGGAGCTAGAGGCAGACACAGACATTCTAGGGAGGAGTTAGAGGCAGACACAGACATTCTAGGGAGGAGCTAGAGGCAGACACAGACATTCTGGAGAGGAGCTAGAGGCAGACACAGACATTCTAGGGAGAAGCTAGAGGCAGACACAGCCATTCTAGGGAGGAGCTAGAGGCAATCACAGGCATTCTAGGGAGGAGCTAGAGGCACACACAGGCATTCTGCTGCAAGTGCTGAAACAACAGTTACAGTTCTCCATAGAACTTTATGAGCACCAACTCTCATCTCCTCTCTCAGTAATAGGAGAGTCTGTATTCACTGAAGACAGATTTTACCCATGAAATGAGAATTTTAAGAAATGATCAGAAAAAGAGGAGAATGAAGTGGATTTATCTGAAAAGATGTATTACAGTTTCTTATTTTCAAGTGTGCTATTGATTTATTAAAAATAACATTAAAATGATGGTTACTCTTTAATCATCCCTGTTTGACCAACAGCACAGCAATATGCAATTACGACATTATTACAATTACACCCTAGCCCGCTCAAAAAACAGCATATTAATAATATAAAAAAGAATGTAACACCAGCTGTATGGTTGAATTAAAGATGGAGGAGAGAGAGAAAGATAGTAAGGACAGAGGGGAAAGAGAGTAAGGACAGAAGCGAGAGAGAGTAAGGACAGAGAAGAGAGAGAGTAAGGATAGGGGAGGAAGAGTAAGGTCAGAGGAGAGAGAGAAAGGACAGAGGAGAGAGAGAAAGGACAGGGGAGGGAGAGAAAGGATAGAGGGGAGAGAGAGTAAGGACAGAGGAGAGAGAGTAAGGACAGAGGGGAGAGAGTAAGGACAGAGGAGAGACAGTAGGGACAGAGGGGAGAGAAAGGACAGAGGGGAGAGAGAGTAAGGATAGAAGGGAGAGAGAGTAAGGACAGAGGAGAGAGAATAAGGACAGAGGGGAGAAAAAAGGACAGAGGGGAGAGAAAGGAGAGAGAGAGTAAGCACCGAGGAGAAAGAGAGACTAAGGAAAAAAGAGAGAAAGCACAGAGGAGAGTGAGTAAAGACAGAGGAGAGAGAGAAAGAGAGTAAGGACAGAGGAGATAGAGATAAAGGCAAAGGAGAGAGAGGAAAAGAGGAGAGAAAGGAGAGAGAAAGAAGAGAGGGGAGAGAGTAAGGACAGAAGAGAGAAAAAGAGCGAAAGGACAGAGGAGAGCGAGAAAGTACAGACAGAGGAGAGAGAGGTAGAGAAAGATAGTAAGGACAGGAGAGAGAGAGAAAGGACAAAGGAGAGAGAGAAAGGGCAGAGGAGAGAGCGTAAAGACAGAGGAGATAGAAAGGACAGAGGAGAGAGAGAAAGGAGAAGAGGAGAGAGTAAGGACAGAGGAGAGACAGTAAGGACAGAAGAGAGAGAAATAGAGAAAGGAAAGATGAGAGCGAGACTAAGGACAAAAGAGTGAGGAAGTACAGAGGAGATAAAGAAACTAAAGACAGAGGAGAGAAAGAGGTAGAGAAAGAGAGTAAGGACAGAAGAGCAAGAGTAAGGACAAAAGAGAGAGTAAGTACAGAGGAGAAAGAGAGTAAGGAGAGAGTGAATAAAGACAGAGGAGAGAGAAACTACAGAAGAGAGAATAAAGGCAGAGGAGATAGAGAGAGAGTAAGGACACAGAGGAGAGAAAGAATAAAGCAGAGGGGAGAGAAAGTAAGGAGAGAGTAAAAAAGCGCAGAAGAGAATAAAGATAGGAGAGAGAGATAAATAGTCTAAGGACAGAAGAGAGAAAGTAAGGGCAGAGGAGAGAGAATGACAGAGGAGAGAGAAAGGACAGAGGAGAGAGAGAATAAGCACAGAGGAGAGGGAGTAAGGACAGAAGAGAGAGAGAGAGAATAGAGATAAAGTAAGGACAGAGGAAGGGGAGAGAGAGAAAGGACAGAGGTGAGAGAAAAAGAAGAGAGAGAGTACTGTGCAAAACTTTAGGGCAGTGGTAAAAATGCTGCAAAGTAAGAAAGCTTTGAACAATAGAATTGTTAATAGTTTATTTTTATCAATTAATCAATTAACAAAACGCAAAGTGAATGAGCAAAAGAGAAATCTTTCTACAATGAATATGTGCAGTGCTCGCCTTCACATCAGTTCTTCTAGGTAGCAGAAATACCATTTCACCGGCGGTGAGATTTTGGTAGGTGATCTGTGACATTTTCCCTTTGGCCTTGCACAGCTGCGGTGGTGAGTGGAGAGCACTAAGCCTATCAGCGCACTCACACATTCATACACAGGCTGTGCTCATTGTATACAAAGTCCTGACATAAAGACAACTGATCGGAATTACAGCTGTATGTCACAAACAAAGATCGGGGTCCAGCCTGAGCTTCCCTGGAAATCTCAGCTATTCCTAACTGAAACATAGTGAAAGTTCTGAGGGTTTTGGCAACAAATGCAAAGTAGTGCTTCCACCTAGTGGCCAGAGGCTGAACTACATACTTGTTTAATGGTTTTTACTCTTCTTCCCTTGCAATTGCTCAACGCTCAATTCTGGAGATAGTTGTAGGGTCCCAGAGGTGTTTATACCCATATCTCCCAATTAGAGATGGTGCGATCAGATACAGTGGCTTCGCACCACAAAGTTCAATATCCCTTTATAGGCTTTCATGTAGTATGACACCCTGGTAATGCCCAAAGGATGCCACCTTACATACATGATATGATGCCCCCACAATGCTTCTCCCATACACAATGATGCCCCCAGTACACCCACACACAATAATGCCTCCATAGTGCCCACTTCCCCACAGATGGCACAGGTGAATGGTGGAGCAGGGAGCTGAGGACTCACTGCTCCACCATTGTATTCAACTGTATCAGAGGCTTAAAGATGCAAGTACAATTGAAAGTGAGGGGCGTGTCGTCCACCTCCCGAGGGAGCTCACCAAATCCAGGGCTGTTTAGTTGGATCCAGGATAGTTGCGAGGTATGGGTATACCCCTTTAATTTAAGAGGTGCAATCCCAGACACAACGCAAGACAAGAGTGGTCCTATTTCAACCCCCTCTAATGAACTTTTTCCCTATAATAGGTCTGGCATGTCATCTATGCATCCTTTAAAATAACCATAGAGGAATGCTTAAAGTGACATGATCAATAACTCTGTCACCTGTGTAAAAAGTCACAATAGGTGGTGAGAGATGTCTGTGTGAAGAGGCAACGTACCATGCCAAAAATTCTCCTGCAGCTCTGCTACATCACCCAGATTTCAGGGCTAGGGGTATATCAGTTATAAGGAATGTCCATTTTTCGTATCACCATTTTGTTTTTAACGCTAAAATTCTGATTTATTTCTTAATATATCATTATAGCAACCTGAGCTCCCAAACCTCTGCATAGGCATTAATATAAATACTAACATGCTGTTATCTGCAGCCACCTCTAGAGGGAGCTCGTGAACTTACTATCAGCTTATAGTTCACACTAGAGGATGCTGCCGGCAGCCAGAAATAAATTTATTATATATATTTATATATTGTCACTTAAAATAAATATACGATTTTTTACTTGTTATACATGCCACTGTTCTCCTGAATCTGGCAACGTTTTTCTTTTGTTTCTACGCCTCTCAATTCCTGAGATATGGCCGCTTGTTCCCTGTATATGAATCTTGTCTTCTTGGGCAAGTAGGCGTGGCCCGCAAGAATACACCCACAGAGAAGATACAAGGACCATGCCCACTTTGTTAAAAAGTCAAGATTTACATACAGGGAAGAGGAGGCCATATCTCAGGAACGGGGAGGCATAGGAAACAAAGAAAAACTATGCCGGACTCAAGAGAACAGCGGCATTTACACCACGTACAAAAAATATATATTTATAGGACGTGACACATCCTCTTTTAAGAGGTTTTCCAGGGCCAAAAAAAAAATTCTCAAAAGTTTAGAGTGGTATAAAATAAAAGACATTCATACTCACTGTATAATTTCCCGGCAACTCTGTGTCGCTTGCCAGTCTGTGTATGCTGGCCTTTAGCATTGATGTTTTGACATTGACATGTGACTGCTGCAGCCAATCACTGTCTGCAGGGGACACAGCTGAAGTCACTGCTGCATTGGTCACATTTGCATACATTTGTATATCAAAACATCATTTTAGGCTCCAGGATTGAGCTGATTTGGAGATTTGTATCGGAAAAACAGAGCTCTGATTATCTAATAACAGATGATTCCTAATAGAGTTATGAACCAATTTAGGATTTCCCCTCTTTTAATGCGGTGTTCTCAAGTTTGAAAGCTGTCCCCTAATTAAGGGATAGGGGATATTTTTCCTATCACTGGGATCCGACCAATAATCCCAAGAACCTCATCTAAGAAAAGCCCCATGTGAATGGAGCGGAGGATAATCATGCGCACTGCCGCTCTATGCACTCGGCTGGTCTTGGGCACTCTCATAAGAATGAATGGTCCTGGTTCTCAGGATGGGTGGGGGTCCCAGAGATCAGACTTCCAGTTATTTCTTACCCCATGGATAACGTTTAAGCTTGGGAATACCCTTTTAAGTTCTTTGGGGGCAAACTGTGTCCAGAAATGTTTTCCATCCCCTATGCAGGACATTAAACAAATCTGTCCGGAGACGCACTTGTCTTTATCCCTAACACTTTATCTGTATCAGTGGGTTTGGACATATTGTCTTTATATGAAAGAAAAATAAAATCCCTCCCTCCCCCCATTCTTCATTGATTATCTTGTTGAATCAAGATGAATAAAGGAAGACGTCTCTCGATATCACGGTGGCGGCGGCTGCGTCCACAGCAGGCGGGGTGGATGTTTTGCTCAGGAATAAACACTTCACGCTGTTTACTCAATATTCAATCTGTGCACTAAACACACAAACACAGGGCCGCAGACCGGAGCGGGCACATCACATCCAACTAATTGCTTTTTATGGAGTAGCGGTTACTTGCACCAGATGTCACATCTTTATTAAGGTATTAAAAGGATGACGTCCGTTTCCGATGAGAAGTCTCGTCCAATTCCAGGATCTGAATGGTCAAAAGTTTATTCAAACCAGATAAGTGGATGTTAAAATCATGTTATTAGCTAAACACTGCTCATCTAAACTGCTTAGAGGAGAGATCACAATGTGATAGAAGGAGAGGAACAATGAAAGGAAATGCCCCCTGTCAAAGGACATTAACACTGGATTTAGTGCTGGTATTACAATGTGTAGTTTCTTTCCAATAATATGTAATTTTTTTTACCTGGTGTAAATGCCGCTGTTCTCCTGAATCCGGCGATGTTTTTCTTTTGTTTCTGCACCTCTCCGTTCCTGAGATATGACCACCTATTCCTTGTACATAAATACAGTCTTTTCAGCCAAGTGGTCGTTGTCCTCAACTCTACTCTATGGGAATCTTGTTGATTGTTGAGGACCACACCCAGTTGATTTGCATACAGAGAAGAGGAGGTCATATCTCAGGAACGGAGAGGAGCAGGAACAAAAGAAAAACATCACCGGATTCAGGAGAACAGCGGCATTTACACCAATAATAAAAAAATTAGTTATGGCACATGACGGGTCATCTTAAACATAGTTTTTGTGTTAATTCCATATTTTCAAATACTCTGCTATTGAATTTACATAAGTAGATAACTGGTGAACGAAAGCTTGCATGAACGCTTGGTCCCAATTTTCCGCCAGTGTGAACATGCCGCCATATTTTCTGTACTGTACTGGGTTGGGTATGTTCTGATCTGCTTAACTATCTTGTTGTTCCTCTACCTAAAATTACAAGAAAAATTACACTCTGCAGTGAATTTAATGGCACAAACCCAAATATGTTTTCTCCATGACCATGCCCCCTTTTTAGCCCATCTCTCTTCCATGCCCCTTCTATACCTCTTCTAGGTGTGTTTGGATATTGGTACTCTGTCATCAGACAAAGCTTCCTAGCATTATGCACAAGAAACTTTCCTGGAGTGCTGACTTCCAGTAGGTGTTCGGTGGTTTCTAAGCTATTTCCTAACTTTTCCAGGATTCCTTGAGTCGTCCACTTTTTCTTGGAGTTTCCAGATCTTCCGTGAGATGTCCCAAGCATGTCGGGTTTGCCTGAGTGCAACTAACCAATATTCTTAAAATACCAAATTTGAGATATATTTTAGATATTATGGGCCACCTGATTGAATTAGGATAACAAGATCAAGCCGTGTATAACAATGGTAAATTAGCAAATTCTCCTCTTCAGCCCTTGGATACATTGGCACATACAGTAAAGGCTTTACCAAAAGTAGGTCAACCCTCCGGTCATGGCCACTACGTGGGTGGTCAGTAATCACGGATAGACTGATCGTTTCCATCTTTAGCTATTTTAATTGAGGACAGTTGGGCGAACCTTAATGCTCCATCCTGTGATTCTCAGATTGCTGGTGAGCGCTGATATGGAGTGATTCATGTCGATGAAGCTCGGGGAGCGCCGTTTTCTGGGCACTTGGAAGTTTGATTTATGTGGTGAAAATAGTTTTACTTGCCTGATGGTCGTTCTGGCCTCTGATGGATGGAATTGGACTTAAATGATCACATATTCTCATCAAATGCACTTATTCGCTTCATCCGCGACGTCTCCAGGGATCGTTCCGAGCACTGAATGAGTATTATTCCGGGTTAACCTGGATTCCATTACAATAGGATTAGGAAATGATTCACCAATAGATACAACATTTTCCTGCCGGTAATTTATCTATCTTTGCATGAGAACAGGATCATATGTTAAATTGAGTCATTCATTGGTACATCACAAACTACCTAGATGTCACGCAAGCAATTTGTTGTAGGGCGGCAGGAGCTCGTGTAGATTAGAAGTCGTCTGTGACCGCGAAATCTCCATCGATCCATCCTGTAACCCACAAATGCTTCTACTTTGGTACAAATTCCGTCTAGAGGTTTATAAAGAGCAATAATAATGCATCCCTGCACTCCAGAAAACATATATATATATATGGGGTCTGTAGGGGCTGAGACCCTGATTCCAGCGATGTGTCACTTGCTGCCATTTTGATACAGTCACAGTTTTCTCTGCATCAGATCTCAGAATGCTGAGCTCTGTATAACCCCGCCCACAACACTGATTGGCTGCTTTCTGTGTACACTGTATATTGACAAATAGCTTCCAATCAGTGGTGGGGGCGTGGCTGGACTAGAAGGCATGAGACACCTAGCCCCATAGTGATAATCTCCTGCTGATAAAACACTGATTTTATTGAAACAGCCTAGTAAGTGACACATCGCTGGAATCAGGGTATCTTTCATAACACAATCCTGCTCTCAGATTACATAACAAAAAGCTGCTGACAGAGTCCCTTTAAATACTGATTTGGAGGTTTTTGTAAATTCTTCGTCTATATTCATTTTAGTGTCTATGCCATTTCTAGGTCGTTTGCCATCTGGAGTCCTTCTTCCCCTCTGATATGATTCCCGACTACATTTCCCATGATGCCTCTGACTTTGCAGAAGGGGCAGAGTCTCAATATCTTTAACTGTATCGGGTAGGGAGGATGGATGTACAAAGGATGAAGAGGGCAGAACTGGGTCAGATGCAAGATGCCAGGACTCGGAGGATTTTGATTTTTTGTAATTTTATTCTTTTGATCACAAGAAGTCCGAGGCTGACTACTCAGTCTCCACTGGAGCATGTAGTAGTCTGGTTGTCAGATTGGAGATCACATGACCCGACTGCTCATACGGAAAGAAGAAAATGTTTGGATGCACCTGAGCTAGGATGAAATAAATTGCACAGACAGAATATTGCTTGTGAATCAGAATTAAGATGTGCAAAAACAAAAATTGCAGGTTTTCTTAAAAAAAAAAAAAAAATTAACGCATTTAAAAAAAAAAAGTGGATAATTTTATATCCTTAGTCTAAGTGTGACTAGTTGTGAGCTCCATGATATTTGGATGTTGAGTAATTTTCTTCTTCCACATCAAACATATACTGACTTACTGTATATCAGTGTGTATTTTATTAATATATGAACATTAGACTGTGAGCCACATTTAGACAAGATTAGTGTACAGCGCCATGAAATAGGTTGGCGCTTTTTAAAAAAAAAATGGTGGCACAGAAAGCAGCCAAAGAAACTGAAGGTTCATACATGATCAGGTTTTATAGCTTACGACTCATATACCGACAGACAGCCGGAGAGCTGCCCCGCATACAGAACACACGCGGCATCCAGATACTTCATGACAATTGTTTGAGCTGTGAGAGCCTTAGGGTACACTGGAGTCTGCCAAAAGAACTTGAAATAAGGAAAAAAAAAACTTTTATCACAAGATTACAAGCCCTTGTTTTTATTCACTCAACAATCCCAGATGTCTGAGATCTCTGCAGTTGTTTAGAGCATGGACTCGTTATTCTTAAAACATGTCACTGTCTGTACGACTGTGCAATTATACGTCTCCAGCTCTTTCTTCCAGTTCAAATTTTATAAATCATAAAAGGCTAACAGGAGCCGCACAATCATAAAATAGTTTACACATATATGAAGTATAAGCCATGGATGTCAAAAAAGAGTGTGGTGTAATTAGACAAAGTAGATACATACTAAGAAACAAACAACATGACCGCTAATGTATTACAAGGAACTCTCCTGTGTGGTGTTGTGTCGCCCAGGGGGATATAGGGGACTCGGTACCCAGGCCTCTTACCTTGTTTAGGAGGTCACGGCAGTCGGCTCCCGGGCCCGTACTCTGGGTCTCTCTTTTAAAAGGGGTTTTAGTGTACAGTTTGTCTTGTGACGCCACCTGTGGTTTCCAATAATGGTTACCGGTGCTGCTGCAGACCTCCGGGGGTGATGGGATGGCAGCTGGGATGTTTCCACTCCCCACAGGTGGAGCGGGCCCCTGGGGCAGTGTAGGTGCAGATGGTGGTGATGCTGGGGATTGTAGTGCAGGAGAGATGGCGCAGCAGGAGTAACTGACAGAGACAGGGGATTCACTTCAGTACCTTTACTGGTGCGGATGTCAGGTACGGTCCAGGGTACTTGGTAGGAAGTGTGCACTTCAGGACTTCTCCCCAGTGAGCGGGTATAAGGCCTCCTGGTAAGTGTCTCCCTCTCTCTAAGCTCCTGGCCAGCCTGCAACTGGGCCTAGCTTCTGTGTCGTGCTGTTCCTTCACTCGTCACTTGGTAGTAGGACCTTTCTCTGGCAACCACTATTCCTGGATGTCGGGGCCTTCGTGGTTCTTAGTCCTGTTAAGGGTTTAGCTTCAGGTCGACCAGGGACTTGTAGTCCTCCTGCTTTGCCGTTGATCCCTACTGGGTATAAAGGACCCTGTAGGTGCGGACCCGGTGTCCGGTTTGTGTCTTGGGGTGAACCTATGATGCTCCTCTGCCCCCTCAACTCCTCTCTCCTCCCCTCTTTGCTTCCGGCCACACTCGGGGCCCTCAATACAGCAGCAGCCGTGCGTCTTTACTGCTCTCAGTGGCAGCACACTCTCTGAACAACTAACTCTCTGCCTGGCTCCACCCTCCATATATATATATCCCTAACATGCTCTCTCTGGTGGTATGAGGTGGAAGGGTGGAGGTGTTTGTTTGTAAGAGGGCCTCTTGTGGAGAAGTCCATGCATGCACCCTTTTGGGTCCTGTGGTACCTGTGAACAGTAGGGTGCCACATTCCCCCCTAGTACAATTCAGTACTCCTGGACTGAAGCATTTTTTTAAACAGGTTACAACAATAACAATAATTATAATAATAATAACAACAATTAAGTTACAGTATGTCCCGTAACCAGGTGTCCATTTCACCGCTGAAAGAGTAAAATGAGTAACATGAGGGACCCGCCTGAAAACCCTCAACGTAGGCCCTGGGCGTGTCTACAGGGCATAAGTGATCCAGGTGTTGGACCACATCTTTGGCCACACCAAACGGGTTTTTGTTCAGTGGTCAAATAAGGGGGCACTTTTGATGAGTGCAACTATTTCCAAGGACAGTTTTTGGCTGCTCACAGTCCTCAGCCTACAAGTCTTTATACCCTTACAGGTAACTACGGGCACACATTAATTTCAGTTTACACAATAAACAATAGGCAATACCCAACTGGGTAACTATTTATACTTTAGGCATTTTTGTATTTTAAACCCTAAACCTGGCAGGGATTTGGCCTTGTGTGCTGCGTGTGGACCTTCGTAGCACTGGGGTGATACTGGTGTCTGTGCATGCACTCTCTGCTAACCTATCAGAGATTATAAAACTGCCTGAATCTCTCTATGGGACTGGCAAGTGCACTGATTACTGGGCCTTCAGGCTCTGCTTCAACGGGTGATCCTCCTGTGATTGGAGACTCTTCCTGTTCCTGAGCAGGCTCCTCTAGGGCGCTCACAGGTTCTTCTTGTGGTTGATAGAAGTGTATTACTGGTATAATAACTACTCCATCAAGTTGAGACCAGTCCGCAGGGAAATCTCCTAGAACTGTGTGAAGCTCATCTTCCTTGGGTTCTTCTGGTGCTATAGGAGGTACTTCTTCCTCCGTTGTCTTCAGTAGACCTGGGCACACCTTCAAGTGGTCTCTTGAGACTGTTGCGGTTGTCTTACCTCCATCCTTACTAATCAGGCAGGTTTTACAGTTGTCAAATCTGGAGTTTAGCACAGTGTAGGGCTCTCTCTCCCACTGGTCATCGAGCTTGTGACCTCTTCTTTTCCGCTTTAGCACTATCTCTCCAGGTGCCAAGGGTTCTGCTGGTGCATGTTTGTTATACTGCTCTTCCTGTCTTTCCCTCACCTTGTTTAGACTGTCTTCGACACAGGCCTGTACCTTCCTGTACTGCTCTTGCCGACTTGTGTCCCAGTCTTCAGTGGACTTATCTGCAGCAGGTTCTACCACTCCGAGCTCCAGGTCCATGGGCAATTTTCCAGGTCTTGCTCTCATAAGGTACGCTGGGGTACAATTAGTAGAACTCACGGGTATGTGGTTATACAGGTCCACTAGGTCAGGTAGCTTTTCTGGCCACTGGTTCCTTTCTTCCAAAGGTAGGGTTTTCAACAGGCCTATAACGATGTTGTTCATTTTCTCGCACATACCGTTGGTTTGCGGATGATATAGCATAGTCCAGATCTTCTTGCATTCATACAGGTGACAGAATTCCTTGAACAGCTCAGCTTCAAAATCAGGGCCTTGATCTGTGAGCACCTTTCCCGGATATCCATGGGGTCTGCAGGAGTAGGCTTGGAACGTTCTTGCTGCAGTTTCTGCTGTCAGGTCCTTGACAGGGGCTACCACCAGGAACCGGGGATAGTGATCCACCATGGTTAGGGCATAGGAATAGCCTGATCTGCTGGGTGACAGTTTGACGTGATCCAGAGCGACAATCTCCAGGGGTTGGGTTGTTTTGATGGACTGCAAGGGTGCTTTCTGGCTGCCGTAGTCTTTCCTTCTGAGGCTACAGGGTCCACAATTCCGGCACCACCTCTCTATGGAACTCCGCATTCCAACCAATAAAACCGACCCTTCAGCAGGGTTTCTAGCTTTTTCCAGCCAAAGTGACCTGCTTGGTCATGGTAGGCCTCTAACACCATCTGGATATCTGTCCTAGGTACAGCAATCTGCCACACCATTTCATGGGTCTTGGGGTTGACATACCTTCTGCACAGCTTCTCTCTGTAGATGAACAACCAGCTTCTCTCATTCCACAGGTGTTTGGCTTGTGGGGGAGCATCCTTCTCCAGGTGAGAACCTTCTTGGGTTATCAGTCTTTTGATGAGGCTGAAAACTGGGTCACTGTCCTGGGTCTCCTTCCAGCTGTGATGAGGTAGAGGGTTTGGCGTCCTACCATGACATCTTCTGGAGGAGTGTTGCTCGTGGACCACTCCGCTTCTGTGGAAGGCAGGTAATTCAACTTCTTCTAGGTCATCCACTTCATCCTCGGTGTCTGACTGGTGGGGCATCCTTGACAGGGCATCGGCATTGGTGTTCTTGTGACCTGCCCGGTACTTGATTGTGAACTGATAATTCGACAGTCTGGCCACCCAACGCTGTTCCATGGCTCCCAACCTGGCTGTCTCCAGGTGTGTTAAGGCTGTGAATTTAGTTGAGGCTAGGTAATGCTTGAATCTTTTGGTGATAGCCCAGACCAAGGCCAGGAACTCCAGCTTGAAGGAACTGTAATTCTCCGGGTTCCTCTCAGTAGGGCTAAGCTTCCTACTGGCGTACGCAATTACCTTTTCTCTGCCGTTTTGCTTCTGGGACAACACAGCTCCCAGTCCCTCGTTGCTGGCGTCGGTGTACAACAGGAAAGGCTGGCTGTAGTCAGGGTAAGCCAGGATTTCTTCACCAGTTAGGACTTCCTTCATTGATGCAAAGGACTCAGTCTGCTCTTTGCCCCACTGGAATGGGGGACTTTTACCTCTTTTGGACTGTCCTACCACGAGATCTTGTAGAGGTGCTACCTTTTTGGTATAGTCCTTTATGAACCTCCTGTAGTACCCGACCAGTCTCAGGAATTGCTTTACTTCTTTGATGCTGCTTGGTTCAGGCCACTTCTGGATGGCAGTGACCTTCTCCGGGTCTGGTGCTACTCCCTCTGAGCTGACTACGTGTCCCAGGTACTGAACCTTCGGCTTGAGCAGGTGGCACTTAGAAGGTTTTAGTTTCATCCCATACTGGGACAATGCTTCAAATACCTCCGCCAGGTGATTCAGATGGTCTTCATACGTCCTCGAGTACACGATAACGTCATCCAGGTACAGCAGCACTGTATCAAAGTTCCGGTGTCCCAAGCAACACTCCAGCAACCTCTTGAAGGTTCCGGGTGCGTTGCAGAGTCCAAACGGCATGCTGTTGAATTCGCACAGTCCCATCGGGGTGGTGAAGGCTGTCTTCTCCCGGTCTTCCTCAGCAACAGAGACTTGCCAGTACCCGCTAGTGAGATCCAATGTAGAGAAGTAATTGGCAGATTTTAGTGCAGCCAGGGATTCCTCTATACGGGGCAAAGGGTATGCATCTTTATGTGTTATTCGATTAATTTGTCTATAATCTACACACATCCTCATGCTACCATCCTTATTCCTGACCAGGACAGGGGAGCAGCCCAGGGGCTACAGCTATCCCTTACTACCCCTGCCTTTTTCATATCATGCAACATTTCTTTGGCTTTTTGGTAATGTGCTGGTTAATAGGTGGATGGTTACCGGTGGGTATGTGGTGTTGTACCCCTTTAACCCTTCCAAAATCAAGTGGGTGTTTACTAAACACTTGTTCATATTCCTGAACCACTCTGTAGACATCGTGTTTTTGATGGGCAGGAGAGGCGTCAGTTCCAACATGGAGCTGTTGACACCAATCCTCCAGCTGAGCTTCGGAGTCATTGTCCTCCACTGTGTCTGGTGGGGTCAAGGATTCCACTGTGTGTATGGCATCATCATTCACAGTATACAGTCGGGCAACAGTGGCGTATCGTGGCAATTTAACTTCCTCCTCCCCACAATTTAGGAAACATACAGGTACTCTTCCATTGCGTACATCAACTACCCCTCTAGCAATTAGGAGTGTTGGTCTGTGTTCTGAACTGATGGGCTCCACTACCGCCTGGTAGTTCTGTCCCTTGAGACCTATTGCTGCCCTACACCAAATCAGCATTTCACTCACTGGGGGAATCACAATGGGTATCGGGTCTGTCACCCGTACATTACCAATCTCACCACCTGTTAGTTTTACCTGTTGCTGGTACAGGAGGGCGCAAATCTCCTTCTGGAGCACCTTCCTCTGCCCCAGTTTGGCACTGTCAGCCATCTGTTGGAGTAAGAACAACACTTCTCCCAAACAGTTACCAACTACATTTGTACCAAGTATCATATACAAGTCTGTATCACCAGGGTTAGACTTCATAGGCGGATTATAATGAGGGCAATCTGGGCTACCGCCCGGGGCTTCGGGCCTCCAGGGAACCCGGGGCTCCGGGGTGTCTATGGCCAGATTGCCCTCATTATATGTGTGGCGCCGCGGCACATACTGGCAGACAGTGCGGGGGGCCCTCGGACCGCTCCCCCAGCAGCGGCGCACGGACGCTGTTTCTTCTCCGGCCGGACCAGCACTGCAGCTGTTAACTTCCCTGTGCTGGCCCAGCCGCGTCACTGCTAGGAGACACGGCCCTGTGCGCGGCCGTGTCCCCTAACTGTGACGTCACGCAGTGCGCGCCCGGCCTGCAGTGCTGCACCGGAAAGGAGCAGGAGGACTGGAGCCGCGCCGGGGGATGGTGAGTCTGTGTGTGTCTGTGTGAGAGAGTGTGTGTGAGAGAGTGTGTATGTGAGAGAGTGTGTATGTGAGAGAGTGTGTATGTGAGAGAGTGTGTATGTGTGAGAGTGTGAGAGTGAGGGTGTGTATGTGTGATTGAGTGTGTGTGTGTGTGTGTGTGCAGGCAGATATCATTGTGTGATGTCTGTTTATATGTATTTTCGTGTTTCAAATGTGTTTATGCGTGTATGTATATGTCTGTATATGTTTGTATGTGCGTGACTGCGTGTGGCCTCCCGCTGTGTATAGATGGCGCCGTGCGGCCTCCCGCTGTGCATAGATGGTGCCGTGTGGCGTCTCGCTATGTATAAATGGCGCCGTGCGGCTTCCTGCTGTGTATAGATGGCTACGTGCGGCCTCCCTCTGTGTATAGATGGCTACATGTGGCCTCCTGCTGTGTGTAGATGGCGCCATGCGACATCCTGCTGTGTATAGTTGGCTACGTGCGGCCTCCTGCTGTGTATAGATGGCTACGTGCGGCGTCCCACTGTGCATAGATGGCTATGTGCGGCCTCCTGCTGTGTATAGATGGCTACGTGCAGCCTCCCGCTGTGCATAGATGGCTACATGCGGCCTCCCGCTGTGTATACATGGGTACGTACGGCCCCATGCTGTGTATAGATGGCGCCACGTGGCCTTCCGCTGTGTATAGATGGCTATGTGCGGCCTCCCGCTGTGTATAGATGGCTACGTGCGGCCTCCCTCTGTTTATAGATGGCTACATGTGGCCTCCTGCTGTGTGTAGATGGCGCCGTGCGACCTACCGCGGTGTATAGATGGCTACGTGCGGCCTCCCGCTGTATATAGATGGCTAAGTGCGGCCTCCCGCTGTGTATAGATGGCACCGTGCAACCTCCTGCTGTGCATAGATGGCTACGTGCGGCCTCCCGCTGTGTATAGATGGCACCGTGCGGCCTCCTGCTGTGTATAGCTGGCTACGTGCGGCCCCCTGCTGTGTATAGATGGCTACATGCGGCCTCCTGCTGTGTATAGATGGCTACGTGCGGCCTCCCGCTGTGTATAGATTGCAACGTGTTGCCTCCCGCTGTGTACAGATGGCTATGTGCGGCCTCCTGCTGTGCATAGATGGCTACATGCGGCCTCCCGCTGTGTATAGATGGCTACGTGCGCCCCCCTGCTGTGTATAGATAGCTACGTGCGGCCTCCTGCTGTGTATCGATGGCTACGTGTGGCCTCCTGCTGTGTATAGATGGCTATGTGCGGCCTCCCGCTGTGTATAGATGGCTACGTGCGGCCTCCCGCTGTGTATAGATGGCTACGTGCGGCCTCCCACTGTGTATAGATGGCACCGTGCGGCCTCCCACTGTGTATAGATGGCTACTTGTGGCCTCCTGCTGTGCATAGATGGCGCCGTGCGGCCTCCTGCTGTGTATAGATGGCTACGTGCGGCCCCCTGCTGTGTATAGATGGCTACGTGCGGCCTCCCCCTGTGTATAGATGGCTACATGCGGCCTCCCGCTGTGTATAGATGGCTACATGCGGCCTCCCGCTGTGTATAGATGACTACGTGCACCCCCCTGCTGTGTATAAATGGGTACGTGCGGCCCCCTGCTGTGTATAGATGGTGCCATGTGGCCTCCCACTATGTATAGATGCCGCCGTGCGGCCTCCTGCTGTGTATAGATGGCTACGTGCGGCCTCCCGCTGTGTATAGATGGCTACATGCGGCCTCCCGCGGTGTATAGATTGCTACATGCGGCCTCCCGCTGTGTATAGAAGGCTACGTGCACCCCCCTGCTGTGTATAGATGGGTACGTGCGGCCCCCTGCTGTGTATAGATGGCGCCATGTGGCCTCCCGCTGTGTATAGATGGCGCCGTGCGGCCTCCCGCTGTGTATAGATGGCTACGTGCTTCCTCCCTCTGTGTATAGATGGCTACATGTGGCCTCCTGCTGTGTGTAGATGGCGCCGTGCGACCTTCCGCTGTGTATAGATGGCTACGTGCGGCCTCCCGCTGTGTATAGATGGCACCGTGCAACCTCCTGCTGTGTATAGATGGCTACGTGCGGCCTCCCGCTGTGCATAGATGGCACCGTGCGGCCTCCTGCTGTGTATAGCTGGCTACGTGCGGCCCCCTGCTGTGTATAGATGGCTACATGCGGCCTCCTGCTGTGTATAGATGGCTGCATGCGGCCTCCTGCTGTGTATAGATGGCTACGTGCGGCCTCCCACTGTGTATAGATGGCTACGTGCGGCCTCCCGCTGTGTATAGATGGCTATGTGCGGCATCCTGTTGTGCATAGATGGCTACGTGCGGCCTCCCGCTGTGTATAGATGGCTACATGCGGCCTCCCGCGGTGTATAGACGGCCACATGCGGCCTCCCGCTGTGTATAGATGGCTACATGCACCCCCCTGCTGTATATAGATGGGTACGTGCGGCCCCCTGCTGTGTATAGATGGCGCCATGTGGCCTCCCGCTATGTATAGATGGCGCCGTGCGGCCTCCCGCTGTATATAGATGGCTACGTGTGGCCTCCCGCTGTGTATAGATGGCTACATGCGGCCTCCCGCGGTGTATAGATGGCTGCATGCGGCCTCCCGCTGTGTATAGATGGCTACGTGAATCCTCCCTGCTGTGTATAGATGGGTACGTGCGGCCCCCTGCTGTGTATAGATGGCGCCATGTGGCCTCCCGCTGTGTATAGATGGCGCCGTGCGGCCTCCCGCTGTGTATAGATGGCTACGTGCTTCCTCCCTCTGTGTATAGATGGCTACATGTGGCCTCCTGCTGTGTGTAGATGGCGCCGTGCGACCTCCCGCTGTGTATAGATGGCTACGTGCGGCCTCCCGCTGTGCATAGATGGCACCGTGCAACCTCCTGCTGTGTATAGATGGCTACGTGCGGCCTCCCGCTGTGCATAGATAGCACCGTGCGGCCTCCTGCTGTGTATAGCTGGCTACGTGCGGCCCCCTGCTGTGTATAGATGGCTACATGCGGCCTCCTGCTGTGTATAGATGGCTACATGTGGCCTCCTGCTGTGTATAGATGGCTACGTGCGGCCTCCCACTGTGTATAGATGGCTACGTGCGGCCTCCCGCTGTGTATAGATGGCTATGTGCGGCATCCTGTTGTGCATAGATGGCTACATGTGGCCTCCCGCTGTGTATAGATGGCTACGTGCAGCCTCCTGCTGTGCATAGATGGCTACGTGCGGCCTCCCACTGTGTATAGATGGCTATGTGCTGCCTCCTGCTGTGCATAGATGGCTATGTGCGGCCTTCCGCTGTGTATAGATGGCTATGTGCGGCCTCCTGCTGTGTATAGATGGCTATGTGCGGCCTCCCGCTGTGTATAGATGGCTAAGTGCAGCCTCCCGCTGTGTATAGATGGCTACGTGCGGCCTCCCACAGTGTATAGATGGCGCCGTGCGGCCTCCCGCTGTGTATAGATGGCTACGTGCGGCCTCCTGCTGTGCATAGATGGCGCCATGCGGCCTCCTGCTGTGTATAGATGGCTACGTGCGGCCTCCCGCTGTGTATAGATGGCTACGTGCACCCCCCTGCTGTGTATAGATGGCTACGTGCGGCCTCCCGCTGTGTATAGATGGCTACGTGCGGCCTCCCACTGTGTATAAATGGCGCTGTGCGGCCTCCCGCTGTGTATAGATGGCTACGTGCGGCCTCCCACTGTGTATAGATGGCGCTGTGCGGCCTCCCGCTGTGTATAGATGGCTACGTGTGGCCTCCTGCTGTGTATTGATGGCTACGTGTGCTCCATATTGAGTCATACAATTAATGTAAGGCTATGTGCCCACGATGTAGAAATGCTCCGGATTTTTTTTGAGCGTTTCTGCATCTCCCTGGCAGAAAAAACGCATGCGGATTGTACATGCGTTTTCCCTGCCAGAGACAAGCGGATGTGAAGCGTTCTTCACTTGTATTTCTGCATGCGGGTTGACAAGCGCTTTCCAAGCGATTTTAGCATCACTTGGAAAAGTACTTGACAACTTGGTCACACTATATAAATCCATGCAACCGGCATGGATTTATATAGTGTGACCGTAAAAGAATGGTAAAAAATAAAAAATATATACTTACCGTCTGATGGCCTGCTGACGTCAGCGGTCGCGTGACCCGTCACATGACTAAATGACGTCACGGCAGGTCCTTTTCAGACCATCGCGGGCTGCCAGGACGCATCGGATAAAGACACCGGGGGCCATCAGAAGGTGAGTATAATATTTATTTTTTATTTTATTCTTTTTTTACAAGTTCTATGGTACCCGGGTCCGGAGGAGAGTCTCCTCTCCTCCACACCCGGGTACCATCCGCACATTGAAACGCATGGAATCCTCATGTACAGATGCAGTGATGCGTAATCTATGCGTTCCAATGCAAGTCAATGGCGGCCAAAACGCTGCGCTTCCGCAAAATAATTGGTAATGCTGCGGATTTTTCCGCAATGATAATCTGCAGCGGAAATTTCCGCAGCAGGTGCACAGCACATGGGGATTATCATTGGGGAACATGGCAGACCTTCTACCAAGCGTTTTTTAAGTGTTTCTGCTGCGGAATTGCCGCTGCGGAAACGCTTAAAAAATGCATAGTGGGCAGACAGCCTAAAAAAAATTATTATAATTAATATTGTGCCAAATTAATTTCACGTGAACTATCACATGATCTATCACAGGGGATCATGTGACATGTGATACATCAAGTGTGTGTGTGTGGGGGGGGGGGGGGGGCATGCCTTCTAAACTGCCCGGGGCCCTTGCTACTCTTAATCCACCCCTGACTCCACTACAATCAGCCCTTGGTCCTTTAGCTCCACTCTCCCCACCTTCACTGTCACGTCCTTAACCCCTGCTAGGTTAAGAGGAAGGCCATTGGATGCACACACAGAGAGATTTGGGGCTGGCGGATGGAGTTCTTCTAGGGACCAGTAACTTTTGTAGAGGATGTCAGGTATGATGGTTACCTGTGACCCGGTGTCCAGTAGTGCAGGTGTTGCTATTCCGTCCAGCACGATGGACAGGAAAGGCCTTCCTCCTACAAACCGGTGGTACCAGCTTGATGGGCCTGGTTGGTCTACTCCTGGGTGTCGGCCTTCAGCCCCAGGGTTTGCCCATTTAAAGGACAGTTCCGCGTGGTGTGGCCGGCCTTGTGGCAACGGTAGCAGATGTATTCTCCTGGAGGGCAACGTTGGTGATTGGACCTCCCACGGGGTGGCATTGTCCTCCTTCGGGGTGGCGTTGTCCTCCTTCTTCTCCTCATCCAGGGGACATCCTCAGGACTGTCGGCGAGTAGGATCCTTCCTTCCGGCTCGGGCTCCGTCTGTAGCTGCTGGGCGCTCAGGACAGTGGTCAGGGTTTTACTTAGCTGATGCACTTCAGAGCGCAGGCTGTCCAGCTCACTAGGGGGCACTGTTTGCATCTTTGTTTCTGCCGTTAATGAAGGAGCAGTGGGTGCTGCGGGCTCTGGGGTGGCCCCACCCTGATAACGCTGGATAGCAGTATCTGATGGTTCCAGGGGCTGCAGACCCTTAATAGCCATGTCCTTCAGGGCGTCAAAGGTGGCATTTGGATGATCTAAGGCCCACCACCGTACGGTTCTGCTCTCCTCCTGGGACCTCAACCCCCGGATGGACTGTTCTGTCAGCATTTTGTCCTCACCATGAATGCTGGCTGGACTAACCTGTTTCAGGGCCCGCAGGGCTTCCTGTAAGCGCCAGGCATAGTCCCGGATACTGTCCTCAGGTTTCTGGGTACAGTGGTAGAACCTCATCCGAAGATCTGTCTCAGTGCGGATTTCAAACACAGTTTGCAGTGTCTTAAAGATAATGGATACTGATTCCTGGTCTGTGGCTGGCCAGGTTTCAACTTCCCGCTCTGCGGCACCAGTCAATTGTCCCAGCACAACAGCGGCTCTCAGCTTACCAGTCATTGAGCACATATCTGACATGCCCCCTGGGCCGTGGGGTACTCGACAGCCGGGCCTCTGTGGATGCCGGTGGGGGATATCACGGTGGCTGGCCCAGTCTGTAACCCAGGGTGGTCAGTAAAAAGGGGAATTATATATAGGGGATTTGGAAAGTTCGTGACGCCACCTGTGGAATGCGGCCAAGGGAGCCGCCGCTGCGGAGCAGTCCTCTGGAGCTGGTGTTACGGCAGCAAGGATGGTGTGGCTCTCCACAGGTAGAGCTAGCTCCAGGGCAGTGTAGGACGTGTAGGTTGCGCTGGGGGTTGTAGTGCCGGGAGGGAGAGATGGCGCAGATGAAAGAAGGGACGGAGGCAGTGTGGTGCAGTCATCCGAGTTTTTACTCACAGTTCTTATGACAGTTCCACTGGTGCACTGTGCAGGTGTCAGCCTCCTACGTCGCGCTGAATTCACCAGGCAGGGGTTCAGCACTTCCTCAGGCAGATTAGGAGTACTTGACAGAACCCCACTTTCTCGTGTTCCTAGCTAGACCGTCTTCACGCTGGGTCTTTCTCCCTCCTGCCCTGCGCTTCCCACTCTCAATCCCGCTCGGGTGCTCTGAAGTCCCTCCTGTCTCGTCGGAGTTCCCGGACCTGCTTGACCCTCACGGGGATTAGAATGAAGCTTCGGCAACTGACTATATATGCCAGAAGCCTCCGGTTTTCCCAGCCGAGACGTAGAGTAACATGGCTGGACCAGGGGCTGGTCCCCTTCTTGCTGCCTACGATCCCTCTGTCTTCTGACAGATTCGGGGCATACGGGTGCCGTCCTGCACTCACCGTACCCCCTAGGATCCCTTCTGTAGATCGGAGCCTACTCCTCTGCTCCCCTCCTGGGCCTCAAGGACTGGGCGCTGCTTGTGGAGCAGAGCTCCTAAAGAGCCTCTGCTCCCAGACTGTCTTCCTGAACTGTTCTTCTGAACTCAACTGCCACCCTAAGATGGCTTCCCTTTATATATCTCACTCTATAGTGCTCCCCTAAACTGCTTTCTCCACCCACACCCACTACTGGTTCCCCCTACCTTTGGGTTCCCCCCACTCCAGCCAGGGACAGGGCTCAGCAGCTGCGCATACATCTTGCCCTTCCAGCCGGCCTGGAGCAGTGTAGTGTTGGATGCAGGTGGTTGGGTTCCGGGCAGCACTCCCTCCTTACCTGAGAAAAGGAGACACCACACCTCTGGGTGAGGTGCAGTACCTCTGTGGCGACTGAACCCTCAGGGGCGCCACATATCCAGTACACCGCATATTTTCCTTTTGAATCCAGACAGGGTGTCTGGTTTGCCGTCATACTGGGGAAGCCATTTTGCTCCAGGGATATACGGCAGGGCCATGGGTATTAACGGAGTCACGACCCCTGCTGGTGGGGCGGCCGCTCCAGCCTGAGCAGCGCCGGGTGCAAGTTGAGCATCAGGAGCGTTAACCGGTGCTCCGGCGTTTTGCTGGTCGTCGGCCATGGTTGCGCCCCCCTAGTAAACCGTAGCCTACCTCCTGTTTCTTTTTCGGGTAGGCCGCAGCTCCGCAGACGACAGTCTCCTTCCAGGACCTGATGCTTCCTGGTGCTGCATCAGAGCGCGAGGAGGGGCTTGAGCTTCGCGCGCTTCCAACAGTTACGCCTCTCCAATTCCCGTGGTCACGCCAATCTTCTTCCCGCCCGGCGACGCGGTAATGGCAGCGATGTTCACCACAGTTAAAACACATTTCAATACGGCACACAGTACCCGGTGGCAACGGGCACTAAATCCTGTTCGTGACGCCAGGAAAGAGAGCTGTGTCGCCCAGGGGGAATATAGGGGACTCGGTACCAGGGCCTCTTACCTTGTTTAGGAGGTCACGGCAGTCGGCTCCCGGGCACGTACTCTGGGACTCTCTTTTAAAAGGGGTTTTAGTGTACAGTTTGTCTCTTGACGCCACCTGTGGTTTCCGGTAACGGTTACCGGCGCTGCTGCAGACCTCCAGGGGTGATGGGATGGCAGCTGGGATGTTTCCGCTCCCCACAGGCGGAGCGAGCCCCCGGGGCAGTGTAGGTGCAGATGGTGGTGATGCTGGGGCTTGTAGTGCAGGAGAGATGGCGTAGCAAGAGTAACTGACAGAGACAGGGGATTCACTTCAGTACCTTTACTGGTGCGGATGTCAGGTACGGTCCAGGGTACTCGGTAGGAAGGGTGGATGACTCGCCCCCAGGGCCGTGGGGTACTCTTTGGGAGAAATCACGGTGGCTGGCCAAGGGCGGTCAGTGCACAAAGGGGTATCACTTATTAGTGAAAAGTTCAGAGAGTTCGTGACGCCACCTGTGGTGTCTGGTGAGGATTACCAGTGCTGCAACTGTCCTCTGAGGCAGATGTCAGGGCAGCTAAAGAAGGTGCGGCTCCCCACAGGCGGAGCGGGCCTCAGGGCAGTGTAAAATAGATGAATGGTGCGCTGGGCATTGTAGTGTGGGGGAGGAAGAATGACGCCGGTGAAGAAACAGTCAGAGACCGTTCGATGCAGTCGTCCAAGATTTTACTTACAGTTCTTAGGCATTTCACAATTGCACTTTACAGGTGAAGGCCTCCCTCGTCGCGCCGCGTTCACCGGACAGGGGTTCAATCCCTCCTCAAGCAGCTTAGGAATGCTTGGCGGAACCCCACTTTCTCGTGTTCCTACTTTGACCGTCTTTACACTTGGTCCTTCTCTCCCCTGCCCTTTCGCTGCCCACTCTCAATCCCGCTCGGGTATGCTGAAGTCCTTCCTGTACATCGGATCCGGGACCAACCTGACCCCCTGGAGACTAGAATGAAGCAACCGATCCCTCCTGACACCGGGCAGGAGCAGGGCGTACGGATGCCATCCTGCACGCGCCGTACACCTGGGATCCTTTCCTTAGAACGGAGCCTACTCCCTGCTCCCCTCCGGGGCCTCTATCCTGGGCCCTAACTTGTGGAGCAGAGCTCCTAATGAGACTCTGCTCCCGGACTGTTCCTCTCAACAGCCCTCACTAAACTCCACTCTCCACCACTCTAATGGCTTCCCTTTTATATCTACTGTATAAGTGCTTCCTGTATCTACTTCCTCCACCCACACCCACTATTGGTTCCCCCTACCTTTGGGTTCCCCCCACTCCATCCAGGGATAAGCTCAGCAGCTGCGCTCTGCATGTTGCCCCTCCAGCCGGCCTGGAGCAGTGTAGTGATGGATGCAGGTGTTTTGGGGTTCCGTGCAGCACTCCCATCTTACCTGAGAGAAGGGAGACACCACACCTCAGGGTGAGGTGCAGTATCTCTGTGGCGACTGAACCCTCAGGGGCGCCACATGCACTTCAGGACTTCTGCCGAGTAAGCGGGTATAAGGCCTCCTGGTCCGTGTCTCCCTCTCTCTAAGCTCCTGGCCAGCCTGCAACTGGGCCTAGCTTCTGTGTCTTGCTGTTCCTTCACCTGTCGCTTGGTAGTAGGACCTTTCTCTGGCAACCACTATCCCTGGACGCCGGGGCCTTCGTGGTTCCTAGTCCTGTTAAGGGTTTAGCTTCAGGTCGACCAGGGACTTGTAGTCCTCCTGCTATGCTGTTGATCCCTACTGGGTATAAAGGACCCTGTAGGCACGGACCCGGTGTCCGGTTTGTGTCTTGGGGTGAGCCTATGATGCTCCTCTGCCCCCTCAACTCCTCTCTCCTCTCCTCTTTGCCTCCGGTCACACTCGGGGCCCTCAATACAGCAGCAGCCGTGCTGCGTCTTCACTGCTCTCAGTGGCAGCACATTCTCTGAACAACTAATTCTCTGCCTGGCTCCACCCTCTATATATATATATATATATATATATATATCCCTAACGGGCTCCCTCTGGTAGTATGAGGTGGAAGGGTGCAGGTGTTTGTTTGTAAGAGGGCCTCTTGTGGAGAAGTCCATCCATGCACCCTTTTGGGTCCTGTGGTACCTGTGAACAGCAGGGTGCCACAGTGTAGTATATAAAGAATGTGTCCCGTACAGTATAGTATATGGAGGATGTTTCCCGTGTGTTGTAGCAGTGGAGCCCCTGAGGGTTCAGTCGCCACAGGGGTACTGCACATCAGTAGAAGTGTGGTATCTCCTCTTCCAGGTAAGAATGGAGCATCTCTCAGGACACCACTTCACCATTCAACACTACACCACCTGTCCTGAAGGGGGCCTAAATGCACCAGGGTTCTGCCCCGGGCCGAGATAGAGGAGATGGGGGGAACCAAAGATAGGGGGAACCATGTAGTGGGTGAGGGTGAAGGACACACTTTTAGGAAACACTTATTCTTTCATATTTAAGCTACGGCCATCTTAAGTTCAAGGTCGTTGATTGTGATCTTCGTCATTGATTGTGGTCTACTGCCAGAGTCCAGCAAAAGGCTGCAGCTGACCGAAAATACACGGTCCTCGTACTCTGGCCTTGAGACAAGGAGTGGGTCAGCGTTAACCACTGTCTCTACCAGGTCAAGGTCCTGACCTAAGAAGGCCTGGAGGGGAGCGGAGGAGATAGGCTCCACAGGCAAAAGGATCCCAGGGGGATACGGACGGAGCGGAGTCGCCACTTGTATTCTTTATTCTGGCCTAGTCAGAGGGATTCCTGCTGCAAAAGGGGTGACCGGCCCCCGATATCTGATTTTGTTACTTCACGTCTCAGTCAGAAACGACCGGAGGCTTAGTGGATCCCAGAGGGATACGGACGGAGCGGCCTACGCCACCTGTATCTCTTACACTGCGTTTATCCAGTGGGACCCGGCCTTACAACATGTTCGTACCACAAACAGTCAGGAGAAGACTTAGTGGGAGAACCTACCAAGGAGAGGAACACACACCAGCGGGGTCTCGACAGGTGCTCCTGATCTACCTGGAAAGTGCTGAACCCCCTTCCGGGGGCCGCAGTACACCGTGAGTAGCAGAGAGAAGCTTTGCAGCTGAAAGTTCATCCAAAGTGAGTAAAGACCTGGATGACTTCATACACCGTCTCAGCTCGTTATTTCCTGCGCGGCACTGCTCCCACCATCTCTCCTCACACTGCCCTGAGGCCTGCTCCGCCTGCGGGGAGCCGTCCCATCTTAGCTGCCCGTAACACCAGCCTCAGTGGACTGAAGCAGCGGTGGTGTCCATCACCGGAAACCGCAGGTGGCATAGTCGAAATGCCACTCTTACTTGAAAGCCCATTATATCTTTTATGTGACTGCCCTTGTGACGCCCAGCTGCGCTTGGTATCACAGATCCTGGAAGAGTGCATTGATGGATTCCTCCACAAGAGGCCCCCATAACCATTAACACATCTCCACCTTCTACCTCAGACCACCAGAGGGAGCCCGTTAGGGATAGATAAATAGGGAAGGTGGAGCCAGGCAGCAGGTCGTCTAGACTGGAGTCGACAGAGAGCAAACCTGTTGAGAAAGGTCCTGCAGTAGAGAAGCCTGAGAGAGGTCAGTCTGCAGTGGAGCACAGTCCAGACTAACTTGTAGCTCAGAGTAGTGAGCTTTAGGTGTGCCGGCGCCATAAGATCGGTGAAGCGCGGCAAGCTGCCGTTAGTGTGTATAGCCTAGTGAGGGCCTGAGTAGGCCGAAAGCAAGTGGAGAGTTAGTACATAGGGGGCAGAGGAGCTTAACTGGCTCACCCCGAAGAATTTACCGGACACCGGGTCCGAAGTTTACCGGGATCTCTATGACCCAGTAAGATATAACTGGAATCCCTGGAGAACTACAAGTCCCAGGATCGATAAAGTGCTGATACGTAACAGAGCCGGGAGACACATAGGCCCCGCAAGCTGAGGAGCGTGTACTCCAAGAGAAGGCCCTACCACAAGGTCAGCCAGCGCAGGACAGAGACAAAGTTAGGCCTAGCTCCAGGCAGATCAGAAACTTACTACGCAGAGGCAAGAAACAGGAAGCCCAAAACCCGCTCATTGGGGAGGATCCTGACATGCACCCTTCACCCTACAGTGCTCCGGGACATGCCTGAGTTTCCATCAGTAAAAGGTACTGAAGTGACTATCATGTCTGTCCCTGTTCTTGCTCTGACCCGGCTGGGTCTCGTCTGTCCTGCATTCCCCGTCAAACACTGCCCTGAGGCCTAGCTCCACCTGTGGGGAGCTATACCATCAAGCTGCCTTATCATCGGCCTCAGTGGACTGCGCAGCACTGGTGATCCTCACCAGAAGCCACGGATGGCGTCACAAACTTTTATAAAATAAACAAACCATCAACGCTTTTAAAGAGAGACCCCAGGGTACGGGCCCGGGAGACGACCACTGCGACATCCCCAAGGCTGAAGGCCCGGGTGCCCGAGTTATCCCCATCCCCTGGGCTAGTCATCTCCAACTGGCGCTGCGAACAGGATAGCGTGCCCACTGCAACGACGAAGTGTTGTGCCCGTTGCCACCGGGTACTGTGCGCCTTTATTCTGAACTGTGTACGTAAATTTGTGGTGAAGGTTGCCGCCATTGTTGGGCCGCTGAGCGAGAAGAAGGGCGTAACCACGGGAAAATTAGGGGCGTACCTGCAAAAGAGCGCGAAGCCCCGGACACGCCCCACGCCTTGACGTCAAATTGGGAAGCGCCAGGTCCTGTAAGGAGCGTCGCTGAACGCTCTGACATAGGACGCAAGCGACGCAAGGTCCTGAAGACGACTGTCACCTGCGGAGCTGCGGCCTACCCGAAGAAAAACTAGAAGGTAGGCCACGGTTAACTAGGGGGGCGCCAAGATGTCCGACGAACAGCAGAACGCCGACATGCCGGTTAACGTCCCTGAGGTTCAACCCGCGCCCGAAGAGGAGCAGGTCGAAGCCACCGCTCCACCAGCAGCGCCTGTAACACCTGTCATTCCTATGACTTTACCGTACATTCCTGGAGCAAAGTGACTCCCCCAGTACAACGGCAAACCAGATACCCTGTCTGGATTCAAACGGAAGATATGTGGTATCTTGGACATGTACTCCTTGACAGGTAAGCAAAGAGCAGCCGTTGTATTAGGACTAGAGATGAGCGTTGTTCTACTCGAACTGTTCGCCAATCTCAAATTCGAGCTGTTTTGGGCGGTGTTCGAGCCGGTCGGCGAACACGAACAATTTGAGAAAAATTCGGCTGTTCGAGGTTATGTTCGATAACTGTTCGTGCACCAAAATCATAACTGGATTTTTTCTCAGTAATGATGAAAATTAATGTTAATACGCAGTTTGAGTGTACAGCGGGGCGGGGGGAGGGGCAGGGGATGGATCTCTGCAGGAACAATGAAGATCTCCATTTTTTTTTCTCTTTCCCGCATTTGCAGTGGGGAGGTGCAATCTGTCAGCCTATCAGCAGCGCACACACGGAGCGAAGTGCTTTTTTTCACACAAGCAAGGGCATGTGTCATTAGCAGTGTATGTCACATGTCCTTGCCCTATAAGACCAAGCCATTTTCCCCGTCGCCACCATTTTCTCACTGCTGCAGCTGCGTGTTAGACGGCACCGCTGTTGCTGTGTGCGCTATACCTTGTTAATTTCAAGCCAATTTTCGCACAAATATACAGATAGCTTGGGAGTAGGGAATAGTTGTGATTGCAGTCCTTTTAAGGACTAGGTTACAGCATTTCCTACGACTTTTATCAGGCAGGTCTGTGCTCTTAAATAGATAGATTGTGGGAGTAAAGACTAATTGTAATTGGAGTCCTTTTCAGGACTAGGTTACATCAGTTCCTATCAGTTTTTGCCAGGCAGGTCTGTGCCAGTGCTGTGCAAGTTTTTTTCACAGCATTTGGCTGAATCTAGCAAAGCTAATCCTTTTTGGAATATTGCAGAGTGTGTTAGTCAGTGGAGTAGCCTATCTGTGTTGCAAGATATACCACCTGTGTATAGAATACCAATTTTTTTACTGCACCTAGTGAAGTAAAATCTTTTGGGCATAGCATCATTCTATTAGTCCATCTATACTGACCTCCATCAGGTTGCAAACTGAATATAATTTTTTTCTGCATCTAGCTCTGAAAAAATATTTGGGCTTCTAGCAGTGTGTGGGACTTGTTCTATTAGTCCATCTATACTGACCTCCATCAGGTTGCAAATTAAAAATAATTTTTTTCTTCATTTAGCTCTGAAAAAATATTTGGGCTTCTAGCAGTGTGTGGGACTTGTTCTATTAGTCCTTCTATACTGACCTCCAGCAGGTTGCAAATTGAATATAATTTTTTTCTGCATCTAGCTCTGAAAAAATATTTGGGCTTCTAGCGGTGTGTGGGACTTGGTCTATTAGTCCATCTATACTGACCTCCATCAGGTTGCAAATTAAAAATAATTTTTTTCTGCATCTAGCTCTGAAAAAATATTTGGGCTTCTAGCAGTGTGTGGGACTTGGTCTATTAGTCCATCTATACTGACCTCCATCAGGTTGCAAATTAAAAATAATTTTTTTCTTCATTTATCTCTGAAAAAATATTTGGGCTTCTAGCAGCGTGTGGGACTTGTTCTATTAGTCCATCTATACTGACCTCCATCAGGTTGCAAATTAAAAATAATTTTTTTCTGCATCTAGCTCTGAAAAAATATTTGGGCTTCTAGCAGTGTGTGGGACTTGGTCTATTAGTCCATCTATACTGACCTCCATCAGGTTGCAAATTAAAAATAATTTTTTTCTGCATCTAGCTCTGAAAAAATATTTGGGCTTCTAGCAGTGTGTGGGACTTGGTCTATTAGTCCATCTATACTGACCTCCATCAGGTTGCAAATTAAAAATAATTTTTTTCTTCATTTAGCTCTGAAAAAATATTTGGGCTTCTAGCAGTGTGTGGGACTTGTTCTATTAGTCCTTCTATACTGACGTCCAGCAGGTTGCAAATTGAATATAATTTTTTTCTGCATCTAGCTCTGAAAAAATATTTGGGCTTCTAGCGGTGTGTGGGACTTGGTCTATTAGTCCATCTATACTGACCTCCATCAGGTTGCAAATTAAAAATAATTTTTTTCTGCATCTAGCTCTGAAAAAATATTTGGGCTTCTAGCTGTGTGTGCGACTTGGTCTATTAGTCTATCTATACTGACCTCCATCAGGTTGCAAATTAAAAATAATTTTTTTCTTCATTTAGCTCTGAAAAAATATTTGGGCTTCTAGCAGTGTGTGGGACTTGTTCTATTAGTCCTTCTATACTGACCTCCAGCAGGTTGCAAATTGAATATAATTTTTTTCTGCATCTAGCTCTGAAAAAATATTTGGGCTTCTAGCGGTGTGTGGGACTTGGTCTATTAGTCCATCTATACTGACCTCCATCAGGTTGCAAATTAAAAATAATTTTTTTCTGCATCTAGCTCTGAAAAAATATTTGGGCTTCTAGCGGTGTGTGGGACTTGGTCTATTAGTCCATCTATACTGACCTCCATCAGGTTGCAAATTAAAAATAATTTTTTTCTGCATCTAGCTCTGAAAAAATATTTGGGCTTCTAGCAGTGTGTGGGACTTGGTCTATTAGTCCATCTATACTGACCTCCATCAGGTTGCAAATTGAATAAAAAAATTTTCTGCATCTAGCTCTGAAAAAATATTTGGGCTTCTAGCGGTGTGTGGGACTTGGTCTATTAGTCCATCTATACTGACCTCCATCAGGTTGCAAATTAAAAATAATTTTTTTCTGCATCTAACCCAGCCAATAGTTTTGGCCTAATACCACAGTTTGGCCACTCAGCTCTGCTCGGTTACCATCCATTGTTTTTTTGTGCAAACAACTCCAGAGTTGTGAATTAGTTAACCACCAAAATGAGTGGAAAAAGGCCTGCTACTGGTGGAAAGGGGAATAGGTGTGTTGGGAAGGGGAAAAAAGGTTGTGTCCGTGGGGTAGGTGCAGAAGAAAGACCATCTTCCAGCCAAACTAAAATGTCTACTTCTTTTAGCGGACAATGTGATAAGATCCCTTTCTTACGGCCACGCCAATCGCTACAAATTCCAGATGAGGCACAAAAACAGCAGGTGCTTCAACGGATATCAAGTGCTCCTTTAAGTGGGCTCTCCTCCACATCAACTTCAACATCACAAATACTCCAGTCCTCAAAGGTGTCACCCAAATCGCACTTGCTTCCTCACAGCTCCCAAATCTCCAGCTGCCCGTCTGAGTATGAGGTAGAACAGATGGTTGAGTCTGCAGAGCTGTTTACTCATACTATAGCCTGGGAATCAGAGGTCGACTCCAGCGCTTCTGTGAATCCAGACGAGGAAATGATCTGCACTGATGCCCAGAATCTTTATGAGTCGGATCCAGGACCAGACGCAGAAGGTTCTGACCATAATGTAGACCCTCATTCCCAAACTGTAACTCCTGTTGGTGGAGACAATGAGGAAGACGATGATAAGACTCAAATACCTGATTGGAGCGACAACTTTAGTTTTTTGTCAGGGCAGGAACAGGTTGGCTCTGAGGACGACGGGTGTGATAACGCACAGGGTGATGATGATGAGGTCGGAGATCCCACTTACTGTCAACCCACAGTCAGCCAAGAGATGAGGTCAGCAGAGGAGGTGGAGGAAGATGCTAGTGACGACGAGGTCAGGTTGCGCCTTCTTGGACAGAGACGTAGTACTGGAAGCACGTCAACAACTGCATCCTCAAACACAACTCTGCCTCTCACCACAAGTCGTGGTGGCTCTTCAGGTCGCATGGGTGCTAAGCCTTGCATAGCCTGGGCATTTTTTCAGATCGATAAAGATGACCCAACTCGTGTTATCTGTAACATTTGTCAGCAAAAGCTAAGTAGAGGCCAAAAAATACATAGTTTGAGTACTTCATGCATGAACCGGCACATGGACATGAAGCATAAGTTGCAGTGGGAAGCTCAGTGTGCTACAATGCGGTCTAGCCGGCCGGGCCAACCACCGTCTGCCATATCTTGTGCATCCGCGGCCTCTTCATCCTCTGTGACTGGGGGGACAGCAGTCACACCTGTTTTGGGGCGCAGACCTGCCACCTCTTTACCCGCAACAGCCAGCGTGATTGGCAGGTCATCATTTTCTTTGGAGGTGGTAACACCAGCTGGTCTTGAGCGCTGTCCGACATCGATAGCACCACCTTTGGATCAAGGCAACCTAACATGTCCGCCTGCATCTTCCTCACAGACCGGCAGTTTGCCGGGGACACCCTTATCAACCCCGTCTAAGCACAATAGCCAGCCCTCGGTCCCTCAGATGTGGACAAGTAAAAGACCATTTCCTCCTAGCCATGAGAAAGCTAAGAGGTTGAATTTCACCATCTGCAAGCTCTTGGCTACAGAAATGCTGCCTTTCCGCCTGGTGGACACAGAGGATTTTCGAGACCTTATGTCCGTCGCAGTGCCCCAGTACCAGATGCTCAGTCGGCACTACTTCTCAAAGAAAGGTGTGCCTGCGCTCCACCAGCATGTCGCACACAACATCACCGCTTCTTTGAGAAACTCTGTGTGTGACAGGGTGCATTTCACCACAGACACTTGGACGAGTAGGCATGGACAGGGGCGTTACATGTCGCTGACTGGGCACTGGGTAACTATGGTGACAGCAGGACAAGGGGCTGCTGTCCAAGTCTTGCCGTCTCCACGAGTTGTGCGTCAATCCTCTTTATGTCATTTTTCCTCCACTGCTTCTGCCTCCTCAACCTCCTCTCGGTCTTCCACCTGCACCCAAAGCCTGTCTGGTCATGCCACAAGCTTTCTAACTGCGCAGAAGGGATCCTGCACACCTCCTTACTATGCTGGCAGTAGGGCTCAACGTCATCAGGCGGTTTTTACATTGAAATGTCTGGGAAATGTGAGTCACACAGCTGAGGAGTTGTGGTCAGCTCTGGAGAACCAATTTCATGAATGGTTGTCTCCACTGGACCTGAAACCAGGGAAGGCCGTGTGCGACAATGCTGCAAACCTGGGTGCGGCCCTTCACCGGGGCAATGTCACACACGTGCCTTGTATGGCTCACGTGTTGAACCTGGTTGTCCAGCAATTTTTAGCCCACTATCCCAGACTAGATGGCCTTCTGCAGAGGGCACGGTCGCTGTGTGCTCACTTCCGCCGTTCGCATCCCGCAGCTCAGCGACTTACATCTCTACAGAAGTCGTTGGGCCTGCCACTTCACCGGCTAAAATGCGATGTGCCTACCCGGTGGAATTCAACTCTGCACATGTTGCAGCGACTGTGGCAGCACCGACAAGCCCTGGTGCAATACGTTCTGACGTATAGCCTGGGCCAACGAGATTCAGAGGTGGGGCAAATCACGCTGGAGGAGTGGTCTCAGATCAGGGACCTATGCACCCTTCTGCACAGTTTTGAAATGGCGACGAAGATGTTTAGTGCTGACGATGCCATTATCAGCATGACTATTCCGGTGATTTACATGCTGGAGCACATGTTAAACAGAATTCGGAGTCAGGTGGTGGCACAAGAGGAGGTGGAGGAAGTAGAGGAGGAGGAGTTGTATGCGGAAGGGCTAACATCTGCAAGGTCCAGAAGGTCGGCAGCACCAAGGCGGCAGGCATGTGAGGGCGGGGGAGATGGTTTTACCAGGGCGCATGGTAGCAGCCAAACTAGTGAGGAAGGTGCAGGAGCCCAGGAAGAAGTGGAGGACGAACTGATGGAAGACTCATCAGATGAGGGAGACCTTGATCACATTTCTGTTGTGCGAGGTTGGGGGGAGAGGACAGAGGAAGGAAGCATGATTGTTACCTCGCCACCAACACAACAGGGACTTGGTGCTCCTGGATGCGCAACACACATGAGTGCCTTCTTGCTGCACTACCTGCAACATGACCCTCGAATTGTGAGAATTAGAAATAATCCTGACTACTGGGTTGCCACACTGTTAGATCCCCGGTACAAAAGTAAATTTGCAGAAATTATTCCTGCCATAGAAAGGGATGCACGCATGCAGGAGTATCAGCAGAGACTGTTGCAGAATCTTACATGTGCTTTTCCACAAAATACCAGTGGTGCACGTAGTGAATCTCACAGTTCCAACTTGCCAACCGTGGGACCGTCAAGTGTTCAGCACTCAAACCGTAACAGAACCACAGTATCTGCTGGTAACATCAATTTTGCGGAATCATTTCACCACTTTTTTAGCCCATCCTTTGCAAGGCCACAGGAGACAAGAAGTCTGACACATAGTCAACGCCTAGAGACGATGGTACAGGAGTATCTCCAAGTAAACATTGAAGCCACGACTGTGTCACTGGACCCTTGCTCTTTTTGGGCTTCCAATCTGGATAAATGGCCGGAGCTAGCCACTTACGCCTTGGAGATCTTGTCATGCCCCGCAGCCAGCGTTCTGTCTGAACGTGTGTTCAGCGCTGCTGGTGGTGTGCTGACAGATAAGCGCACGCGGCTCTCCACTGATAATGTAGACAGACTCACGTTCATAAAGATGAACAAATCATGGATCCGAAATGACTTTTCTACCCCTGTGTCATCCTGGGGAGAGTAAAAGCTTGATGATTGGTTAAAATCACCCTACCAACCGTTTTAAGCTTTCAAATTACTAATCATGTTTATCTGTATCTTGACTGGAAAATAATTTGGGCTTTGTAGCAGTGTGCAGCACCGATCCTATTAGGCCATCTATAATAAGCTTCACCAGATTTAAAATTAAAAATAATTTTTAGCTGCATCTAGCCCGGAAAATAATTTTGGGGCTCCGAGATGCGCAAGACACATAAGTGCCTTCTTGCTGCACTACCTGCAGCATGACCCTCATATTGTCAGAATTCGAAGTAATCATGACTACTGGGTTGCCACACTCTTAGATCCCCCAAACTTTTCGATCAACCTTTTCATTTTAATAAAGACCAAAAAAATGGTCATTTTTGAAATTATAAGCATTAGCAGGTTGTTAGAAACTGAAATCAAACAGTTTTCAACTCAAAACTTTATTCTAGGTGATGTTACATTTTCACATAGGACCCCTTGTTCGAAAGGAGCTTCTGAACTCTCTCGTCCATTGAATTTGTCAGGTTTTGGATGGTTTCTGCTTCAATTGTTTTGCATGAGGACAGAATACCCTCCCAGAGCTGTTGCTTAGATGTGAACTGCCTCCCGCCATCATAGACACTCCTTTTAATGATGCTCCAAAGGTTCTGAATGGGGTAGAGGTCAGGGGAGCATGGGGGTCACACCATAAGTTTGTCCCCTTTTATGCCCATATCAGCCAGAGATGCAGATGTTTTATGTGCAGCATGAGATGGTGCATTATCATGCAGAAAAATGATCTTGCTGTGAAATACACGGTTCTTCTTCTTGAACCATGGCAGGAAGTGCTGTTTGAGAAAATCCACATACATTATGGAGTTCATCTTTAGCGCCTTCAGGGATCCTAAAGGGGCCGACAATCTCTCTCCCCATGATTCCAGCCCAAAACATTACTCCACCTCCTCCTTGTTGGCGCTGTAGCCGTGTTTGCGTGGGGTGTCCATCAACCAGCCATCCTCCACTCCATTCATCTGGACCATCGAGCGCTGCACGGCACTCATCCGTGAACAAAACAGTTTTGAAATCAGTCTTCATGTAATGTTTGGCCCACTGGAGCCGTTTCTGCTTGTGTGAAGTGGATAGAGGAGGTCGACAGGATGGCGTATGCACAGCTGCAAACCTCTGAAGGACCCTGCATCTTGTTGTTCGGGGGACGTTGGAGGCACAAGCAGCTTCAAAAACTTGTCTGCTGCTATGACAAGGCTTTTTTGCCGCTGCTCTTTCAACCTGACGTAATTGCCTGTAGGAAAGAGTCCTCAATTTGCCCTTATCAGCACGCACACGTGTGTACTGTGAATCAGCTACATACTTCTTGATTGCCAAGACACTTCATCCTGATCATCGCACAATGTTGATTGTAGTCATGCCTTGACCTAAACACTCCACAATTTGTTGCTTCTCAGCAGCCGACACATCCTTTTTCTTTCCCATTTTGGCAGAAAATGTAGGCTGCTTAATAATGTGAGAGAGCCTTCTTAAGTAGTCTTGCCTTTCATTGGACACACCTGCCAAACTAATTAGCACAGGTGTCTGCAATTGCTTACAGTGATATAAAGAGCCCTGACACACATCACCATCAATGAGTTTAACTGACAAACAAACAAATTCTTCCCTTATCACTCCTAAACACTTTTTGCATAATAATTTGGAACGCGGTGTACATGTGCTTTTCCACAAAACACCAGTGGTTCACGTAGTGAATCTTACAGTTCTAACTTGCCAACCGTGGTCTGTATGGAATTGTTCAATAAAGGGCCCAAAATTAAGATAACATAGATGGGAGAGGTCTCTATGAATAGGAATTCCTAAGTATTTGATACCCTGTGAGGGCCAGGCAAAGGGAAAGTTGGACTGGATGGAATCCTATATGGATTTAGGGAGGGAGACATCGAGGGCCTCAGACTTCGCTGCATTGATTTTAACATTTTACCATGTAACAAAGTGATCTATTTCAGCCATAACAGCAGGGATGGATATATGTGATTGAGTGATATATACTAGGACATCATCAGCAAATAGAGAGCACTTGTACTCGGTGCCTCCCACCTCAATCCACCTAATATTGGGGTTATGGCGAATTGATGAGAGCAGGTGCTCCGTCACTAGGATGTATAAGAGAGGGGACAGAGGACATCCCTGCCTTGTCCCATTGGTGATTGTGAAAGGTGATGAAAATGTTCTGACGCACCCCCTGGGCCTTGGGACACCCGGAGCCGGACCCTTTTTGGTGGATGCTGGTGGTTGTAGTCTTCGTGGCGGCGATCCGGTTCCGTGGCTCAGGGCGGTCAAACCAGTGGCGGAACTATTTATGTGGTTTTGATGTTTAAATGTCCGACTACGCCACCCGTGGATTGCGGTCAGAGTGAACCGCCGCTACAGGGCAGACCGCTAAGGCTGGTGTTGTGGGTGCAGCAGAGCGTAGCATAACTCCCCACGGGAGGAGTATAGCCTCAGAGCAGTGTATGCGGAGGATGGGGGTGATGGTGCAGGGCAGCAGCAGTAACGACACGGAGTCAGTGATGCAGTTCAGGGCCTTTACTCACAGTTCTTATTATCCAGACCACATCTGCAGGTAACGGCTGCCCACGTCGTACTGTGCTCACCAGGTGAGGGGCTCAGACAACTCCCAGATAACTTTGGAGCGCTTCACAGGACCCCCTTTGTGTGTCCTTTGTCTGGCCTTTCTTACCAACACTTCTGTCCGGCTGCCTCGGGCCTCCTCTTGGTAAACTTGGCGCCAGTTTCCCTGACCCTATGTGGTGCCTTCCTAGCGGGTGGAGCAAGGGGCTGCGCCACATAAAATGTCAGAGCCTCCGGTTTCTAGCTGAGGGTCGTTTCCTGCCTCCACTAGTTCGGGGACCGGTCTCCCCCTTTGGCCTGACCCCTCCACGCAGGTGGATTCGGGCGTGCGGTGGCGACTCGCCCGTCCGCACCCCTGGGATCCCTTCATTCCTCGTTCCTGGAGCCTTCTCCGCTCCTCTTCCTTCCTTCTCCCTCTTGCAGGCCTGGGCCTCTGTTACTAGGCCCGCCTCCGGAGCAGAGCTCATGCAGAGCCCCTGCTCCCTGCCACTTCTGCTCAGACTTCTCTGCACTGAACTAAGATGGTGCCCACCTTTTATACTCCCTTCTCAATGCACCCAGGAACTGCTTCCTCCCTGCTCCTGCACTGCAGGGTTCCCCTTCCTCAGTGTTCCCTCCCCCCACTCCAGCCAGGGACAGGGACTGTCGTGCCCATCTCAGGGGCATATTGGTCGCCCTGCCCCACGGCAATGTGGTGTAATGCATGCAGGTGTCGGGTCCTGATCCACACTCCATCCTTATCTGAGAGTGAGATATCACACCTCTGGGTGAGGTGCAATACGTCTGTAGCAACCGAGCCCTCGGTGCTACAGTTCCATTTATCTTCAGCCTAGGTGACGTATTGTGATACAGGGCCGTGATTTTGGCTATAAAAGGGTCCCCTAGACCCCTACCCCAAGCTTTTTAAGAGAATCATATATGGCGTGCCAGGAGACTCTATGGAATGCTTTCTCAGCATCCAACGAGAGTATCTACTTACAAATTTTTAACTGCATCTAGCCCAGGAAATACTTTGTGCCTAGTAGCAGTGTCTGCTAGTCAGCGGATTATCCCGGCTGTTAAGCAAGCTACACCACCTGTAGTTTGGACACTTAATTTTTTCAAAGGAAATGCTTCGGGACCACGGGATACTTAGTGAAGAGCATCAGGAGGCACCCCAAGGCATAGGGGCTGGGACTGGCACTAGGATGCCTTGCGGTGGACAGCCGAGCTCGATCCTTATAAAAGCTTTTTAACTGCAGCAGCTTTAGTGGACGCTACTGGAGCTGGAATTACGCGGCTGCTGGCATGAGACTTGCCCTCCAATAGATCCTTGTAAATGGATTTAAAGTGTATTCATTCAAATTAGAGGGACAATTTAAATTAAAAAGCTTAGAGCTGCCTCCACCACAGGGGGGCTCTCTCGACCCACCAGCGGACAGGCACCAGTATTGGGAGAGGGGGGCTGGCCGTCAGGGTTCACCGCGGCTCTGGCACAAACCCGGCGACACGGAGGTGGCACGGGCAGGAGCGGACTGGCCGTCTCGGCTTCTCACTTTTTGGATTTTAGAAGGGCATGACATGCCTATATCTGTGTCTCCCCCTTCTTTTACTCCTCCACCTCTTTTCTTTTCGCATGACTATATGTACTTGTCACTTTTCCATGTGTTAGTTGTGTCTTCTGAGCAGTTTGTCAGCTTTTGGACACCTTTGAAGGTGTTTTCTATGTGTTTCTATGTGTTTTTGTTTGCCTGCCATTGGTTTTAACGGTGTTCGAAGGTGTTCGACGAACAGTTCGACGAACAGTTCGGCGAACACACGGGTGTTTGACGAACCGAACCGAACTCGAACACTACGGGGGTGGCTCAACACTAATTAGGACAACTGACTGGTGCTGCGGAACGGGAAGTGGAAAAATGGTCGGCCGCAGACCAGGAGTCAGTGTCCGCAATATTTCAAAAACTACAGACTGTCTTTGAGGACCTTACTGAGGCGGACCTCCGGATGAGGTTCTACAGCTGTTCCCAACAGCCGGAGGACAATGTTCGGGACTACGCCTGGCGTCTCCAAGGGGCCCTGCGGGCTCTGAACCAGGTTAGTCCAACCAGCGTTGAGAATGAGAACAAAATGCTGAAGGAACAGTTTGTCCGGGGACTGAGGTCTCCAGAGGAGAGCAGGACTGTGCGTTGGTGGTCCCTGGATCATCCAGATGCCACCTTTGATAATCTGAAGGACATGGCTATAAAAGGACTGCAGCCCCTGGAAACAAATGCCATCCAATGTTACCAGGGTGGGGCTACCCCAGTGCCTGCTACACCCACCTTTTCCCCAGTGGCTGCTGAAGCTAAGGTTCCAGCAACGTCCCCTAAAGAACTTGACAGTCTGCGCTCTGAGGTGCGTCAGTTGAGCAAAACCCTGACCTCCGTGCTGAGTGCTCTGCAGCTGTGGACGGAGCCCGAGGAAGGAGGGAAGATCCTGTTAGCCGATAGTCCTGAGGATGTCCCCTGGATGAGAAGGAGGAGGAGGCCAACACCGCCCTCGCCGAGGACCGGTGACCAACGCCATCCACAGAAGGACCCTGCCTGCTACCGCTGTCGCAAGACCGGACACATCGCCCAGAATTGTCCTTTAAACGAGAAAACCCTGGGTCCGAGGGCCGACACCCAGGAGTAAACTCACCAGGCCCATCAGACTGGTACAACAGGTTCGTCGGGGGAAGACCTTTCCTGTCCATTGTGTTGGATGGGATCCTGACGCATGCCCTGCTGGACACAGGATCTCAGGTAACCATCATGCCTTACGTCCTCTACAAGAGGTTCTGGTCCATGGACGACCTACGTCCGCCAGCTCCAAATCTGTCTGTATATGCCTCAAATGGACTCCCCCTTAACCTACTCAGGGTTAAGAATGTGACTGTAAAGGTGGGGAGAGTGGAGCTTAAGGACCAGGGAATAATTGTAGTAGAGACTAATCCTGATGACACCAATCCGTATATGGTACTAGGCACTAACATTGTTGGTAACTGTTTGGGAGAAGTTGTGTTCTTGCTCCAACAGATAGCCGACACTGCCAGGCCGAGACAGAGGAGGGTACTGCAGAGGGAAATCCGAGTCCTGATATATCAACAGCAAGTAAGGTTAACAGACGGTGAAATTGGTAACATGGGGGTAACAGACCCCATACCCATTGTCATCCCCCCAATGAGTGAAATGCTCATCTGGTGTAGAGCTGCTATAGGTCTTAGAGGACAGAGCTACCAGGCGGTAGTAGAACCCCTTAGCTCCGAGCATAGACCCACGCTCTTAACCGCCAGGGGAGTGGTAGATGTACGTAATGGGAGGGTTCCTGTCCGTCTTCTCAATTTAGGGGAAGATGAGGTCAAACTGCCACGTTATGCCACTGTTGCCAAATTACATGCTGTAAATAACAACTGCATTCACGAGGCGGAGTCCTTAACTTCACCAGACGAAATGAAGGATAATGACCCTGCAACCCAGGTGGAGAATTGGTGTCAATAGCTCCATGTTGGGACAGACACCACTCCTACCCATCAAAAACAGGGTGTACACTGGGTGGTTCAAGAATACTCGCAGGTGTTCAGTAAACATCCACTTGACTTTGGGAGGGTTAAGGGGGTTCAACATCATATCCCCACAGGCAACCATTCCCCAATCAAAGAACGTTATAGGCCTATACCCTCAGCCCACTACCAGAAGGCAAAAGAAATGCTGCATGACATGAGGAAGGCTGGAGTAATAAGGGATAATTGTAATCCCTGGGCAGCTTCCCTAGTGCTGGTTAGGAAAAAGGACGGGAGCATGAGAATGTGTGTAGATTACCGTCAAGTAAATCGCATTACACATAAAGATGCATACCCTTTACCACGCATAGAGGAGTCCCTAGCTGCCTTAAAATCTGCAAATTACTTTTCCACCCTTGACCTCACTAGTGGGTACTGGCAAGTAGCTGTGGCTAGTGTTGAGCGATACCTTCCGATATCGGGAAATATCGGATCGGATTGGATCGGACCGATACCGAAAAAGTATCGGATATCGCCGATTCCGATACCGGAAACCAATGCAAGTCAATGGGACAGAAATATCGGAATGAAAATAAACCCTTTCTTTCCTTGTAGGTTAATTCTACATGAAGGAAAACAACTAAGAATAATGTAGAATGTATTGGGGGAGGTGGGGGAGACAATAAAGGCATAGAGGTTTAGCCCAATCAAATGGAATAGCAGGAATTAATATTTTTTTTTAAGACGTTCTGAGTTGCGAAAATATTGACTATGTTAAGTATTTTTATATTTTGTCAGATATTTATGTTTCACTACTTCCATGCTCTTCACCTTCTTTTTTACTTCTCCCACACTTTCTCCTTCATCATCCTCAGCATCTTTTTCATCCACTTCTTCTTCACCTTCTTCATCTTCTTCTTCTTCACCTTCTTCGTATTATTCTTTTTTTTTACATTCTTCATATTCTACTTCTTCATCTTCTTCATCTTCTTCTTCTTCATCATATTCTTATTTGTGGCAGGCATTCCTGTAGTTGTTATCTATAAAAGGTTGGACATTACACCTTTCGTTCTGCCCGTCACAAAAGATTTACAACAGGATTTGTCCGCGTTCAGTTTGGCCTGCAGCAGCAGGTCTTTTCCAGGGGCACCACGAGGAGGAACGGACTCACCCCCATACACTGCTTAGTCATCTTCTGCTTATAATTTAGATATTATCTTTTGCTCTGATTTTTAGTCTTATGCTTAATGTTCTTCCGCTTTTTGTTCTGCAGCTTCTTGTATTTCTGCTTCTTGGTTTTCTGTCTCTTGTTCTTCTGTATCTTGGTGCTTGTCTTCTCTTCTTTGTCCTCTTGGTCAACTTCTTCAGGGTCATCTTCTTGGTCTTCTTCGGGGTGGTCTTCAGGGTCGTCGTCTTCGGGGGTCCTCGTCTTCGGGGTCCTCGTCTTCTTCGGGTTGGTCTTCTGGGTCCTCGTCTTCGGGGTCCTCGTCTTCTTCGGGGTGGTCTTCAGGGTCCTCGTCTTCTTCGGGGTGGTCTTCAGGGTCCTCGTCTTCTTCGGGGTGGTCTTCAGGGTCCTCGTCTTCAGGGTCATCGTCTTCGGGGTCCTCGTCTTCTTAGGGTTGGTCTTCAGGGTCCTCGTCTTCAGGGTCCTCGTCAGGGAGATCTAGAGTGATTACCAAGAACCATTTCAAAAAGCTTGAACTTGGAAATGTAGCAGAAGGTACAAGAAAGCTGAGGAACTACCGAGGACCAGCTGACGGTACTGGAACCCGGATGGGTAGCAGAAGGTACAAGAGCCAATGGAACTGCCGAAGACCAGCTGACGGTACTGGAACTCGGTTACTAAGCAGGAGGTACCTGTGCCAGAAAGCACTACCAAGGACCAGCAGATGTTGGTGGAACTTGGATACCGAGAAGGAGGCACCTAATCCAAAGGCACTGCCGAGAACCAGCTGACAGTACTGGAACCCGGATGGGTAGCAGAAGGTACCCATGTAAAAAAAAGTTCAAGGCCGCGAGCCGGCCGCAGTTACCAAAACCCACAGTCCTACAGGGGGTGCTTGTCCTATTGGCACTATGGAACCAGCCTTCATTGCCAGATCCCGCAGCCCACATAGGAGTCACCTAAACTGCAGGCACCATAGAGTCGGCTAACCCGACCGCAACATGACAGGACAACGCATTGGAGGCAAAGTGACGTTGACACTACCCGGAAACAGCTGGCGTGCTGGAACCAGGCTGGGCAGGAGGGAGTACCCGTGCCAAAGTCACTGCCGAGAACCAGCTGACGGTACTGGAACCCGGATGGGTAGTAGAAGGTACAAGAGCAAATGGAACTACCGAGGACCAGCTGGCGGTACTGGAACCCGGATGGGTAGCAGAAGGTACAAGAGCCAATGGAACTGCCGAAGACCAGCTGACAGTACTGGAACTCGGTTACTAAGCAGGAGGTACCTGTGCCAGAAAGCACTACCAAGGACCAGCAGACGTTGGTGGAACTTGGATACCGAGAAGGAGGCACCTAATCCAAAGGCACTGCCGAGAACCAGCTGACGGTACTGGAACACGGATGGGTAGCAGAAGGTACCCATGTAAAAAAAAGTTCAAGGCCGCGAGCCGGCCGCAGTTACCAAAACCCACAGTCCTACAGGGGGTGCTTGTCCTATTGGCACTATGGAACCAGCCTTCATTGCCAGATCCCGCAGCCCACATAGGAGTCACCTAAACTGCAGGCACCATAGAGTCGGCTAACCCGACCGCAACATGACAGGACAACGCATTGGAGGCAAAGTGACGTTGACACTACCCGGAAACAGCTGGCGTGCTGGAACCAGGCTGGGCAGGAGGGAGTACCCGTGCCAAAGTCACTGCCGAGAACCAGCTGACGGTACTGGAACCCGGATGGGTAGTAGAAGGTACAAGAGCAAATGGAACTACCGAGGACCAGCTGGCGGTACTGGAACCCGGATGGGTAGCAGAAGGTACAAGAGCCAATGGAACTGCCGAAGACCAGCTGACGGTACTGGAACTCGGTTACTAAGCAGGAGGTACCTGTGCCAGAAAGCACTACCAAGGACCAGCAGACGTTGGTGGAACTTGGATACCGAGAAGGAGGCACCTAATCCAAAGGCACTGCCGAGAACCAGCTGACGGTACTGGAACCCGGATGGGTAGCAGAAGGTACCCATGTAAAAAAAAGTTCAAGGCCGCGAGCCGGCCGCAGTTACCAAAACCCACAGTCCTACAGGGGGTGCTTGTCCTATTGGCACTATGGAACCAGCCTTCATTGCCAGATCCCGCAGCCCACATAGGAGTCACCTAAACTGCAGGCACCATAGAGTCGGCTAACCCGACCGCAACATGACAGGACAACGCATTGGAGGCAAAGTGACGTTGACACTACCCGGAAACAGCTGGCGTGCTGGAACCAGGCTGGGCAGGAGGGAGTACCCGTGCCAAAGTCACTGCCGAGAACCAGCTGACGGTACTGGAACCCGGATGGGTAGTAGAAGGTACAAGAGCAAATGGAACTACCGAGGACCAGCTGGCGGTACTGGAACCCGGATGGGTAGCAGAAGGTACAAGAGCCAATGGAACTGCCGAAGACCAGCTGACGGTACTGGAACTCGGTTACTAAGCAGGAGGTACCTGTGCCAGAAAGCACTACCAAGGACCAGCAGACGTTGGTGGAACTTGGATACCGAGAAGGAGGCACCTAATCCAAAGGCACTGCCGAGAACCAGCTGACGGTACTGGAACCCGGATGGGTAGCAGAAGGTACCCATATAAAAAAAAGTTCAAGGCCGCGAGCCGGCCGCAGTTACCAAAACCCACAGTCCTACAGGGGGTGCTTGTCCTATTGGCACTATGGAACCAGCCTTCATTGCCAGATCCCGCAGCCCACATAGGAGTCACCTAAACTGCAGGCACCATAGAGTCGGCTAACCCGACCGCAACACGACAGGACAACGCATTGGAGGCAAAGTGACGTTGACACTACCCGGAAACAGCTGGCGTGCTGGAACCAGGCTGGGCAGGAGGGAGTACCCGTGCCAAAGTCACTGCCGAGAACCAGCTGACGGTACTGGAACCCGGATGGGTAGCAGAAGGTACCCATGTAAAAAAAAGTTCAAGGCCGCAAGCCGGCCGCAGTTACCAAAACCCACAGTCCTACAGGGGGTGCTTGTCCTATTGGCACTATGGAACCAGCCTTCATTGCCAGATCCCGCAGCCCACATAGGAGTCACCTAAACTGCAGGCACCATAGAGTCGGCTAACCCGACCGCAACACGACAGGACAACGCATTGGAGGCAAAGTGACGTTGACACTACCCGGAAACAGCTGGCGTGCTGGAACCAGGCTGGGCAGGAGGGAGTACCCGTGCCAAAGTCACTGCCGAGAACCAGCTGACGGTACTGGAACCCGGATGGGTAGCAGAAGGTACAGGAGCCAATGGAACTGCCGAACACCAGCTGACGGTACTGGAACTCGGTTACTAAGCAGGAGGTACCTGTGCCAGAAAGCACTACCAAGGACCAGCAGACGTTGGTGGAACTTGGATACCGAGAAGGAGGCACCTAATCCAAAGGCACTGCCGAGAACCAGCTGACGGTACTGGAACCCGGATGGGTAGCAGAAGGTACCCATGTAAAAAAAAGTTCAAGGCCGCGAGCCGGCCGCAGTTACCAAAACCCACAGTCCTACAGGGGGTGCTTGTCCTATTGGCACTATGGAACCAACCTTCATTGCCAGATCCCGCAGCCCACATAGGAGTCACCTAAACTGCAGGCACCATAGAGTCGGCAAACCCGACCGCAACACGACAGGACAACGCATTGGAGGCAAAGTGACGTTGACACTACCCGGAAACAGCTGGCGTGCTGGAACCAGGCTGGGCAGGAGGGAGTACCCGTGCCAAAGTCACTGCCGAGAACCAGCTGACGGTACTGGAACCCGGATGGGTAGTAGAAGATACAAGAGCAAATGGAACTACCGAGGACCAGCTGACGGTACTGGAACCCGGATGGGTAGCAGAAGGTACAAGAGCCAATGGAACTGCCGAAGACCAGCTGACGGTACTGGAACTCGGTTACTAAGCAGGAGGTACCTGTGCCAGAAATCACTACCAAGGACCAGCAGACGTTGGTGGAACTTGGATACCGAGAAGGAGGCACCTAATCCAAAGGCACTGCCGAGAACCAGCTGACGGTACTGGAACCCGGATGGGTAGCAGAAGGTACCCATGTAAAAAAAAGTTCAAGGCCGCGAGCCGGCCGCAGTTACCAAAACCCACAGTCCTACAAGGGGTGCTTGTCCTATTGGCACTATGGAACCAGCCTTCATTGCCAGATCCCGCAGCCCACATAGGAGTCACCTAAACTGCAGGCATCATAGAGTCAGCTAACCTGACCGCAACACGACAGGACAACGCATTGGAGGCAAAGTGACGTTGACACTACCCGGAAACAGCTGGCGTGCTGGAACCAGGCTGGGCAGGAGGGAGTACCCGTGCCAAAGTCACTGCCGAGAACCAGCTGACGGTACTGGAACCCGGATGGGTAGTAGAAGGTACAAGAGCAAATGGAACTACCGAGGACCAGCTGACGGTACTGGAACCCGGATGGGTAGCAGAAGGTACAAGAGCCAATGGAACTGCCGAAGACCAGCTGACGGTACTGGAACTCGGTTACTAAGCAGGAGGTACCTGTGCCAGAAAGCACTACCAAGGACCAGCAGACGTTGGTGGAACTTGGATACCGAGAAGGAGGCACCTAATCCAAAGGCACTGCCGAGAACCAGCTGACGGTACTGGAACCCGGATGGGTAGCAGAAGGTACCCATGTAAAAAAAAGTTCAAGGCCGCGAGCCGGCCGCAGTTACCAAAACCCACAGTCCTACAGGGGGTGCTTGTCCTATTGGCACTATGGAACCAGCCTTCATTGCCAGATCCCGCAGCCCACATAGGAGTCACCTAAACTGCAGGCACCATAGAGTCGGCTAACCCGACCGCAACACGACAGGACAACGCATTGGAGGCAAAGTGACGTTGACACTACCCGGAAACAGCTGGCGTGCTGGAACCAGGCTGGGCAGGAGGGAGTACCCGTGCCAAAGTCACTGCCGAGAACCAGCTGACGGTACTGGAACCCAGGGTGAATACTAAAAACAGAGTGGAGCCAGAGGTGTAATTGGAGCAAGTTTTAAATCCGTAATACAGTGGATGTGAACAAAGCAGGAGAATTTGCCAGACACACAGCTGGGGATCAGCTGACGTTACTGAACCCCAATAACACTGGAGCAAGCGTTGACTGTGCGGACGGCACTTATGAGCAGCAACTAGCGGTATTGGAGCCCAGGGTAAATACTAAAAACAGAGGAGCCAGAGGTGTATTTGGAGGAGGTTTTAAATCCGTAGTACAGTGGATGTGGACAAAGCAGGAGAATTTGCCGGACACACAGCTGGGGATCAGCTGACGTTACTGAACCCCAATAACACTGGAGCAAGCGTTGACTGTGCAGACGGCACTTCTGAGCAGCAACTAGCGGTATTGGAGCCCAGGGTAAATACTAAAAACAGAGGAGCCAGAGGTGTATTTGGAGGAGGTTTTAAATCCGTAGTACAGTGGATGTGGACAAAGCAGGAGAATTTGCCGGACACACAACTGGGGATCAGCTGACGTTACTGAACCCCAATAACACGGCAGCAAGTGTTGACTGTGCAGACGGCACTTCCGAGCGCCAACTGGCGGTGTTGGAGCTCAGGGATAATACTGAAAACAGAGGAGCCAGAGGTGTATTTGGAGGAGGTTTTAAATCCGTAGTACAGTGGATGTGGACAAAGCAGGAGAAATTGCCGTCCGCACAGCAGGGGAACAGCTGACGTTACTGAACCCCAATAACACGGCAGCAAGTGTTGACTGTGCAGACGGCACTTCCGAGCGCCAACTGGCGGTGTTGGAGCTCAGGGATAATACTGAAAACAGAGGAGCCAGAGGTGTAATTGGAGCAACTTTAAAATCTGTAGTAGTGAGAATGTGGACAGAGCAGGAGAAATTGCCGTCCGCACAGCAGGGGAACAGCTGACGTTACTGAACCCCAATAACACGGCAGCAAGTGTTGACTGTGCAGACGGCACTTCCGAGCGCCAACTGGCGGTGTTGGAGCTCAGGGATAATACTGAAAACAGAGGAGCCAGAGGTGTAATTGGAGCAACTTTAAAATCTGTAGTAGTGAGAATGTGGACAGAGCAGGAGAAATTGCCGTCCGCACAGCAGGGGAACAGCTGACGTTACTGAACCCCAATAACACAGCAGCAAGTGTTGACTGTGCAGACGGCACTTCCGAGCGCCAACTGGCGGTGTTGGAGCTCAGGGATAATACTGAAAACAGAGGAGCCAGAGGTGTAATTGGAGCAACTTTAAAATCTGTAGTAGTGAGAATGTGGACAGAGCAGGAGAAATTGCCGTCCGCACAGCAGGGGAACAGCTGACGTTACTGAACCCCAATAACACGGCAGCAAGTGTTGACTGTGCAGACGGCACTTCCGAGCGCCAACTGGCGGTGTTGGAGCTCAGGGATTACAGTTCAGGTGGTAGAAACATGAACACAACAGGAGACCTGGATACTGTTGCCAACCAATTATTTATTCTGGAAGAGGACTGGCAAATTCATGAGAGATCCAGGCCTTGTTCATTTTGAGAAAAGTAAGCCGGTCAACGTTATCGGAGGATAGTCGCATGCGACGGTCTGTTAGTACACCACCTGCGGCACTAAAGACGCGTTCCGATAATACACTAGCAGCAGGGCAAGCTAGCACCTCCAATGCATACTGACTAAGCTCTGCCATGTATCCAGCTTACAGACCCAAAACTTGAAGGGAGAAGAGCCGTCTGGGAGTACACTAAGAGGGCAAGACATGTAGTCTGTCACCATCTGACGGAAACGTTGCCTCCTGCTAACTGGAGCCGTCTGTGATGGTGTAGACATTTGTGGCGGCAGGGACACAAAACTTTGCCACATTTCGGCCATACTGGTCTTGCCTTGTGCTGAGGCGCTGCTTCTGCTCCCTCATTGTGCAGAGCTTCCTCCACTGCCTCAACGCACTGAGCTGCTTTGTAAAGCACTAGCAGCACTGCTCTCGGTTGGAATGGAGAACATGATGGAATGCACCAGTGCGTCTTGGTACTCCCGCATTTTACGCTCCCGGTTCAACGGTGTTATGAGGCTTTGTAAGTTGTCCCGGTAGCGAGGATCTAGGAGGGTGGACACCCAATAATCAGCCGTGTTGAGAATGTGGGTGATGCGGCGGTCGTTTCTCAGGCACTGCAGCATGAAATCAACAATGTGCTGCAGACTGCCAACTGGCCAAGAAACGCTGTCCCCTGCCTGAGGCGTGATCTCTGCCTGCTCTGCATCACCCCACCCTCGCTCTAGATACTGACTACTAGAGCATTGTGTACCTCCCTCCTCTGGACAGATGTCTTCCTCATCCATTGACTCCTCCTCATCCTCCTCACAAAGTGTCCCCTGCCTAGGCCTTTGTGAGGAACCACGTTGCGCAGACTGTAGAGAAGCAGATGGCATTTGTGACTCCTCATCCTCCACCTCTTCCAAAACCTCGTCCCTTAGTGCTTGCAGTGTTTTTTCAAGCAGGCAGATAAGGGGGATAGTCATGCTGACTAGTGCATCATCTGCACTCGCCATCCGCGTAGAATAATCGAAGGCACGCAAAACGTGGCAAATGTCCTTCATAGAGGCCCACTCAGTGGTGGTGAAGTGTGAACGGCGCGCACTGCGACTTGTTTGCGCCTGCTGCAGGTGGTACTCCATTACTGCTGCCTGCTGCTCACACAACCTCTCCAACATATGTAACGTTGAATTCCACCTGGTGGGTAGGTCACATATGATGCGATGTTCCGGAAGACGTAATCGGCGCTGCAGAGCTGCAATGCGTGATCTTGCATTGCTGGAACGCCGCAAGTGAGCGCACTCTATGCGGACCTTGTGAAACAGTGCATCAAGATCCGGATAGTCCCTCAAAAAACTCTGCACGACCAAGTTGAGCACATGTGCCAGACATGGGATGTGAGTGAGGTTGCCTAGGCCCAGAGCTGCCACCAGATTTCGGCCATTGTCACACACTACCATGCCTGGCTGGAGATTCGCTGGCACAAACCACACGTCGCTCTGCTGCTTGATGGCATTCCAGAGCTCCTGCGCTGTGTGGCTTCGATTCCCCAGAGAAATTAATTTTAATACGGCCTGTTGACGTTTGGCCACGGCTGTGCTCATATTGGTCACCATAACAGGTAACCGTTCACGGGTCGATGTGGAGGTAGACCGTGACGGCTCCTGCAGCGCTGATTCAGAGGAACTGGAGTATGAGGAGGAGTCAATGTGTACAGACTGGATTCCTGCAATCCTTGGAGTTGGCAGAACACGTACAGCGCCACTCTCAAGATCTGTACCCGGCTCCACAACATTTACCCAATGGGCAGTGAGGGAAAGGTATCGTCCCTGTCCATGCTTACTTGTCCACGCATCGGTGGTCAGGTGGACCTTGCTACTGACGGCGTTTTGTAGCGCATGTTTAATTTTTCCCTCCACATGATGTTGCAGGGCAGGGACGGCTTGCCTCCTGAAATAAAATCGGCTGGGCATGTTGTATTGTGGGACTGACAATGCCATAAAGTTACGGAATGTGTCAGTCTCCACCAGCCTGAATGATAGCATTTCAAGGGCCAGTAGTTTAGCAATGCCAGCATTCAGAGCCTGTGCTCGGGGGTGGTTTGCCGAGTATGGGCGCCTTTTCTCCCATGCCTGTGCTAACGATGGCTGTAGACTGGCCTGGGAGTGTGAGGATGACTGGGAAAGTGGTGCTGTGGGTGGAATTACACTGTGTCTCTGTACAACAGTGCCAGAGATTCTTCCATGGCGATCCTGTGAGGAAGCCGAACCAGCTGTGTGTGAGCTGGAGGAAGAGGCTACAACACGAGCTGAAGAGGTGGTAGGTGGCGCTGTAGGTTGGCCTAGGTCTTCAGTGTGTTTTTGTAACTCCACCACGTGCGTGGTCCGCACATGTTTCCACATATTTGTGGTATTGAGGTTGCTGACACTTCTCCCTCTTTTCACCTTCTGATTACACAGCTTGCATTTGACAAAGCAAATGTCATCTGCAACTGTGTCAAAAAAGGACCAGGCACTGCAAGTCTTGGGAGCGCCCCTTTGGATTTTGGAAGAGCCATGCTCCTAATGGGTGCCGAAGTGGAGGCTACAGGCAACCAAGTCTGCCCCCTCCCTCTCCCTCCTTTTTGGGCTGTTCGGGGAATCTCTTCCTCAGAGCTGCTCCCACCACCTTCCTGTCCCTCACGCCATGATGGGTCAAGGACCTCATCATCTACACCACCCTCTTCAAACAACTGCTTCTCCTGGGTAGTCTCGACAGCACAGTACGCACCAGAAAGTGGCACCTGAGTCTCATCATCAGATGCGTACTGAGGTGTGCTGCTGACCATAGGCACTGGCCCACCCGCCTCTTCAGATTCAGAGAGACAAAACGGTTGCGCATCACTGCATACTACCTCTTCTTCAAATTCTCGAATTCTGCTTGGCTGGCCCCCTCTTTCCAAGCCAAGAGATTCAGAGAACAGAAGTAGAGATGGCTCCTGTCCAGGGCTCTCTGACTGCCTGGGCAATTTGGCAGGTGGTGAAGAGACAGATGGGTGCTCTTCAGTGCTCAGGACCTGAGAGGATCTGGAACTAATTGAAGTCGATGCGTTAGCTGCCATCCATCCGACAACGGCTTCAATTTGGTCCTCGCGCAGCAGTGGGGTACGGCTAGCTCCTACAAAGCTGCGCATAAAGGACTGTTCCCTGGTAAAACTGGGGGATGCTGAGTCACTGGTGCCCGCAGCAGGCACAGAATCCCCACGTCCTCTCCCTGCAGGCACAGAATCCTCACGTCCTCTCCCTGCAGAAACTCCATGCCCACGCCCACGCCCACGACCACATGCCTTACTCCCTGCCTTCTTCATCTTGGTAGACTGATAAAGATAGGCAGAAAAGTACTAAGGGCTTAGTGTGCTTATTCCTGAACAGCTGCTAACAGGTATAAGAAACACTAATTTTATAAAGTGTGGACTAGACTTTAATATGAGCTAATGTGGCCTACACAACTGTAAAGTGGAGTGTTTGGTGAACTTTATTTAGGTTTTTTTTGTCACAAAAAGACACTGGATGTGCCTAAAGATGTAATAACGATAGTATCACAAACTTTTTGTAGCTATTACAATGTAGGAAGGTAACCTACAATGCAATAGATAAGGCTGCAAAAAATAGGCTAATACTAATCTGGCTGGGGCTGCAGGGCCCAATGCTGCAGAAAGGCTCCTCTAACTACTCCTATATAGTGTGTTTGGAACCAATTTAGCTGAATACGGATGGAACCACCACACTAATAGGAGAAATCAGGAAAAATTATGAATTGGCAAAAAGGACAATGTATGAGGCAGTGACACACACTGAGTGCACTACAACCAGACGTGGTTGAAGCACACACTACAGGGTGAGCTGCACTCACACACCAGACCTTGCAGACAGCGGTGAACAGTACAGATGCAGAGCACTGTGCACTAGCGCTGCAAGACCAAAAACAATTCTCTATCTACTCCTATATAGTGTGTTTGGAACCAATTTAGCTGAATACGGATGGAACCACCACACTAATAGGAGATATCAGGAAAAATTATGAATTGGCAAAAAAGGACAATGTATGAGGCAGTGACACACACTGAGTGCACTACAACCAGACGTGGTTGAAGCACACACTACAGGGTGAGCTGCACTCACACACCAGACCTTGCAGACAGCAGTGAACAGTACAGATGCAGAGCACTGAGCACTAGCGCTGCAAGACCAAAAAAATTTCTCTATCTACTCCTATATAGTGTGTTTGGAACCAATTTAGCTGAATACGGATGGAACCACCACACTAATAGGAGATATCAGGAAAAATTATGAATTGGCAAAAAAGGACAATGTATGAGGCAGTGACACACACTGAGTGCACTACAACCAGACGTGGCTGAAGCACACACTACAGGGTGAGCTGCACTCACACACACAGACCTTGCAGACAGCGGTGAACAGCACAGAGAACTGTGCACTAGCGCTGCAAGGCACAGCGATTTATAAAGTAGCTTGGGTAAAGCAGAATAGACCAAATAGGTAGCTAAAACTGTCCCTCAGAACAACAGCGTCCTATCCCTAACTGAATTCACAGCAGAGTGAGCTCAAAATGGTGGCGGCGGCTTTTATAGTGCATCATGACATCATTTCAGCAGCCAATCACAGCCATGCCATTAGTTAAGATGCCTACATGCCTAACAGGATGTGCCCACACTTCTTAGGATCCTCATTGGCTGAATAAAATGAAAATGGCTCATTGCATTATGGGAACTTCCGATTCCGGTATACGATATTGCAAAAGTATCGGAATTAAGTATCGGAATTCCGATACCGCGAATATCGGCCGATACCCGATATTTCAGTATCGGAATGCTCAACACTAGCTGTGGCTGAGGAGGATCGGGAGAAGAGGGCCTTCACCACCCTGATGGGACTCTGCGAGTTCAACTCTGCAATGCCCCCGGAACGTTCCAGAGATTGATGGAGTGCTGCCTGGGACACCGCAACTTCAAGACTGTGTTACTTTACCTGGATGACGTAATAGTGTATTCCAGAACGTACGAGAACCACTTGAAGCACCTGGCAGAGGTATTTGAGTCACTGTCCCGGTACGGGATGAAGTTGAAGCTGTAGCGTCGGCGTCCCTGCCTCCTGCTAGGCAGGGACGCTGTTCCCCTCACCTCTCCACTCCGTGCCCGGCGTCCTCCTCCCGCTCTCCTGGCAGCGCGCGCTGCTTCCCGGCCACTGTGCTTAGGGCGCGCGCGCGCCGTCCTAAGGAGTCCCCGGCCAATGGCCGGAGGACCTCACCATATATAAGGCACCTCCTCCAAAATGGAGGTGCCCGAGCATTGTTGTTGCAAAGCCTTCACTCTGCTTCAGCCCTCAGGTCCCGTTGCCAGTTACCTGCCAGTCACCTGCCAGATTCCTGATTGATACCTGCCTGATATCCGCTTACCTGCTTGCAAACCTGCGGTCCGACGGTCTGCCTTCCGACACCTGTCAGTCTGTCTATGGACCAGCCTGCCCGCTCACCTGGGAGCGCTCACCTGCTACCTGCCTGCTAGCCTACCTGGAGGCTCTGCCGTCACTTGCCGTGACCACCTGCCTGTCCAGAGACTCTTGCCCGCTCATCTGGGAGCGCTCACCTGCTACCTGCCTGCTAGCCTACCTGGAGACTCTGCCGTACCACCTGCCCGTCCAGAGACTCTTGCCCGCTCACCTGGGAGCGTCCACCTGCTACCTGTCTGCTAGTCTACCCAGAGACTGTCCCTGTCACTTGCCATGACTACCAGTCCTTCTACCCAGAGACTGTCCCTGTCACTTGCCGTGAGTACCTGCCCGTCTTCCCTGGGAGCCACCCGCTTCCTCACAAGGACCGCCCCCTTGTAGAGTTGCTCAGAGGTTCCGCCTCCCAGACCCGTTACAGTTTGCTCGGGCCATGGAACCCGGTGGCACCCAAGCTCCCTCGCTCTCGGACCTATGTCATGAACTGTCCCGTCAGAGGTCCCAACAGGAGTCCATCCTGAGTCATCTGCGGAATGTCAACTCTTTCCTGGACACTCTGACTGCTCCACCAGCAACCACCGCTAGTGTCATGACTCGCAGCCCGGCAGCGCCGCTGACCACCAATACCATGGCATCCTGCCCCGGACCCCGGCTTTCTACACCTCCACGCTTCGGAAGCGACCCCGCTCAAGCTCGGGGCTTCATAAACCTGTGCACCCTGCACTTTGAACTCCTGTCCCACCAGTTTATCTCCGACCGGGCCAAAGTAGCCTTCATCATGTCCCATCTCACGGGGGAGGCACTGGCTTGGCTAAATCCTCTATGGGAGAGAGGAGACCCCCTGGTCTCCAACCAGCCAGCCTATCTCACGGCTTTCCAGATAGTCTTCGACGAACCCGGACAGAAGACCTCATCCGCATCATCTCTGCTACGCCTCCATCAAGGAAATCTCACCGTGGGCCAATATGCCATACGGTTCCGTACCCTTGCTTCGGAGCTGGCCTGGGATAACGACGCCCTGGTGTCTGTCTTTTGGGAGGGTCTGTCCGGCCGTATTAAAGATGAACTCGCCGGTCGGGACATACCTACCACTCTCGACGACTTAATAACTCTTGCCACCCGGATTAACATCCGGTTCCAGGAACGCGCCAAAGAGGTCACCCGTGAGAGGAGGTTTCCACGTCTAGCCTCTACCTTTCAGAAACCTGTCACTTCTCCCGCTACTCCCCAGGCGCACTCACCCGAGCCTATGCAGGTCGACCAGACCAAGATGGTCAAGACCCGTCAAGAGTTACGCCGTGCCGAGGGGAGCTGCTTCTACTGTGGCAGTAAGGAGCACCGGATCCGTCCCTGCCTGGAGAGGTCGGGAAACGCCTGTGTCTAGGATCGCTCAGAGAGGTCGTCCTAGACAAGAGTAAACCCTCTCCATCTCTGTTGCTGTCGGTCTCTATCATCTGCGGGGAGAACCGTTATTTTGAACAAGCCCAACTTGACTCTGGAGCTGCCGGAAATCTCATTTCTCAGTCTCTGGTAGAGAAATACCGCATTCCCACCAAACCTCTAGCCGTACCCTTATCTGTCGCTGCCGTGGATGGGGTCCTCTTACCACATTCCATCCAACTCATCACCGAATCCATAACCCTGCAGGTGGGAATGCTGCACTCTGAGAGCATCTTCTTTCATGTTCTGCCTGGACTCTCTCACGCCCTCTTGCTAGGCCTACCTTGGCTTCAGAGACATGCACCCGTGCTTGATTGGCAGACCGGAGAAGTCCTTCGCTGGGGACAGGACTGCCATAAGACTTGTTTAGTTCCCGTCCATCCTGTCCGTCCTTCTCCTACTCCAGCCAATCTACCTGGTCTTCCGGCTCCTTATTGGTCGCATGCGGACGTCTTTAATAAAAAGGAGGCAGAGACATTACCCCCTCATAGACCATACGACTGCCCAATCGACCTGATGCCCGGCGCTACTCCTCCCCGTGGGCGCATTTACCCTTTTTCCGCTGCTGAGACCCGATCCATGTCAGAATATATTGAGGAGAATCTGGCCCGGGGATTCATCCGGAAATCTACTTCCCCGGCGGGAGCAGGTTTCTTCTTCGTCAAAAAGAAGGACGGCTCACTCCGTCCCTGTATAGACTATAGAGGCCTTAACCAGATCACGGTGAAGAATAAATACCCCCTTCCGCTCATTCCGGAATTATTTGACCGTCTGAGGGGGGCTAGAATCTTCACCAAGCTGGACCTCCGTGGGGCGTATAACCTGGTCCGTATCCGTCAGGGGGATGAATGGAAGACGGCATTCAACACCCGGGACGGCCACTATGAATACCTGGTAATGCCCTTCGGTCTCTGTAACGCTCCCGCCGTCTTTCAAGAGTTGGTCAATGACATCTTCCGGGACCTTCTCTACTCCTGCGTAGTGGTGTACCTGGACGACATCTTGGTCTTCTCTCCGGATCTCCCCACACACCGGAGGGATGTTCGTCAGGTTCTGCTCAGGCTCAGGCAGAACCACCTCTACGCCAAATATGAGAAGTGCCTCTTTGAGCAGACCTCGCTTCCGTTTTTGGGCTACATAATTTCTCAGATCCTGAGAAACTGTCTGCCATCGAGAAGTGGCCTCGACCAGAGGGGTTGAAGGCTATTCAGCGGTTCCTGGGCTTTGCCAACTACTACCGCCTCTTCATACCGCACTTCTCTTCCCGGACTGCCCCAATCTCTGCGCTCACCCATAAGGGCACTAATCCCAGAGAATGGCCGCCCGAAGCTGAGGAAGCCTTTCTTTCCTTAAAACAGGCTTTCTCTTCCGCCCCGGTGCTGCATCGCCCGGACGGCAACAAACAATTATTCCTGGAAGTTGACGCCTCCTCCTCTGGAGCCGGAGCGGTACTTACCCAAAAATCGTCTTCCGGGAGAATGGTAACTTGCGGCTTCTTCTCCAAACTCTTCTCCTCTTCCGAGCGCAACTATTCTATAGGAGACCGAGAGTTATTGGCCATTAAGCTGGCATTGGAGGAGTGGCGTTACCTGCTCGAGGGGGCTCTTCACCCGGTAATAATTTACACGGACCACAAGAACTTGGCTTACCTCCTGAGTGCCCAGAGACTTAACCTGCGCCAAGCCCGGTGGTCCTTGTTTTTTGCTCGCTTTGATTTTGTTCTTCATTTTCGCCCGGCTGACAAAAACATCAAGGCTGACGCCTTGTCCCGATCCTTCCTGGTGTCTGATCTTGAGGAGGAACCTAAACACATCATCGATCCCGCCAGAGTAATGCAGGTGGCCCCCGTGAGTCTAAATCGTCTCCCTCCCGGAAAGACGTTCGTAACGGTACCTGATCGGGAGAAGATCCTACACTGGGGTCACTCGTCTAAGCTTGCTGGCCATGCCGGTCAGAAAAAGACCCTCCAGCTTATCACCCGGCACTACTGGTGGCCTACTCTGCACAAGGACGTAATAGACTTTGTTTCTGCCTGTGTGTCCTGCGCCCGCAACAAGGTTCCGAGACACCTGCCAGCTGGTCGCCTCCTTCCTCTTCCAGTACCTGCTGCCCCGTGGCAGCATATAGCTATGGACTTTATAACAGATCTCCCTGTCTCTGCCGGTTGTACGGTCATTTGGGTGGTCGCTGACCGCATTTTCCAAAATGGCTCATTTCATTCCCCTGCCAGGCCTCCCGTCTGCACCCGAGCTGGCTAAAGACTTTATCCGCCACATCTTCCGTCTCCATGGCCTGCCCCTCCACATCGTGTCGGATCGTGGGGTTCAGTTCACCTCACGCTTCTGGAGAGCCACATGTAAGCTGCTAGACGTCACCCTGGACTTCTCCTCCGCATACCACCCACAGTCCAATGGTCAAGTGGAGCGGATCAATCAGATCCTGACCAGTTACCTCCAGCACTTCGTTAATGCCCACCATTCAGACTGGGTGGATCTCCTGCCATGGGCCGAATTTTCTTACAATTATCACGAGAGCGAATCTTCCTCCAAATCCACGTTTTTTGTAGTCTTCGGTCAGCATCCTCGGATCCCATTTCCCGTCTCCACCTCGGTGGACAATCCGGCTGCGGAATCTCTCGTTAGCAAATTTTCCTCCATTTGGGAGAGTACCCGATCCGCACTCCTTCAGTCGTCCGAGCGGATGAAAAAACACGCTGACAAAAAACGCCTGGATCCTCCACAATTCCGTCCTGGAGATAAAGTCTGGCTCTCGTCCAAGTATGTCCGACTCAAGATTCCTTCCTACAAGTTAGGGCCTCGGTACATCGGCCCACTAGAAGTTATCAAACAAATTAACCCAGTGGCCTATAAATTGAAACTCCCGGCCAACTTGCGGATCCCTAACTCCTTCCATGTATCTCTCCTCAAACCCGTGGTACTTAACTCTTTTTCCAAGTCTACAGGTACGCCTCCTGCTCCGGTTTCCGCTGAAAACGAGTTTGAGGTAGAGAACATTCTGGCCACCAAAAGGGTAAGAGGAAAAACCTTTTTTCTGGTAGATTGGAAGGGGTTTGGTCCTGAGGAGAGAACGTGGGAGCCCCGGGAGAACATCCATGCCCCTCTCATCCTTGATAAATTTCTGTCTGGCCTTAAAAAGGGGGGGCCTAAAGGGTGGGGTACTGTAGCGTCGGCGTCCCTGCCTCCTGCTAGGCAGGGACGCTGTTCCCCTCACCTCTCCACTCCATGCCCGGCGTCCTCCTCCCGCTCTGCTGGCAGCGCGCGCTGCTTCCCGGCCACTGTGCTTAGGGCGCGCGCGCTCCCCCTCTCTTAAAGGGGCCGCGCGCGCCGTCCTAAGGAGTCCCCGGCCAATGGCCGGAGGACCTCACCATATATAAGGCACCTCCTCCAAAATGGAGGTGCCCGAGCATTGTTGTTGCAAAGCCTTCACTCTGCTTCAGCCCTCAGGTCCCGTTGCCAGTTACCTGCCAGTCACCTGCCAGATTCCTGCTTGATACCTGCCTGATATCCGCTTACCTGCTTGCAAGCCTGCGGTCCGACGGTCTGCCTTCCGACACCTGTCAGTCTGTCTATGGACCAGCCTGCCCGCTCACCTGGGAGCGCTCACCTGCTACCTGCCTGCTAGCCTACCTGGAGGCTCTGCCGTCACTTGCCGTGACCACCTGCCAGTCCAGAGACTCTTGCCCGCTCACCTGGGAGCGTCCGCCTGCTACCTGCCTGCTAGCCTACCTGGAGGCTCTGCCGTCACTTGCCGTGACCACCTGCCAGTCCAGAGACTCTTGCCCGCTCACCTGCGAGCGCTCACCTGCTACCTGCCTGCTAGCCTACCTGGAGGCTCTGCCGTCACTTGCCGTGACCACCTGCCTGTCCAGAGACTCTTGCCCGCTCACCTGGGAGCGCTCACCTGCTACCTGCCTGCTAGCCTACCTGGAGACTCTGCCGTACCACCTGCCCGTCCAGAGACTCTTGCCCGCTCACCTGGGAGCGTCCACCTGCTACCTGTCTGCTAGTCTACCCAGAGACTGTCCCTATCACTTGCCGTGACTACCAGCCCTTCTACCCAGAGACTGTCCCTGTCACTTGCCGTGAGTACCTGCCCGTCTTCCCTGGGAGCCACCCGCTTCCTCACAAGGACCGCCCCCTTGTAGAGTTGCTCAGAGGTTCCGCCTCCCAGACCCGTTACAGAAGCCCTCAAAGTGCCACCTGCTCAAGAGAAAGGTACAGTACCTGGGGCACATTGTCAGTCCGGAAGGGGTAGCACCAGACCCGGAGAAAGTCACAGCCATCCAGAAGTGGCCGGAGCCGAAGAACCTCAAGGAGGTGCGTCAGTTCATGGGACTAGTAGGATACTACCGGAGGTTTGTAAAGGACTACACCAAGAAAGCAGCTCCTCTGCAAGACCTCCTGGTAGGGCAGTCTCCCAAAGGCAAAAACCCCCCATTCCACTGGGGTAAGGAGCAAGCCGACTCGTTTCAGGAGATGAAGGAGATCCTGACAGGTGATGAGATCTTAGCCTACCCTGACTACGGCCAACCATTCCTGCTGTATACAGATGCCAGCAACGAAGGGCTGGGCGCTGTTCTAAGTCAGAAGCAGAATGGCCAAGAGAAAGTGATCTCATACGCAAGCAGGAAACTCCGCCCGACAGAGAGGAACCCGAGAACTATAGCAGCTTTAAGTTGGAGTTCCTGGCCTTGGTCTGGGCCATCACTGAAAGGTTTAAGCACTATCTGGCCTCCAGTAAGTTCACTGCCTTTACTGATAACAACCCCTTGACCCATCTTGAAACAGCTAAGCTCGGGGCACTGTAACAACGATGGATGGCTCGGCTGTCAAATTACCAATTTACAATTAAATACCGGGCGGGCCGCAAGAACGCCAACGCCGATGCCCTGTCTAGGATGCCTCACCAGTCAGACACAGAAGAAGAAGTGGATGACTTGGAAAAGATTGAGCTACCTGCCTTTCACCGGAATGGGATGATCCACGAGCAACGAGCCTCCAGGAAGCCGCGTGGAAAGACGTTAAATCCCCTGCCTCACCACAGCTGGAAAGAGACCCAGGACAGTGACCCGGTTGTCAGCCGCATTAAGGAGCTGATAACCCAGGAAGGTGCCTCCCTGCAGAAGGATGCGTCTCTCCAAGCAAAGCAGCTGTGGAACGAGAGAAGCCGGCTGTTTATGACGCACCCCCTGGGCCATGTGCAAGGGATACCCGGAGCCGGATCTGGATAGGGGTAGTAGTCCTTGTGGCGGTGACCCGGTCCGTGCCCAGGGTGTCAAACTAAGTGGCAGTCTATGGCAGTAGATGTTAACTTGATTGTCGACTACGCCACCCGTTGAGTGCGGCTTTGACGCCGCTGCTGCAGAGCAGTCCGCTGAGGCCGGTGGTATATGTGCAGCAGTGATGGTATAACCCCCAACGGGAGGGGTATGGCCTCAGGGCAGCAGGTGTGGATGATGGGGGTTGTGATGATGCAGAAAGAAGACTCAGAGTCAGGAGATGCAGTTCAGGGTTTTTACTTACTGGTGTTCTTTTGGTCACTCTGGCCTTGAGTGACCACCCGAGCCGTGCTGCGTCCACCAGGTCCTGGACTCGGCTAACCCCCAGGCGATTCCGGAGCGTGGTCCTGAGCTCCCTTCTGACTCTCTCTCTCTCTCTGGCCGTTCCCACCAGGGATCCACCTGTGTCCGGCTCCCTCGGGTCTCTTGTTGGTTGAACCTTCCCTGGCTTCCCTGACCCTATGCTCGGTGTGCCATTCTGGTGGATTTGGTGAGGGTCGTGACAGATCCTGCCCACGACCTCCGGTTCCTGGCTAAGGTTTGTTTTGGCCTCTGCCAGCTTGGGATCCGGTACCCGTGTCCGCCAACCCTTCACCCTTTTGTCTTTATTCTGGGATCTTGGGGTTCCCTTCTTGTCTTTCTCTCTGGGTCCTTCTTTTCTCCTCTCTCCCTCTGCAGGCTTGGCTCTGGAGCTGGGCCCAGCCGGAGCCACAGCTCACTGTCAGCCCTCCTGGCTGAGCTCCTCTGCTCTGCTCCTCAGGCTAAAAAGGCCCTGTCCTAAGATGGTGCCCACCTTATATACTCCCTCTATGTGTGAGCCCAGGTGACTAGCACCCAATGAGCTCCTAGCTTTACCCAGACTACTCCCCCTATCTGCCCCTACACTACTGGGATGTTCCACCCCCCTCCCACTCCAGCCAGGGACAGACGCTGTCGTACCTGCACATATACTGGTGGGAGTACCGTTGATCTGTCCCCCGGAAATGGGATGTATGTAGTGCATGCAGCCTACTGAGCTCAGTTCCACACTCCATCCTTACCCGGGAGTGGAATACCACACCTCTGGAGTGAGGTGCAATACCCCTGTAGCAGCCGAATCCTCAGGGTGCTACATTCCCCCCTGGTAAATCACAGCACGTCCTCGGGCTGTAAAAGAATTAAATATCCTCAAACATACAATTTTTTTTTAAAACATCATAAACATATAAAACACTATATATATATCAGCAGCAAAATACTCTTCATATAAAACTTTTCATAAAAAACATTTTTGACCTCTGGCCACTTGTGCAAATTGTGACCAGGTAAGTGCCACAGTCTCTGGTAGAAAAAACAGTTTCCTAAAAAACCGGTAGGGGGCGCTTTAGGAAGCGCAACTATGTACAAGGGAAGGTGGCCGCTCTCAGTCCTCGGCCAGTGGGGAAAAGGGGATGGCTGCTCACAGTCCTCAGCCTGTGGGGAGATGGGACACACTGGAACAGTTCACTGGTCCCAACGGGGACTATAATGGTAACAGTTCCTGTACCCTAACGGGTAACTATTTTACAGTTCCATTTACCGTACTTTAGTAGCGGCGTCCTCCTGATGCTTCCTCCCTGTATTCTTCAGACCCGTCCGGGTCCTCTTGCTCCTCCTGACACCTCAGCTCTTTCTCTGTCAGTCGGTGTACATGAAGGGCATAGGGTCCTTTGGCACATTGGTGCCGGGTGAAGGTGACCTCATCACCCAGGTAAAGGTCACGACCTCTGTGTCCCTCCGGTAGGTGGGACTCGACATCTCTTCTGGTCACGAAGACGTCGCCGGGGGTGTGATGATCTCTGATGAAGCCCCAACCGTGCTGCAGTTGGAATTTGATTACAGTCCCGGTGGCACGGGGACCGTGGGCTGCACGGGGGTTCCTTCGGGTCCGGCTCTTTTGTTCTGCACTCTTTACTTGCAGCCGCTCCTCGCGGACCCGTCTCTCTCTCCGTTCTCGCTCAAAGACTTTCAACTGCTGGCGGCAGCACTCTGCACGCTCCGCTGCAGCCGCCCGGGTCTCTTGAGTGAACCCGATGAGGTCTCCTCCTGCGGGGTCCCACGCAAACTGCGCTTCCTCCAGCGAGAGCGGGGTCATCTTGACGGGCGCCGGAACCGGGATTAGGGGCTCATCCAGGGGTCTTTCTTTCCGGAGTCGGGGATGGTGGTACTCCGGCGGCCACACAAAGGGCTGCCCATCCGGGCAAGTGTGCTGGGCAAACAAGTCCTCACCCAGGTGCGGCACAGTGGAAGTTGAGGGCGTGGTGGTGGCAGCGGCGCCCGGGATCACTAGGCCTTGCGACCAGGCTTGGGGTACCCTGAAGGTAAAGGGCACCGTGAAGACGGCGGCGCCCGGGGGCACTCGGCCTTGCGACCAGGCCGGTGGCGTCTCCTGCTTGGCCGCGCTCAGGGTTGAGGCGCGTGACGTCACAGGGGGCGTGGTCGCGGCTCCTGCTTGGGGCCTAGTCTGGAGCGGTAGCGGTGCGGCAACGGGCACGATCAGTGGGACTTCGGGCTCTGCGACGGGGAGCGGGGGTAGGCTTACGGTGGCTGGGCTCGGGGTAGTAACGTCCCCTTTACTTGCCTCCGTCTCTTCAGCTCCCTCTGCGGCGTCGTCTCCGGCCTCCGTCCCTTCTGCATCCTCTTCAGGGGCAGGCGTGCTCCGCTGGCGGGTTCCAACCTGCTGGGCCATCTCCCTGCTCCACTCCATCAGCGTTTCTCGCTGCACCTGGGCCATCCTCCGTGCGAGGCCCTCCAGCGCGGTCTGTGCACGCTCCCAGTCTCGGGGGAGCTGTGCCAGGATCTCCACCGGGTCTTGTGGAATGGTAGCTTGCATCAGGCTCCTGACCACAGGGTCGGTGCTGCCTGCCTCTCCCTCCATCTCCGGGTACGGCTCCTCCAGACTTCTCCAAGCTGCTCCCATCTTCTCTCTTTTGTTCTGTCTCCGCTCCCATTGAGGGCGGTCCTGGGGCAACTTGGTGATTGACAGCTCCAGGGGCAGTTCTCTCACACTGATGGACATCGCTAGCATCGCAGCCTCTGCTGGTGGGGGCGGTCTTCGTTTTTGGCGCCATTCTTGGTCCTGGCCCACGATGGGAGGTCGTCTCTTACCACCCTCTGGCACGCCCATAATGGCGTCCGCTCTGCCAGGGCGGGAAATCTTCTTAGATGGCGGGAATCGCTTCCCAGTGGCGGGAAACACTGCAGATGGCGGGAAAAGACTGCAGATGACGGGCAAATGGCGGGAACCGATCCGAGATGGCGTCCGATGGCGGGGACCCTCCGGAACCGGCGGGAGACTTCTTTTTGAGGTAAATGCGAACTTTTCTTCAGGCACGCAGTACCCGATGGTTGCGGGCACGTGATCCTGCCGACTACGCCAAAAGTTGACGCACCCCCTGGGCCATGTGCAAGGGATACCCGGAGCCAGATCTGGATAGGGGTAGTAGTCCTTGTGGCGGTGACCCGGTCCGTGCCCAGGGTGTCAAACTAAGTGGCAGTCTATGGCAGTAGATGTTAACTTGATTGTCGACTACGCCACCCGTTGAGTGCGGCTTTGACGCCGCCGCTGCAGAGCAGTCCGCTGAGGCCGGTGGTATATGTGCAGCAGTGATGGTATAACCCCCAACGGGAGGGGTATGGCCTCAGGGCAGCAGGTGTGGATGATGGGGGTTGTGATGATGCAGAAAGAAGACTCAGAGTCAGGAGATGCAGTTCAGGGTTTTTACTTACTGGTGTTCTTTTGGTCACTCTGGCCTTGAGTGACCACCCGAGCCGTGCTGCGTCCACCAGGTCCTGGACTCGGCTAACCCCCAGGCGATTCCGGAGCGTGGTCCTGAGCTCCCTTCTGACTCTCTCTCTCTCTCTGGCCGTTCCCACCAGGGATCCACCTGTGTCCGGCTCCCTCGGGTCTCTTGTTGGTTGAACCTTCCCTGGCTTCCCTGACCCTATGCTCGGTGTGCCATTCTGGTGGATTTGGTGAGGGTCGTGACAGATCCTGCCCACGACCTCCGGTTCCTGGCTAAGGTTTGTTTTGGCCTCTGCCAGCTTGGGATCCGGTACCCGTGTCCGCCAACCCTTCACCCTTTTGTCTTTATTCTGGGATCTTGGGGTTCCCTTCTTGTCTTTCTCTCTGGGTCCTTCTTTTCTCCTCTCTCCCTCTGCAGGCTTGGCTCTGGAGCTGGGCCCAGCCGGAGCCACAGCTCCCTGTCAGCCCTCCTGGCTGAGCTCCTCTGCTCTGCTCCTCAGGCTAAAAAGGCCCTGTCCTAAGATGGTGCCCACCTTATATACTCCCTCTATGTGTGAGCCCAGGTGACTAGCACCCAATGAGCTCCTAGCTTTACCCAGACTACTCCCCCTATCTGCCCCTACACTACTGGGATGTTCCACCCCCCTCCCACTCCAGCCAGGGACAGACGCTGTCGTACCTGCACATATACTGGTGGGAGTACCGTTGATCTGTCCCCCGGAAATGGGATGTATGTAGTGCATGCAGCCTACTGAGCTCAGTTCCACACTCCATCCTTACCCGGGAGTGGAATACCACACCTCTGGAGTGAGGTGCAATACCCCTGTAGCAGCCGAATCCTCAGGGTGCTACATTCCCCCCTGGTAAATCACAGCACGTCCTCGGGCTGTAAAAGAATTAAATATCCTCAAACATACAATTTTTTTTCAAAACATCATAAACATATAAAACACTATATATATATCAGCAGCATAATACTCTTGATATAAAACTTTTCATAAAAAACATTTTTGACCTCTGGCCACTTGTGCAAATTGTGACCAGGTAAGTGCCACAGTCTCTGGTAGAAAAAACAGTTTCCTAAAAAACCGGTAGGGGGCGCTTTAGGAAGCGCAACTATGTACAAGGGAAGGTGGCCGCTCTCAGTCCTCGGCCAGTGGGGAAAAGGGGATGGCTGCTCACAGTCCTCAGCCTGTGGGGAGATGGGACACACTGGAACAGTTCACTGGTCCCAACGGGGACTATAATGGTAACAGTTCCTGTACCCTAACGGGTAACTATTTTACAGTTCCATTTACCGTACTTTAGTAGCGGCGTCCTCCTGATGCTTCCTCCCTGTATTCTTCAGACCCGTCCGGGTCCTCTTGCTCCTCCTGACACCTCAGCTCTTTCTCTGTCAGTCGGTGTACATGAAGGGCATAGGGTCCTTTGGCACATTGGTGCCGGGTGAAGGTGACCTCATCACCCAGGTAAAGGTCACGACCTCTGTGTCCCTCCGGTAGGTGGGACTCGACATCTCTTCTGGTCACGAAGACGTCGCCGGGGGTGTGATGATCTCTGATGAAGCCCCAACCGTGCTGCAGTTGGAATTTGATTACAGTCCCGGTGGCACGGGGACCGTGGGCTGCACGGGGGTTCCTTCGGGTCCGGCTCTTTTGTTCTGCACTCTTTACTTGCAGCCGCTCCTCGCGGACCCGTCTCTCTCTCCGTTCTCGCTCAAAGACTTTCAACTGCTGGCGGCAGCACTCTGCATGCTCCGCTGCAGCCGCCCGGGTCTCTTGAGTGAACCCGATGAGGTCTCCTCCTGCGGGGTCCCACGCAAACTGCGCTTCCTCCAGCGAGAGCGGGGTCATCTTGACGGGCGCCGGAACCGGGATTAGGGGCTCATCCAGGGGTCTTTCTTTCCGGAGTCGGGGATGGTGGTACTCCGGCGGCCACACAAAGGGCTGCCCATCCGGGCAAGTGTGCTGGGCAAACAAGTCCTCACCCAGGTGCGGCACAGTGGAAGTTGAGGGCGCGGTGGTGGCAGCGGCGCCCGGGATCACTAGGCCTTGCGACCAGGCTTGGGGTACCCTGAAGGTAAAGGGCACCGTGAAGACGGCGGCGCCCGGGGGCACTCGGCCTTGCGACCAGGCCGGTGGCGTCTCCTGCTTGGCCGCGCTCAGGGTTGAGGCGCGTGACGTCACAGGGGGCGTGGTCGCGGCTCCTGCTTGGGGCCTAGTCTGGAGCGGTAGCGGTGCGGCAACGGGCACGATCAGTGGGACTTCGGGCTCTGCGACGGGGAGCGGGGGTAGGCTTACGGTGGCTGGGCTCGGGGTAGTAACGTCCCCTTTACTTGCCTCCGTCTCTTCAGCTCCCTCTGCGGCGTCGTCTCCGGCCTCCGTCCCTTCTGCATCCTCTTCAGGGGCAGGCGTGCTCCGCTGGCGGGTTCCAGCCTGCTGGGCCATCTCCCTGCTCCACTCCATCAGCGTTTCTCGCTGCACCTGGGCCATCCTCCGTGCGAGGCCCTCCAGCGCGGTCTGTGCACGCTCCCGGTCTCGGGGGAGCTGTGCCAGGATCTCCACCAGGTCTTGTGGAATGGTAGCTTGCATCAGGCTCCTGACCACAGGGTCGGTGCTGCCTGCCTCTCCCTCCATCTCCGGGTACGGCTCCTCCAGACTTCTCCAAGCTGCTCCCATCTTCTCTCTTTTGTTCTGTCTCCGCTCCCATTGAGGGCGGTCCTGGGGCAACTTGGTGATTGACAGCTCCAGGGGCAGTTCTCTCACACTGATGGACATCGCTAGCATCGCAGCCTCTGCTGGTGGGGGCGGTCTTCGTTTTTGGCGCCATTCTTGGTCCTGGCCCACGATGGGAGGTCGTCTCTTACCACCCTCTGGCACGCCCATAATGGCGTCCGCTCTGCCAGGGCGGGAAATCTTCTTAGATGGCGGGAATCGCTTCCCAGTGGCGGGAAACACTGCAGATGGCGGGAAAAGACTGCAGATGACGGGCAAATGGCGGGAACCGATCCGAGATGGCGTCCGATGGCGGGGACCCTCCGGAACCGGCGGGAGACTTCTTTTTGAGGTAAATGCGAACTTTTCTTCAGGCACGCAGTACCCGATGGTTGCGGGCACGTGATCCTGCCGACTACGCCAAAAGTTGACGCACCCCCTGGGCCATGTGCAAGGGATACCCGGAGCCGGATCTGGATAGGGGTAGTAGTCCTTGTGGCGGTGACCCGGTCCGTGCCCAGGGTGTCAAACTAAGTGGCAGTCTATGGCAGTAGATGTTAACTTGATTGTCGACTACGCCACCCGTTGAGTGCGGCTTTGACGCCGCCGCTGCAGAGCAGTCCGCTGAGGCCGGTGGTATATGTGCAGCAGTGATGGTATAACCCCCAACGGGAGGGGTATGGCCTCAGGGCAGCAGGTGTGGATGATGGGGGTTGTGATGATGCAGAAAGAAGACTCAGAGTCAGGAGATGCAGTTCAGGGTTTTTACTTACTGGTGTTCTTTTGGTCACTCTGGCCTTGAGTGACCACCCGAGCCGTGCTGCGTCCACCAGGTCCTGGACTCGGCTAACCCCCAGGCGATTCCGGAGCGTGGTCCTGAGCTCCCTTCTGACTCTCTCTCTCTCTCTGGCCGTTCCCACCAGGGATCCACCTGTGTCCGGCTCCCTCGGGTCTCTTGTTGGTTGAACCTTCCCTGGCTTCCCTGACCCTATGCTCGGTGTGCCATTCTGGTGGATTTGGTGAGGGTCGTGACAGATCCTGCCCACGACCTCCGGTTCCTGGCTAAGGTTTGTTTTGGCCTCTGCCAGCTTGGGATCCGGTACCCGTGTCCGCCAACCCTTCACCCTTTTGTCTTTATTCTGGGATCTTGGGGTTCCCTTCTTGTCTTTCTCTCTGGGTCCTTCTTTTCTCCTCTCTCCCTCTGCAGGCTTGGCTCTGGAGCTGGGCCCAGCCGGAGCCACAGCTCCCTGTCAGCCCTCCTGGCTGAGCTCCTCTGCTCTGCTCCTCAGGCTAAAAAGGCCCTGTCCTAAGATGGTGCCCACCTTATATACTCCCTCTATGTGTGAGCCCAGGTGACTAGCACCCAATGAGCTCCTAGCTTTACCCAGACTACTCCCCCTATCTGCCCCTACACTACTGGGATGTTCCACCCCCCTCCCACTCCAGCCAGGGACAGACGCTGTCGTACCTGCACATATACTGGTGGGAGTACCGTTGATCTGTCCCCCGGAAATGGGATGTATGTAGTGCATGCAGCCTACTGAGCTCAGTTCCACACTCCATCCTTACCCGGGAGTGGAATACCACACCTCTGGAGTGAGGTGCGATACCCCTGTAGCAGCCGAATCCTCATGGTGCTACATTTATCTACCGTGAGAAGCTGTGTCGGAGGTACGTCAATCCAAAAACTCATGAGATGGTATGGCAGATAGTGGTCCTGAAGACAGACATCCAGATGGTATTAGAAGCGTACCACGATCAGGCGGGGCACTTTGACTGGAAAAAGCTAGAGACCCTGCTGAAGTGTTGATTCTACTGGGTAGGAATGCGCAGCTCCATTGAGAGGTGGTGCCGGGACTGTGGACCCTGTGGCCTAAGAAGAAAAGACTTCAGCAGCCAGAAGGCACCCCTGAAACCCATCAAGACGACTCGACCCCTGGAGATCGTGGCCCTGGACCATGTCAAGCTGTCCCCCAGCAGGTCAGGGTACTCTTATGCTCTGACCATGGTGGATCACTACTCACGTTTCCTGGTGGTCGCCCCCGACAAAGACCTGACGGCAGAGACAGCAGCGAAGACGTTCCAAGCGTATTTCTGTAGACCCCATGGATACCCTGAGCAAGTGCTGATGGACCAAGGCCCGGCCTTTGAGGCTGAGTTGTTCAAGAAGTTCTGCCACATGTAAAAAGATAAGAACTACACCGTACCACCCACAAACCAACGGTCTCTGCGAAAAGATGAACAACATCATCATCGACCTGCTAAAGACCATACCACTTGAGGAGAGAAACCAGTGGCCTGACCTAGTGGATCTGTATAATCATATACCAGTAAGTTCCACCAATTGCACTCCGTCATACCTCATGTGGGCAAGGCCAGGAAAGCTGCCCATGGACCTGGAGCTTGGTGTTGTTGAACCTGAAGCTGATATGACCACTGAGGACTGGGACACGACCAGACAAGAGCAGTACAGAAGAGTTCAAGCCTGTGTTGAGGACAGTCTCACTCGGGTGAGAGAAAAGCAGGAGGCGCACTACAACAAAAACGCACCCGCAGAACCCTTCACACCAGGTGAAACAGTATTAAAAAGGAAAAGACGCAACCACAAACTTGATGACCAGTGGGAAAAAGACCCCTACACTGTGTTATCGTCAAGGTTTGACAATAAGAAGACCTGCATAATCAGTCGAGACGGAGGAAAAACGTCTACAACAGTGTCCAGGGACCACCTAAAGTTGTGTCCAGAATTACTGAAACCCCAAGAAGAAGTGTCACTCACAATCCAGGAAGAACTTAAAGAAGCAGTGATCCACACTGACTTAGGAGACTTCCCAGCAGACTGGCCCCAACTAGGAGGAGCAGTAGTCATCCCTGTAATTACCTTCTACCCACAGCAAGAGGAACCTATAAGTGCTGCAGAAGTGCCTGCTCAAGCAGAATCCCCGGAAGAAGGATCCCCGGTGGGAACAGATCAAGAAGGCCCAGCCAATGGTATGCTTGCTAGTCCAGTAGTGAGGTCAATACAGTCATGTAGCCCCTCCACACCTAGTACTGACACATTGGGGAGTAGTGCACCTACTAGTACTTCACGTATACCGGTACTACGCAGATCAACACGTAGCACGAGAGGTAAAACCCCTGTCAGTTACACTGAATAAAATAGTTAAAGCTTCTGACAAGTGTAGATAGTTACCCCTGGGGTATTGTGTATTAAATTGTAATGTACTGAATTAATTGTGTATTTTCATGCATATGTTTATCAATTTGTGTTTCACCTTATTAATTACTTTCTTATTTACCTAAGAACTGCGTGGCTCAGGACTATGTGCAGCCCAAAAACTGCTTTTGTATATAATTGCGCTCCTTGGAGTGCCCCTTTTAGGTGACCTCAGAAGAAAAACTTGTCTGGAGTGGCTCTAATGGAGGTCCAACTTGGGATCTTCATGCCCTGCAGCCACCCCAAGACCTACATTGAGGGTTTAGGACAGGTCCCTCAAAACCACCAAGTACTCTACCTTGTTAGATGGACATCCTGTATGGGAACTTCACCACAAGAGACTTGAATTCTGAGGACACTCTGTATTTGTTATTGTTATGTAACGTTTAAGATTGGTGCCTCCCATAAAGGGAAGATTGTTCTTGTATTGCTTATGTTTCCTAATGTTATTGTTTTATAAAATGTACTTCAGCTCGGGAGTGCTGAGTTTAACTAGGGGGGAATGTGACGGCCAGCTGCACTTGGTATCACAGATCCTGGAAGAGTGCATTGATGGATTCCTCCACAAGAGGCCCCCATAACCATTAACACATCTCCACCTTCCACCTCAGACCACCAGAGGGAGCCCGTTAGGGATAGATAAATAGGGAAGGTGGAGCCAGGCAGCAGGTCGTCTAGACTGGAGTCGACAGAGAGCAAACCTGCTGAGAGAGGTCCTGCAGTAGAGAAGCCTGAGAGAGGTCAGTCTGCAGTGGAGCACAGTCCAGACTCAGTTGTAGCTCAGAGTAGTGAGCTTTAGGTGTGCCGGCACCATAAGATCGGTGAAGCGCGGAAAGCTGCCGTTAGTGTGTATAGCCTAGTGAGGGCCCGAGTAGGCCGAAGGCAAGTGGAGAGTTAGTACATAGGGGGCAGAGGAGCTTAACTGGCTCACCCAGAAGAATTTACCGGACACCAGGTCCGAAGTTTACTGGGATCTCTATGACCCAGTAAGATATAACCGGAATCCCTGGAGAACTACAAGTCCCAGGATCGCTAAAGTGCTGATACGTAACAGAGCCGGGAGACACATAGGCCCCGCAAGCTGAGGAGCGTGTACTCCAAGAGAAGGCCCTACCACAAGGTCAGCCAGCGCAGGACAGAGACAAAGTTAGGACTAGCTCCAGGCAGGTCAGAAACTTACTACGCAGAGGCAAGAAACAGGAGGCCCAAAACCCGCTCATTGGGGAGAATCCTGACATGCACCCTTCACCCTACAGTGCTCCGGGACGTGCCTGAGTTTCCATCAGTAAAAGGTACTGAAGTGACTATCGTGTCTGTCCCTGTTCTTGCTCTGACCCGGCTGGGTCTCGTCTGTCCTGCATTCCCCGTCAAACACTGCCCTGAGGCCTAGCTCCACCTGTGGGGAGCTATACCATCAAGCTGCCTTATCATCGGCCTCAGTGCCTGAGTTATCCCCATCCCCTGGGCTAGTCACCCTGGGCACGGAACGGGTCCAGGCCACGACTGCATCCCCCGTAACACCTACACTGACCCGGCTCCGAGTAACCCCATTTCCCAGGGAGGGCGAGAGGTGTCTCATAGCATATAGAGCAGGGGTCTCAAACACGCGTCCCGCGGGCCGCATGCGGCCCCTCCGGCTGATTCATGTGGCCCGCAGGCACATAGACCCAGTAACGATCGCGGCTCTCTCCAGTAGCCGCCGACATCAGCGCTGTAGTGTGCAGTGTATTGGCGTGCAGAGACCGGCTCTCTGCACAGCAATATCATTGCCAGCCGCTGGCCTATCAGAGGCCAGCAGCTGACCTCTGCGCCACAGCGCAGTGGCGTATGACGTCACTGCCATGCGCAGATGTCAGCTGCTGGCCTCTGATAGGCCGGCAGCTGACAATGGTATTGCTATGCAGAGAGCCGGTCTCTGCGCGGCAATACACTGCATTACAGCACTGATGTCGGCGGCTGCTGGCGAGAGCTGCGATCGTTACGGGGTCTATGTCTGCGGGCCACAGGTGCAGAAAGGACGCCGAGGGAATGGAGGACAGGTGAGAATCTTTTTTTTTTCTATGTCATGTGAAATACAGCACAGGGGACCTGTGCTCAGTATGGGAGGGGCACTGTGCGCAGTATGGGGGGACGGGGACCCTGAGCGCAGTATGGGGGACGGGGACCCTGAGTGCAGTATGGGGGGACAGGGACCCTGAGCGCTGTAAGGGGGGACGGGGACCCTGAGCGTTGTATGGGGGGATGGGGACCCTGAGCACAGTATGGGGGGATGGGGACCCTGAGCACAGTATGGGGGGACGGGGACCCTGAGCGCAGTATGGGGGGACGGGGACCCTGAGCGCAGTATGGGGGGACGGGGACCCTGTGTGCAGTATGGTGGGACGGGGACCCTGTGCGCAGTATGGGGGGAGGGGACCCTGTGGCGCCCCTGAGGGTTCGACCGCCACAGGGATGCTGCACCTCTTCAATGGGGTGTGGTGTTCCTCCTTCGAGGTAAGAACGATGCAATGATCAGGACCCCACCTCCACATCCAACACCACACTTCTTCCACCAGAGGGGGCTAATAGGCACTAGAGTGCTGCCCCTACTGGAAAAAGGGAGACTGGGGAACCAAAAGATAGGGGGAACCATGTAGAAGGTGAGGGTGGAGGATTCACATTTTAGTGACACTTAATATTTCATATTTAATAAACAGCCATCTTGGGCTCATGGTTCTTTGATTGTGATCTCCACCCCTGAACGTGGCTTCTGGATGAACCTGCAGCGGATAGAGACACGGCCCTCGTACCCTGGCCTTGAGTCGAGGGGCAGGTTGGAGAAAAAGAATGTATCAAGCCTGGTCAAGGACCATGACCAAGAAGGCCTGGAGCTTAGGCGTGTAGCTCCACCGCAAAAGGATCCCAGGGGGATGCAGACGAGCGGTATACACCACCTGTCCTCGCTATTCTGGCCTAGTCAGAGGGATTCCGGCTGCAAGAGGGGTACCGGCCCCCGACACCTGACTCTGCTACTCTACGTCCTAGTCAGGGAAGCCCAGCAGGCCCTGAGGATCCCACCGGGAAACGGAAGGAGCAGAACTGCCACCCGTACCCTTTTTCTGAGCGTAGTCCAGAGGGAGACCCGGCCTATCTACACACATACAGACAGGAAAGGACTCGGTCTGAAGTCTAGGAACACTCTGGTGCGGGGTCCTGATTAAGCACTTGAATAACTCGGAGGTTGTCGGACCCCCGTCCCTGGTGACCGCAGAACTCCATGAGGAGCAGGGAGAAGCCTTGCAGCTGTACTCTACACCGTGAGTAAAAAACCCTGGAAGTCAACCCCTATGGCCTCCAGACTCTTTATTTCTCCATCGCACCGCACCATGTAGCACCAGACCTCCTACACTATGACTCCCTCCATCTTTGTCTCTGCCCTGAGGCCCTGCTCCGCCTGTGGGGAGTAGTATCAACGACGGCTGCTACAACATACCGCCTCAGAGGACTGCAGCAGCGCTGGTGGCCTTCACCAGGTACCACAGGTGGCGTAGTTGATAGAACCACTCAATCCGTAAGCCCGTACCACCTTCTTTTTAGTGTGACGGCCCTGGGCACAGACAGGGTGCAGGCCACGACTGCTCCCCCAACATCTGACCCAGCTCCGAGTACCCCATTTCCCAGGGAGGGTTGTGAGCGTCACACAACTTGGCGTAGTAGGCAGGATCGCGTGCGCGCAGCAACGGAAGGAAATTGGCCATTGCTACCATGTACTGTGCGCCTTACACCTTAAACTGTCGTTTCCACTTAAAATGGCGCCCGCCCAAGAAGAACAGACGCCATAGTGCACCAAAAAGACAGTCTCCTAGCACCTCCTATCGTGGGCCAGGCTCCCCCATGGCGCCAAAAGAGCAGACCGCCCCTTCCATCAGAGACTATCCGCGGGGTAATGCCCGTCAAAAAGGATGGGATGTACAAAGGCGTGCCTGTCAGCCGATCGCCCGGGAGCCGGCCCAAAAAGAGGAGGGGATGGAAAAACAACAAGGTGCGGCCATGGCAGTTGGAGACTGGCAATCCTCAGGAGCGGACATGGACGCTGCTGGGGCGAGTCAATCGGAGCCTTCCGAACCCGGCCCCGGTTCTTCTACCGTCAGAGAGCAAAGTGGCATTACCCTAACAGCGGGAGATATAGAGTTTCTCCGCTAGGAAACCCCAGACCTCGCTCGGAGGGTGGCTGAGGCCCAGCAAGCGGCATCCGCTGCATGGCGGGAAGAAATGCTGCTGCGCATCTGGACCCGCCGCCAAGGAGCAGCAGCTCAGGAGGAGGCCGCAACAGAGGTCGCGTGTAGCCCAGGAGCGGGTGAGTGTGATACCCCTGTCACGGCTGCTGAGCCCACCGTGCCCCTCCTGGACCTCATGACTGAGTACCTGCTGCCCGTCGCGGTCACCTAGCAGCAGGTCTTTGCCCCGGAGCGTGAAGCCTCTGCTACCGGCGGGGACCTGCACTGCCTCCCAACTCCCGACTCGGAAGAACCTGAGTCTGCTGGGGTATCCACCGACCCCAACCCGGACTGGTCTGCACTTCTAGAGGACCTGCAGCAGCCCCTGCTGTCACCGCTACCGGCACCGACAGTCACCTGGCCGGCGGCTGAAGAGTGGGCCTGGGACAACCAGGGGGGAGACCCGGGCTGAAGCGCGTAGGAGGAGCGAGCTGTGCCATCAGCAAATCCTCCAGCTCGGCCGGGAGCAACGCCAGAGGGAAGTTCGATGCGAGCGCCTCGAGGAGCACGCCAAGGCTGCCAGGTCCCGGGCCCGCCAGGAAGAGGCAACCCGTCCGAGTCCCCGTGTGGAGGGGCAAGTTGTCCGCTTCCACCATGAGGCGGGATGGGGATTCATCCGGAGTTCCCAGCATGAGCACGACGTCTTCGTCAGCAGGCGGGACGTCGAGCCGCGGCTGAAAAAGGGACACCCTGGCTGGAACCTCTTCCCGGGTGACATAGTTACATACACCCGCCACCACGGGGTGCGGGGGTGGTACGCCCTGGATATCCACAAGGTGTCCGGGAGTGATTCCCCCTCGCGCTCGGGCATGGAGGACCGGTCAGCCTCCGTCGGGAGGAATGAGCCTTTTCCCCGGTGGGGACCCCTGGACTAAGCAGCCCCGGCGGCTGTAACCTGTTTAAAGTTATTATGTTTCTATTAATGTTTGCTATGTTATTCCTCCCGGTTTATCTAGAGACATTTGTCCCTGCGGACTTGCCGTAGGCAGACTCTTTAACTGTAAACAGTTTGCATCTCTTTAGGTGCTCCTTATTGGTTTTATGTAAAACCGCGGCTATTTCTACCTCAGACCTCAGAAGAAAAACCTGTCTGGAGTGGCTCTCCTGGAGGTCCAACTCGGGATCTTCATGCCCTGCAGCCACCCCAGGGCCTACGTTGGGGGTTTGGGACAGGTCCCTCGCGCTTCTGAACTGACTTTTCGTCCTTACACTTTTGCCCGTCTGTCTACGCATAATGTCTCTGGATGGTTTTATACTTTTGTAATTTTATACTTTTATATTATGTGCAGTTTGTAACGTTAAAGGAGAAGTGCCTCCCATATTGGGAAGATTGATACTGTTATCAAAAATGTAAAAAGACTGTACCAGGTTTTGCTCTTTTTGCAGCCCGCGGACGTGCTGTGTTTCAGCAGGGGGGAATGTGGCGCCCCTGAGGGTTCGACCGCCACAGGGATGCTGCACCTCTTCAATGGGGTGTGGTGTTCCTCCTTCGAGGTAAGAACGGTGCAATGATCAGGACCCCACCTCCACATCCAACACCACACTTCTTCCACCAGAGGGGGCTAGTAGGCACTAGAGTGCTGCCCCTACTGGAAAAAGGAAGACTGGGGAACCAAAAGATAGGGGGAACCATGTAGAAGGTGAGGGTGGAGGATTCACATTTTAGTGACACTTAATATTTCATATTTAATAAACAGCCATCTTGGGCTCATGGTTCTTTGATTGTGATCTCCACCCCTGAACGTGGCTTCTGGATTAACCTGCAGTAGATGGAGACACAGCCCTCGTACCCTGGCCTTGAGTCGAGGGGCAGGTTGGAGAAAAAGAATGTATCAAGCCTGGTCAAGGACCATGACCAAGAAGGCCTGGAGCTTAGGCGTGTAGCTCCACCGCAAAAGGATTCCAGGGGGATGCAGACGAGCAGTATACGCCACCTGTCCTCGCTATTCTGGCCTAGTCAGAGGGATTCCGGCTGCAAGAGGGGTACCGGCCCCCGACACCTGACTCTGCTACTCTACGTCCTAGTCAGGGAAGCCCGGCAGGCCCTGAAGATCCCACCGGGTAACGGAAGGAGCGGAACTGCCACCCGTACCCTTTTTCTGAGCGTAGTCCAGAGGGAGACCCGGCCTATCTACACACATACAGACAGGAAAGGACTCGGTCTGAAGTCTAGGAACACTCTGGTGCGGGGTCCTGATTAAGCACTTGAATAACTCGGAGGTTGTCGGACCCCCGTCCCTGGTGACCGCAGAACTCCATGAGGAGCAGGGAGAAGCCTTGCAGCTGTACTCTACACCGTGAGTAAAAAAAACCTGGACGTCAACCCCTATGGCCTCCGAACTCTTTATTTCTCCACCGCACCGCACCACGTAGCACCAGACCTCCTACACTATGACTCCCTCCATCTTTGTCTCTGCCCTGAGGCCCTGCTCCGCCTGTGGAGAGTAGTATCAACGACGGCTGCTACAACATCCCGCCTCAGAGGACTGCAGCAGCGCTGGTGGCCTTCACCAGGTACCACAGGAGGCATAGTCGATAGAACCACTCAACCCGTAAGCCCGTACCACCTTCCTTTTAGTGTGACGGCCCTGGGCACGGACCGGGTCCAGGCCAGGACTGCTCCCCCAACATCTGACCCGGCTCCGAGTACCCCATTTCCCAGAGAGTGCTGTGAGCGTCACAACCCTGTGCGCAGTATCGGGGGGATGGGGACCCTGTGCGCAGTATGGGGGGGACCCTGTGCGCAGTATGGGGGGGGGTAGATGGACCCTATGCGCAGTACGGGGGGGACGGACCCTGTGCGCAGTATGGGGGGGACCCTGTGCGCAGTATGGGGGGGGACCTGGATGGGGGACATGTCTGCAACATGGGGACCTGGATGGGGGACATGTCTGCAAGACAAGGACCAGGATGGGGGACCATGTCTGCAATATGGGGGACCATGTCTGCAATATGGGGGACCTGGATGGGGGAACAAGTCTGCAATATGGGGGACCATGTCTGCAATATGGGGGACCTGGATGGGAGACCATGTCTGCAATATGGGGGACCTGGATGGGGGACCATGTCTGCAATATGGGGGACCTGGATGGGAGACCATGTCTGCAATATGGGGACCATGTCTGCAATATGGGGACCATGTCTGCAATATGGGGGACCTGGATGGGGGAATGACACGCCCCCTGGGCCGTGGGGTACTCGGTGCCGGGCCAGTCGTTGATGGGGTTATGTCACAGTGGCGGTGACCCGGTCCGTGACCCAGGGCGGTCAGTAAAAAGGGGATATTTACAGGGGATTTATAGTTTTTATATACAATTCATGACGCCAACTGTGGTATGCGGCTAAAGGGAGCCGCCGCTGCGGAGCAGGTCCTCTGGAGCTGGTGTTAATGCAGCAGAGTTGGTTTAGCTCTCCACAGGTAGAGCTTAGCTCCAGGGCAGTGTAGATGTTAAAGATGTTGCTGTGTAGTGCAGAGGATGGCACAGTTTATCAGTCCACAACTTAATGGCGGCTTCCTCTTACCTTTACTTGCGGTGGTTACGCAGACCGTGGCATGGGTACTAGCTGGTAGTAGAGGTCCGGGCGGCCTGGAAGCAAGTTGGGAATAGTGGTGTAGTATATAGAGGATCTGTCGGCTCTCCTGTGTGGTGCAGTATATAGAGGATCTGTCAGCTTTCCTGTGTGGTGTAGTATATAGAGGATCTATGAGCTCTCCTGTGCGGTGTAGTATATAGAGGATCTGTCATCTCCCCTGTGTGGTGTAGTATATAGAGGATCTGTCAGCTCTCCTGTGTGGTGTAGTATATAGAGGATCTGTCAGCTCTCCTGTGTGATGTAGTAGATAGAGAATCTGTCAGCTCTCCTGTGTGGCGTAGTATATAGAGGACCTGTCAGCTCTCCTGTGTGGTGTAGCATATAGAGGATCTGTCAGCTCTCCTGTGTGATGTAGTATATAGAGGATCTGTCAGCTCTCCTGTGTGGTGTAGTATATAGAGGATCTGTCAGCTCTCCTGTGTGGTGTAGTATATAGAGGATCTGTCAGCTCTCCTGTGTGGTGTAGTATATAGAGGATCTGTCAGCTCTGCTGTGTGGTGTAGTATATAGAGGATCTGTCGGCTCTCCTGTGTGGTGTAGTATATAGAGGATCTGTCAGCTCTCCTGTGCGCTGTAGTATATAGAGGATCTGTCATCTCCCCTGTGTGGTGTAGTATATAGAGGATCTGTCAGCTCTCCTGTGTGGTGTAGTATATAGAGGATCTGTCTGCTCTCCTGTGTGGTGTAGTAGATAGAGGATCTGTCAGCTCTCCTGTGTGGTGTAGTATATAGAGGATCTGTCAGCTCTCCTGTGTGGTGTAGTATATAGAGGATCTGTCAGCTCTCCTGTGTGGGTAGTATTTAGAGGATCTGTCAGCTCTCCTGTATGGTGTAGTATATAGAGGATCTGTCAGCTCTCCTGTGTGGTGTAGTATATAGAGGATCTGTCCTGTGTGGTGTAGTATATAGAGGATGTGTCAGCTCTCCTGTGTGGTGTAGTATATAGATGATCTGACAGCTCTCCTGTGTGGTGTAGTATATAGAGGATCTGTCAGCTCTCCTGTGTGATGTAGTAGATAGAGAATCTGTCAGCTCTCCTGTGTGGCGTAGTATATAGAGGACCTGTCAGCTCTCCTGTGTGGTGTAGTATATAGAGGATCTGTCAGCTCTCCTGTGTGATGTAGTATATAGAGGATCTGTCAGCTCTCCTGTGTGGTGTAGTATATAGAGGATCTGTCAGCTCTCCTGTGTGGTGTAGTATATAGAGGATCTGTCAGCTCTCCTGTGTGGTGTAGTATATAGAGGATCTGTCAGCTCTGCTGTGTGGTGTAGTATATAGAGGATCTGTCGGCTCTCCTGTGTGGTGTAGTATATAGAGGATCTGTCAGCTCTCCTGTGCGCTGTAGTATATAGAGGATCTGTCATCTCCCCTGTGTGGTGTAGTATATAGAGGATCTGTCAGCTCTCCTGTGTGGTATAGTATATAGAGGATCTGTCTGCTCTCCTGTGTGGTGTAGTAGATAGAGGATCTGTCAGCTCTCCTGTGTGGTGTAGTATATAGAGGATCTGTCAGCTCTCCTGTGTGGTGTAGTATATAGAGGATCTGTCAGCTCTCCTGTGTGGGTAGTATTTAGAGGATCTGTCAGCTCTCCTGTGTGGTGTAGTATATAGAGGATCTGTCAGCTCTCCTGTGTGGTGTAGTATATAGAGGATCTGTCCCGTGTGGTGTAGTATATAGAGGATGTATCAGCTCTCCTGTGTGGTGTAGTATATAGAGGATCTGTCAGATCTCCTGTTTGGTGTAGTATATAGAGGATCTGTCAGCTCTCCTGTGTGGTGTAGTATATAGAGGATCTGTCAGCTCTCCTGTATGGTGTAATATATAGAGGATCTGTCAGCTCTCCTGTGTGGTGTAGTATATAGAGGATCTGGCAGATCTCCTGTTTGGGGTAGTATAAAGAGGATCTGTCAGCTCTCCTGTGTGGTGTGGTATATAGAGGATCTGTCAGCTCTCCTGTGTGGTGCAGTATATAGAGGATATGTCTGCTCTCCTGTGTGGTGTAGTAGATAGAGGATCTGTCAGCTCTCCTGTGTGGTGTAGTATATAGAGGATCTGTCAGCTCTCCTGTGTGGTGTAGTATATAGAGGATCTGTCAGCTCTCCTGTGTGGGTAGTATTTAGAGGATCTGTCAGCTCTCCTGTGTGGTGTAGTATATAGAGGATCTGTCAGCTCTCCTGTGTGGTGTAGTATATAGAGGATCTGTCCCGTGTGGTGTAGTATATAGAGGATGTATCAGCTCTCCTGTGTGGTGTAGTATATAGAGGATCTGTCAGATCTCCTGTTTGGTGTAGTATATAGAGGATCTGTCAGCTCTCCTGTGTGGTGTAGTATATAGAGGATCTGTCAGCTCTCCTGTATGGTGTAATATATAGAGGATCTGTCAGCTCTCCTGTGTGGTGTAGTATATAGAGGATCTGGCAGATCTCCTGTTTGGGGTAGTATAAAGAGGATCTGTCAGCTCTCCTGTGTGGTGTGGTATATAGAGGATCTGTCAGCTCTCCTGTGTGGTGCAGTATATAGAGGATATGTCTGCTCTCCTGTGTGGTGTAGTATATAGAGGATCTGTCGGCTCTCCTGTGTGGTGTAGTATATAAAGTATCTGTCAGCTCTCCAATGAGGTGTAGTATATAAAGTATCTGTCAGCTCTCCTGTGTGGTGTAGTATATAGAGGATCTGTCAGCTCTCCTGTGTGGTGTAGTATATAAAGTATCTGTCAGCTCTCCAATGAGGTGTAGTATATAGAGAATCTGTCAGCTCTCCAATGAGGTGTAGTATATAGAGGATCTGTCCTGTGTGGTGTAGTATAAAGATGATCTGTCAGCTCTCCTGTGTGGTGTAGTATATAGAGGATCTGTCAGCTCTCCTGTGTGGTGTAGTATATAGAGGATCTGTCAGCTCTCCTGTGTGGTGTAGTATATAGAGGATCTGTCAGCTCTCCTGTGTGGTGTAGTATATAGAGGTTCTTTCAGCTCTCCTGTGTGGTATAGTATATAGGGGATCAATCAGCTCTCCTGTGTGGTATAGTATATACAGGATCTGTCAGCTCTCCTGTGTGGTGTAGTATATAAATGATCTGTCAGCTCTCCTGTGTGGTGTAGTATATAGGGGATCTGTCAGCTCTCCTGTGTGGTGTAATATATAGAGGATCTGTCAGCTCTCCTGTGTGGTGTAGTATATAAAGTATCTGTCAGCTCTCCTGTGTGGTGTAGTATATAGAGGATCTGTCAGCAATCCTGTGTGGTGTAGTATATAGAGGATTTGTCCTGTGTGGTCTAGCATATAGAGGATCTGTCCTGTGTAGTGTAGTATATAGAGGATGTGTCAGCTCTCCTGTGTGGTGTAGTATATAGAGGATCTGTCCTGTGTGGTGTAGTATATAGTGGATGTGTCAGCTCTCCTGTGTGGTGTAGTATATAGATGATCTGTCAGCTCTCCTGTGTGGTGTAGTATATAGAAGATCTGTCAGCTCTCCTGTGTGGTGTAGTATATAGAGGATCTGTCAGCTCTCCTGTGTGGTGTAGTATATAGATGATCTGTCAGCTCTCCTGTGTGGTGTAGTATATAGAAGATCTGTCAGCTCTCCTGTGTGGTGTAGTATATAGAGGATCTGTCAGCTCTCCTGTGTGGTGTAGTATATAGAGGATCTGTCAGCTCTCCTGTGTGGGTAGTATTTAGAGGATCTGTCAGCTCTCCTGTGTGGTGTAGTATATAGAGGATCTGTCAGCTCTCCTGTGTGGTGTAGTATATAGAGGATCTGTCCTGTGTGGTGTAGTATATAGAGGATGTGTCAGCTCTCCTGTGTGGTGTAGTATATAGAGGATCTGTCAGATCTCCTGTTTGGTGTAGTATATAGAGGATCTGTCAGCTCTCCTGTGTGGTGTAGTATATAGAGGATCTGTCAGCTCTCCTGTATGGTGTAATATATAGAGGATCTGTCAGCTCTCCTGTGTGGTGTAGTATATAGAGGATCTGGCAGATCTCCTGTTTGGGGTAGTATAAAGAGGATCTGTCAGCTCTCCTGTGTGGTGTGGTATATAGAGGATCTGTCAGCTCTCCTGTGTGGTGTAGTATATAGAGGATATGTCTGCTCTCCTGTGTGGTGTAGTATATAGAGGATCTGTCGGCTCTCCTGTGTGGTGTAGAATATAGAGGATCTGTCAGCTCTCTTGTGTGGTGTAGTATATAGAGGATCTGTCAGCTCTCCTGTGTGGTGTAGAATATAGAGGATCTGTCAGCTCTCTTGTGTGGTGTAGAATATAGAGGATCTGTCAGCTCTCTTGTGTGGTGTAGTATATAGAAGATCTGACAGCTCTCCTGTGTGGTGTAGTATATAGATGATCTCTCAGCTCTCCTGTGTGGTGTAGTATATAGAGGATCTGTTAGCTCTCCTGTGTGGTGTAGTATATAGAGGATCTGTCAGCTCTCCTGTGTGGTGTAGTATATAGTGGTTCTGTCAGATCTCCTGTTTGGTGTAGTGTATAAAGTATCTGTCGGCTCTCCTGTGTAGTGTAGTATATATAGTATCTGTCAGATCTCCTGTTTGGTGTAGTAAATAGAGGATCTGTCAGCTCTCCTGTGTGGTGTAGTATATAGAGGATCTGTCAGCTCTCTTGTGTGGTGTAGTATATAAAGTATCTGTCAGCTCTCCAATGAGGTGTAGTATATAAAGTATCTGTCAGCTCTCCTGTGTGGTGTAGTATATAGAGGATCTGTCAGCTCTCCTGTGTGGTGTAGTATATAAAGTATCTGTCAGCTCTCCAATGAGGTGTAGTATATAATCTGTCAGCTCTCCAATGAGGTGTAGTATATAGAGGATCTGTCCTGTGTGGTGTAGTATAAAGATGATCTGTCAGCTCTCCTTTGTGGTGTAGTATATAGAGGATCTGTCAGCTCTCCTGTGTGGTGTAGTATATAGAGGATCTGTCAGCTCTCCTGTGTGGTGTAGTATATAGAGGATCTGTCAGCTCTCCTGTGTGGTGTAGTATATAGGGGATCAATCAGCTCTCCTGTGTGGTATAGTATATACAGGATCTGTCAGCTCTCCTGTGTGGTGTAGTATATAAATGATCTGTCAGCTCTCCTGTGTGGTGTAGTATATAGGGGATCTGTCAGCTCTCCTGTGTGGTATAGTATATAGGGGATCAATCAGCTCTCCTGTGTGGTATAGTATATACAGGATCTGTCAGCTCTCCTGTGTGGTGTAGTATATAAATGATCTGTCAGCTCTCCTGTGTGGTGTAGTTGACGCGCCCCCTGGGCCTGTGCTGTGCAGGGGGAATACCCGGAGCCGGATCGCTGGGGGTTGTAGTTCTCCGTGGCGGTGACCCGGTCCGTGCCCAGGGTGGTCAAACCAGTGGCAGTCTAAATGTTGTAATAAGTGCCCGACTACGCCACCCGTGGATTGCGGTCAGTGGGGACCGCCGCTGCGCTGCCGGCTGATGTTGGTTGCGCAGCCGAGTATGGGATAACTCCCCACGGGAGGAGTATTGCCTCAGGGCAGCTAGTGTGGATAATGAGAGTGATGCTGTGAGTGTCCCAGTACTAATGGTGCTGGTGCGGCAAGAAATCACAGAAACGTGTGGTGCAGTTCAGGGTCTTTACTGATGGTACAAGGTAGACACTCCCGGGAGTACTGGCTAGTATAAGGGGCCTGGTCAGTCTGCGAGCAAGCAGGAGTTCCCCTGGCCAGGTGGAGTTGTAGGCCTCCCCGTTTATCTGCACTCTTCCTGGCTACCTTGCTGTCAGCGGTTACAAGTAGCCCACGTCCCTGAGTATACCGTGTGGTGCTCACCCGTATGGCTGGTGACTTGGGGCCTTCTGTTAGCCTCCGCTCCTGGATGGCGGTGCTGGTCCCTTCTTTGTGACTGAGCCTCCGGGCTTCTATGGCCAGAGGACCTGGAATCCCCTGCCAGCTGGTTTCTGCTGCTGGGTGTATATCAGTCCCCACAGCCTCGGACTCCTGTGTCCGGCTTTAGTATCTTCGTCCAGGGCGAACTCTGCTCAGCTCCAGCCCCTGGACTTCTGCTACTGCTCCTACAGAGCTCCTGCTCTTGCTTTCCCTGTGTCTGGAACTGTCTGCAGCTCCACTCTGACTCTGACTAATCCCGCCCCAGACCCAGTTTATAAGGGCAGATTCCTCCCCTCCCAGGTCTGGGTGGGCCGTGTTGCATGTTTAGGGATCCTGACTAGAGAAACCTCCCACTTGCTCTCAGACATAATATCTCTATTACTGTGGCAACCAGACCCCTGGGGTGTCACATTCCCCCCTAGTAAATTTTAGTACTCCGGGACTAAACACATTTTTAAAGAAACATAAATACAAGGTATAACAATAACAAGACAACATATTTACAAGAAGCTTTAGTCTGTAGAGGTCACGGCGTTTCCGTGACCGGGTGTCCATATCACCCAAGGTGAAGTTTATGAAACAAAGGGGGTGTCCATGTCACCCAACAAGGCGAAGTCTTGGCACAGAACAGGGGACCTGTCCAAAGCAAACCACTTGCGTTGTCCTTGGGCGTGACTGCAAGGTTAGAGGTAGCTACTTTGGGCCACAAGTAGGCCACGCCAGACAGGTTTTCTCTTCTGCGACCGTCTTCGCAAGAGGCACCAAGGTGCAACTATCTACAAAACTGTTCCGGTTATCCAGTGTCCATAACCTGTTAGTCCAAATAAATCTGCAGGGTAACTGAGAAACATAATTAGTAACAGGCAACAAACATAAACCATAAACATTTTTCAATAAACAGTCAACTTTACAGTGCATTGGTTTAGATTCTCCAGCGAGCGGGCAACTGACCTCTAGTGACTCTAGTGGACCTACGGAGCTCACTAACTTGTTCTGCACTACAGGGTGTAGGAGGTGTTATGGGCAAGCTGGGCAGCTTTCTGCGCACTCTTTGGCTCACTAGGGGCACGGCAGGCTCACTACTAGCAGAGGGTTGATCCTCCTGTACTGCTGGTGTGGACTCTTCTGCCTCTTGGGCCGGCTGCTCTTCCAGCTCTACCGGTTCCTCTGTAGGCACTTGCGGGGCTGGCTGGAGAAAGGTGAGGACGGGTACCACGACAGCGCCGTTTACTTGTGTCCAAGACCGGGGGAAGTCTCCGAGTACGGTACTGATCATTTCTTCCCTTTCCTCTGCGGGTTGAGAGTTTTCTTGATCTTCTTCAGGGCTTTGCAGCTGCTCGGGACACTTCTTCAGGTGGTCTCTGTAACAATGGCTGTGGTTTCTCCTCCATCCTTACTGATTACGCAGATTTTTGGGTTCTCATGGCTTGATGGCAGTACGGTGTACGGGTCCTTCTCCCACTGGTCGTCCAACTTGTGGAGCCGCCTCTTCCTCTTCAAGACCTGCTCTCCAGGTACCAGGGGAACAGCGGGAGCATACTGGTTATAAGCCTTCTCTTGCCTTTCTCTAGCTTGAGACAGACTTCGCTCGACGCTCTCCTGTACTTTCCGATACTGCTGCTGCCGTTCTGTATCCCAGTCTGCCTCTGGCGAGGTGTCCTCAGGCGTCAGGACTCCCATATCCAGGTCAATAGGCAGCTTACCAGGTCTTGCTCTCATTAGGTAAGCCGGGGTACAGTTGGTGGAACCTACAGGGATGTGGTTATACAGGTCCACCAGATCGGGCAGTTTCTCAGGCCACAGACTGCGTTCTTCCAGGGGCAATGTTTTTAGCAGATCTATCACCACCTGGTTCATCTTCTCGCAGAGTCCATTGGTTTGAGGGTGATAGGGCGTTGTTCTTATCTTCTTGCAGCCATACAGGTTGCAGAACTCCTGGAAGACCTCCGCTTCAAAGGCTGGTCCTTGGTCTGTCAGCACTTGGTCCGGGTACCCGTGTGGACGGCAGAAGTGCTGCTGGAAGGCTCTAGCCGCTGTTTGAGCCGTTAAGTCCTTGACCGGGACCACCACCAGGAACCGGGAGTAATGATCCACGATTGTGAGGGCGTAGACATACCCAGATCTGCTTGGAGCCAGTTTCACATGGTCCAGGGCTACCAGTTCCAGTGGCTGTCTGGTGATGATGGGCTGCAGGGGAGTCTTCTGGCTGGCACGGTCTTTTCTTCTCAGGTGGCACGGGCCACAGTCTCTGCACCACCTCTCGATGGCTCCTCTCATGCCTACCCAGTAGAACCGTTCACGCAACAAGAACTCCAGCTTCTTCCATCCGAAATGCCCTGCTCCGTTGTGGTATGCCTCCAGAACCATAGCAGCGTCTCGTCTTGGGACCACTACCTGCCAGGTCAACTCATGCGTTCGAGAGTTAACCATTCTCCGGCACAGCTTCTCCCTGTAGAGGAACAGCTTACTTTTCTCCTTCCACAGTTGCTTGGTCTCCTCCGGAGCATCTGAGTCAAGACGGGCATCGGCCTGGGTCAGCATTTCCTTCACCAAATGGACTGCGGGATCACTGTCTTGCGTCTCCGCCCAGTTGTAGTGGGGCAAGGGATTGAACGTCACGGAGCGCCTGTCCTTCACACGGTGGGAATACAGGGTAATCCCATGACGGTGGAACGCAGGGAGCTCAACTTCTTCCAGATCTTCTGGATCTTCCCCTACGTCCAGTAAGTTCGGCATTCTAGACAGGGCATCCGCATTGGCATTTGATCGTCCTGCCCAGTATTTGATGGTGAATTCAAAGTTGGACAGGCGGGCCATCCATCTCTGTTCCAGGGCACCGAGCCTTGCAGAGTCCAGGTGTGTCAACGGGTTGTTATCCGTGTACACGGTGAATTTGGAGGAGGCAAGGTAATGCTTGAAACGTTCGGTCACTGCCCACACTACTGCCAGGAACTCCAGCTTGATTGAGCTATAATTCTCAGGGTTCCTCTCCGTGGGCTGTAGCTTTCGGCTGGCGTAAGCGATTACCCGTTCTTTCCCTTGCTGGATCTGAGACAGTACGGCTCCTAGCCCGATGTTGCTTGCGTCCGTGTGGAGGATAAAGGGCTGGCTGTAGTCTGGATATGCCAGGATTTCATCCCCCCGTGAGGGCCATCTTCAGCTGGCAAAAGGACTCCTCTTCCAGCTTTTCCCACCTGAAGGGCGGCTTCTGGTTTTTGGCTTTCCGAGATTGACCTATCAGGAGGTCCTGCATAGGGGCTGCCATTTTGGTGAAACCGGGAATGAATCTTCGGTAGTAGCCTACCAACCCGAGGAACTGCCGCACTTCCTTTAAGCTGGAGGGTCTTGGCCAGTCCTTAATTACGGTGATCTTATCAGGGTCGGGAGCCACTCCGTCAGCACTCACCACGTGTCCCAGGTACCGCACCTTTGGTTTCAGGAGGTGACACTTGGAGGGTTTCACCTTTAGGCCGTAATTTGCCAGAGCTTCGAACACTTCTGCCAGGTGTTTCAGGTGGTCCTCGTAGGTCTTGGAATAGACGATGACATTGTCCAGGTATAACAGGACCGTCTCGAAGTTCCGGTGTCCCACACAGTATTCCATCAACCGTTGGAAGGTTCCTGGTGCGTTGCAGAGCCCGAACGGCATACAGTTAAATTCGCTGAGACCCATCGGGGTGGTGAATGCGGTCTTCTCCCGGTCGCCTCTGCTACAGGAACCTGCCAGTACCCGCTAGTGAGATCCAAAGTAGAGAAGAAGTTAGCAGATTTTATTGCAGCTAAGGACTCTTCTATCCTTGGTAACGGGTACGCATCTTTGTGTGTGATACGGTTGACCTTCCTGTAGTCTACACACATTCTCATGGTGTTGTCTTTCTTTTTCACTAAGACTAGTGGAGCTGCCCAGGGGCCACAGCTGTCCCTGATTACCCCAGCCTCCTTCATGTCTCTAAGCATCCCCTTGGCGTGTTGATAGTGGGCAGGGGGTACGGGTCGGTATCTCTCCTTTATGGGAGGATGGTCTCCCGTGGGGATGTGGTGTTCTACCCCCTTTACCCGCCCGAAGTCTAGCGGGTGTTTACTAAACACTCTCTCGTACTCTCGAACCACCCGATAGACTCCCTGTTTCTGGTGTGAGGGAGTAGAGTCAGTACCCAAATGCAGTTGCTGACACCAGTCCTCCATTGGTTTCTTAGAGCCGTTACCTTCCTCTGGTTGAGATGGAGGCAAGGGTTCCACGGCCTGTACCGAGCTCTGGTTGATGGTGAACAATTTGGCTAGCGTGGCATACCGGGGCAGGTGTACTTCTCTCTCCCCGATAATTATGATGCGAACGGGAACCCTCCCATGGCGTACATCGACCACCCCCCGTGCTGTCAAAATGGTGGGCCTACTGTCTGAGTAGACGGGTTCTACTATTGCTTGGTAGTCTCTACCTCTTAGACCAATAGCTGCCCGGCACCAAATCATCATCTCACTTTTTGGGGGCATGGCAATAGGGAACGGGTCACACATTCTCACGCTACCTATCTCACCACCAGATAGTTCCACCTGTTGCCGCTTCATCAGTGCCCGGATCTCTTTTTGGAGCACACGCTGCTGGCCGGAACTGGCGTTCTTGGCAACCTGCTGTAAAATGAGAATCACCTCTGCAAGACAATTTTCAATCACATTAGTTCCCAAGGTTATTCTAGGGTGACTCTCATGACGGTCTATGTCCACTATAATCAGTCCTTGTGCCGCCAGTTCGACTTTACCGATCTTAATGGTCACCTCTTTGAATCCCACCTGCAGCACGAGCTGACCATTGCTGGCGATGATACTCAGGTCGTCATGTGGGTAGCGGGTTATGTCCGAGTCATTCCAGTACTGCTTGAAGAGCACGTACGGGATGGTGGTGACCTGTGACCCGGTGTCTAGTAGGGCACTCATAGGAATGCCATCCAGTACCACAGGCAAGATTGGACGTCCCACTACGTATTTATCACGCCAGTTTGATGGGCCTGATGGTCTTATGCCTGGGGGTTGGCCCTCTACCCCAGGTTGTGCCCGTTTAAATGACAGTACCTTGCTACATGTCCGGGTTGATTGCAGCGGCGGCAGATGGGTCGTCCGTCTTCGTTGTATCTGTCGCTGGGTCTTCCTCTGGCCGGTGGGGTCCTCCTCAGTCGGCGCCACGTGACGTCCTCCGGTCCGGAGGCCAGCTGGATCTTTCCTGGAGAAGAGACCTGTAAAGACTGCACAGTTCTGGTTAGCGCGGCAACGCTCTTAGTCAGCCCTTGGACCTTATGGTGCAGGTCTGTAGCCGGGTCACTGTTTAAAGCCTGCGCATCAGCTCCCACAGGCCCTGCAGACAAGGGCGCCGTCTCCTGGTGGTAAGTGATAGCAGGGCGCCTGTGGGTCACAGCGCCACCTGGTGCCGGTTCTCGGAGCACCCGGATGGCTCTGTCCTTGAACTGTGCAAAGTCCAGGTCAGGGTCCTGTAAGGCCATTGCCCGCAACTGGGTTCGATGGGCATTGCACAGTAGACCCTCAATAAATTGTTCAGTCAACAGCTTATCTTCATTTCCCACGCTGTCAGGGTCTGCCTGCTTAATGGCTCTCAGGGCCTCTTGTAGGTTTAGAGCATAGTCTCTTATACTCTCATGTGCCCGCTATTTACACCCGTAAAATCTGAGCTTTATTTCGGCTGAGGTGCGGGTATCAAATGTGTCTTTCAGCCAGGCTAGTATTTCTCTGACAGTCCTCTTCCTCCCAGGTGGCCAGGACTTTACCTCCCTTTGGGCTGCCCCGATTAATTGGGCCACCAGGATGCTCACTTTTTGCTCTTCTGTGAGGGGGTACACCTGGAAGAGGCTATCCAGTCTTTCTCTAAAGTCATTTAGGGTATGTGACTCCCCTGAGTACTGGGGTAGCCAGGCTGCCCCCGGGATATAGGGCATGGTGAATGGCATGACTGTTGCAGCGGCTGCGCTGGCGGTGGCTGTGGCTGTGGCAGTGGAGCTCCCCTCGGTGTCCGGCATCCTCCTCCCCCCTAGTGGACCGTGGCCTACCTTGCGATGCTCTTCTTCCGTAGGCCGCTGCTCCGCAGTCGATCGTCGGGGTTGAGGACCTGGCGTCGCGCTCCGATGACGTCAGCGTCGCACTTCATCCCTTCCAGGACCTTGCGCAGCGTCACTGTGTGGGGCGGAGCTTCGGATCCCGCGCGCTTTCGGCGTCCACGCCCCTCTTCTTCCTACTCGGCGTCCCGACGATGGCGTCCGATGGCGGGAAGCAGCTGCGGATGGCGGGAAGAAGGCAGAAGACGGCGGGAAACGGTCCAAGATGGTGTCTGATGGCGGGAATCGGCTCCAGATGGCGGGAAACGACTCCGGACGGCGGGAAACTTCACCACAGGTAAGTTCAAAAGTCTTTTTCAGGCATGCAGTACCCGGTGGTTGCGGGCACGAAATCCTGCCGACTACGCCAAAGTTGACGCGCCCCCTGGGCCTGTGCTGTGCAGGGGGAATACCCGGAGCCGGATCGCTGGGGGTTGTAGTTCTCCGTGGCGGTGACCCGGTCCGTGCCCAGGGTGGTCAAACCAGTGGCAGTCTAAATGTTGTAATAAGTGTCCGACTACGCCACCCGTGGATTGCGGTCAGTGGGGACCGCCGCTGCGCTGCCGACCGCTGAGGCTGATGTTGGTTGCGCAGCCGAGTATGGGATAACTCCCCACGGGAGGAGTATTGCCTCAGGGCAGCTAGTGTGGATAATGAGAGTGATGGTGTGAGTGTCCCAGTACTAATGGTGCTGGTGCCGCAAGAAATCACAGAAACGTGTGGTGCAGTTCAGGGTCTTTACTGATGGTACAAGGTAGACCCTCCCGGGAGTACTGGCTAGTATAAGGGGCCTGGTCAGTCTGCGAGCAAGCAGGAGTTCCCCTGGCCAGGTGGAGTTGTAGGCCTCCCCGTTTATCTGCACTCTTCCTGGCTACCTTGCTGTCAGCGGTTACAAGTAGCCCACGTCCCTGAGTATACCGTGTGGTGCTCACCCGTATGGCTGGTGACTTGGGGCCTTCTGTTAGCCTCCGCTCCTGGATGGCGGTGCTGGTCGCTTCTTTGTGACTGAGCCTCCGGGCTTCTATGGCCAGAGGACCTGGAATCCCCTGCCGGCTGGTTTCTGCTGCTGGGTGTATATCAGTCCCCACAGCCTCGGACTCCTGTGTCCGGCTTTAGTATCTTCGTCCAGGGCGAACTCTGCTCAGCTCCAGCCCCTGGACTTCTGCTACTGCTCCTACAGAGCTCCTGCTCTTGCTTTCCCTGTGTCTGGAACTGTCTGCAGCTCCACTCTGACTCTGACTAATCCCGCCCCAGACCCAGTTTATAAGGGCAGATTCCTCCCCTCCCAGGTCTGGGTGGGCCGTGTTGCATGTTTAGGGATCCTGACCAGAGAAACCTCCCACTTGCTCTCAGACATAATATCTCTATTACTGTGGCAACCAGACCCCTGGGGTGTCACATAGTATATAGATGATCTGTCAGCTCTCCTGTGTGGTGTAGCATATAGAAGATCTGTCAGCTCTCCTGTGTGGTGTAGTATATAGAGGATCTGTCGGCTCTCCTGTGAAGTGTAGTTTATAAAGTATCTGTCAGCTCTCCTGTGTGGTGTAGTATATAGAGGATCTGTCAGCTCTCCTGTGTGGTGTAGTATATAGAGGATCTGTCAGCTCTCCTGTGTGGTGTAGTATATAGAGGATCTGTCAGATCTCCTGTTTGGTGTAGTATATAGAGGATCTGTCAGCTCTCCTGTGTGGTGGAGTATATTGGGGATCTGTCAGCTCTCCTGTGTGGTGTAGTATATAGAGGATCTGTCAGCTCTCCTGTGTGGTGTAGTATATAAAGTATCTGTCAGCTCTCCAATGAGGTGTAGTATATAGAGAATCTGTTAGCTCTCCTGTGTGGTGTAGTATATAGAGGATCTGTCATCTCTCCTGTGTGGTGTAGTATATAGAGGATCTATCAGCTCTCCTGTGTGGTGTAGTATATAGAGGATCTGTCAGCTCTCCTGTGTGGTGTAGTATATAAAGTATCTGTCAGCTCTCCAACGAGGTGTAGTATATAGAGAATCTGTCAGCTCTCCAATGAGGTGTAGTATATAGAGGATCTGTCCTGTGTGGTGTAGTATAAAGATGATCTGACAGCTCTCCTGTGTGGTGCAGTATATAGAGGATCTGTCAGCTCTCCTGTGTGGTGTAGTATATAGAGGATCTGTCAGCTCTCCTGTGTGGTGTAGTATATAGAGGATCTGTCCTGTGTGGTGTAGTATATAGTGGATGTGTCAGCTCTCCTGTGTGGTGTAGTATATAGAGGATCTGTCAGCTCTCCTGTGTGGTGTGGTATATAGAGGATCTGTGAGCTCTCCTGTGTGGTGTAGTATATAGAGGATCGGTCAGCTCTCCTGTATGGTGTAGTATATAGAAGATGTGTCAGCTCTCCTGTGTAGTGTAGTATATAGAGGATCTGTCAGATCTCCTGTTTGGTGTAGTATAAAGAGGATCTGTCAGCTCTCCTGCGTGGTGTAGTATATAGAGGATCTGTCAGCTCTCCTGTGTGGTGTAGTGTATAGAGGATCTGTCAGCTCTCCTGTGTGGTGTAGTATACAGTGGTTCTGTCAGCTCTTCTGTGTGGTGTAGTATATAGAGGACCTGTCAGGTCTCCCGTGTGGTGAAGTATATAGAAGATCTGTCAGCTCTCCTGTGTGGTGTAGTATATACAGGATCTGTCAGCTCTCCTTTGTGGTGTATTATATAGATGATCTGTCAGCTCTCCTGTGTGGTGTAGTATATAGAGAATCTGTCAGCTCTCCTGTGTGGTGTAGTATATAGAGGATATGTCAGCTCTCCTGTGTGGTGTAGTATATAGAAGATCTATCAGCTCTCCTGTGTGGTAAAGTATATAGAGGATCTGTCAGCTCTCCTGTGTGGAGTAGTATATAGATGATCTGTCAGCTCTCCTGTGTGGTGTAGTTTATAGAGGATCTGTCTGCTCTCCTGTGTGGTGTAGTATATAGAGGATCTGTCAGATCTACTGTTTGGTGCAGTATATAGAGGATCTGTCTGCTCTCCTGTGTGGTGGAGTATATAGAGGATCTGTCAGCTCTCCAGTGTGGGGTAGTATATAGAGGATCTGTCATCTCTGCTGTGTGGTGTAGTATATAGAGGATCTATCAGCTCTCCTGTGTGGTGTAGTATATAGAGGATCTTTCAGCTCTCCTGTGTGGTGTAGTATATAGAGGATCTGTCAGTTCTCCCATGTGGTGTAGAATATAGAGGATCTGTCAGCTCTCCTGTGTGGTGTAGTATATAGAGGATGTGTCAGCTCTCCTGTGTGGTGTAGTATATAGAGGATCTGTCAGATCTCCTGTTTGGTGTAGTATATAGAGGATCTGTCAGCTCTCCTGTGTGGTGTAGTATATAGAGAATCTGTCAGCTCTCCTGTATGGTGTAATATATAGAGGATCTGTCAGCTCTCCTGTGTGGTGTAGTATATAGAGGATCTGGCAGATCTCCTGTTTGGTGTAGTATAAAGAGGATCTGTCAGCTCTCCTGTGTGGTGTGGTATATAGAGGACCTGTCAGCTCTCCTGTGTGGTGTAGTATATAGAGGATATGTCTGCGCTCCTGTGTGGTGTAGTATATAGAGGATCTGTCGGCTCTCCTGTGTGGTGTAGAATATAGAGGATCTGTCAGCTCACTTTTGTGGTGTAGTGTATAGAAGATCTGACAGCTCTCCTGTGTGGTGTAGTATATAGAGGATCTGTCAGCTCTCCTGTGTGGTGTAGTATATAGAGAATCTGTCAGCTCTCCTGTGTGGTGTAGTATATAAAGGATCTGTCCTGTGTGGTGTAGTATATAGTGGATGTGTCAGCTCTCTTGTGTGGTGTAGTATATAGAGGATCTGTCAGCTCTCCTGTGTGGTGTGGTATATAGAGGATCTGTCAGCTCTCCAGTGTGGTGTAGTATATAGAGGATCGGTCAGCTCTCCTATATGGTGTAGTATATAGAAGATGTGTCAGCTCTCCTGTGTGGTGTAGTATATACAGGATCTGTCAGATCTTCTGTTTGGTGTAGCATATAGAGGATCTGTCTGCTCTCCTGTGTGGTGTAGTATATAGAGGATCTGTCAGCTCTCCTGTGTGGTGTAGTATATAGAGGATCTGTCAGATCTTCTGTTTGGTGTAGTATATAGAGGATCTGTCTGCTCTTCTGTGTGGTGTTGTATATAGAGGATCTGTCAGCTCTCCTGTGTGGTGTAGTATATAGAGGATGTGTCAGCTCTCCTGTGTGGTGTAGTATATAGAGGATCTGTCAGCTCTCCTGTGTGGTGTAGTATATAGAGGATCTGTCAGCTCTCCTGTGTGGTGTAGTATATAGTGGTTCTGTCAGATCTCCTGTTTGGTGTAGTGTATAAAGTATCTGTCAGCTCTCCTGTGTGGTGTAGTATATAGAGGATCTGTCAGCTGTCCTGTGTGGTGTAGTATATAGAGGATCTGTCAGCTCTCTTTTGTGGTGTAGTATATAAAGCATCTGTCAGCTCTCCAATGAGGTGTAGTAGATAGAGAATCTGTCAGCTCTCCAATGAGGTGTAGTATATAGAGGATCTGTCCTGTGTGGTGTAGTATAAAGATGATCTGTCACCTCTCCTGTGTGGTGTAGTATATAGAGGATCTGTCAGCTCTCCTGTGTGGTGTAGTATATAGAGGATCTGTCAGCTCTCCTGTGTGGTGTAGTATATAGAGGATCTGTCCGCTCTCCTGTGTGGTGTAGTATATAGAGGATCTGTCAGCTCTCCTGTGTGGTGTAGTATATAGAGGATCTGTCATCTCTCCTGTGTGGTGTAGTATATAGAGGATCTGTCAGCTCTCCTGTGTGGTGTAGTATATAGAGGTTCTTTCAGCTCTCCTGTGTGGTGTAGTATATAGAGTATCTGTCAGCTCTCCTGTGTGGTGTAGTATATAGAGGATCTGTCAGCTCTTCTGTGTGGTGTAGTATATAGAGGATCTGTCAGCTCTCCTGTGTGGTGTAGTATATAGGGGATCTGTCAGCTCTCCTGTGTGGTATAGTATATAGGGGATCTGTCAGCTCTCCTGTGTGGTGTAGTATATACAGGATCTGTCAGCTCTCCTGTGTGGTGTAGTATATAAATGATCTGTCAGCTCTCCTGTGTGGTGTAGTATATAGATGATCTGTCAGCTCTCCTGTGTGGTGTAGTATATAGAAGATCTGTCAGCTCTCCTGTGTGGTGTAGTATATAGAGGATCTGTCGGCTCTCCTGTGTAGTGTAGTTTATAAAGTATCTGTCAGCTCTCCTGTGTGGTGTAGTATATAGAGGATCTGTCAGCTCTCCTGTGTGGTGTAGTATATAGAGGATCTGTCAGCTCTCCTGTGTGGTGTAGTATATAGAGGATCTGTCAGATCTCCTGTTTGGTGTAGTGTATAGAGGATCTGTCAGCTCTCCTGTGTGGTGGAGTATATTGGGGATCTGTCAGCTCTCCTGTGTGGTGTAGTATGTAGAGGATCTGTCAGCTCTCCTGTGTGGTGTAGTATATAAAGTATGTCAGCTCTCCAATGAGGTGTAGTATACAGAGAATCTGTTAGCTCTCCTGTGTGGTGTAGTATATAGAGGATCTGTCAGATCTCCTGTTTGGTGTAGTATGTAGAGGATCTGTCAGCTCTCCTGTGTGGTGGAGTATATAGGGGATCTGTCAGCTCTCCTGTGTGGTGTAGTATATAGAGGATCTGTCATCTCTCCTGTGTGGTGTAGTATATAGAGGATCTATCAGCTCTCCTGTGTGGTGTAGTATATAGAGGATCTGTGAGCTCTCCTGTGTGGTGTAGTATATAAAGTATCTGTCAGCTCTCCAATGAGGTGTAGTATATAAAGTATCTGTCAGCTCTCCTGTGTGGTGTAGTATATAGACGATCTGTCAGCTATCCTGTGTGGTGTAGTATATAAAGTATCTGTCAGCTCTCCAATGAGGTGTAGTATATAGAGAATCTGTCAGCTCTCCAATGAGGTGTAGTATATAGAGGATCTGTCCTGTGTGGTGTAGTATAAAGATGATCTGTCAGCTCTCCTGTGTGGTGTAGTATATAGAGGATCTGTCAGCTCTCCTGTGTGGTGTAGTATATAGAGGATCTGTCATCTCTCCTGTGTGGTGTAGTATATAGAGGATCTGTCAGCTCTCCTGTGTGGTGTAGTATATAGAGGTTCTTTCAGCTCTCCTGTGTGGTATAGTAGATAGAGGATCTGTCAGCTCTCCTGTGTGGTGTAGTATATAGAGGATCTGTCAGCTCTTCTGTGTGGTGTAGTATAGAGAGGGTCTGTCAGCTCTCCTGTGTGGTGTAGTATATAGGGGATCTGTCAGCTCTCCTGTGTGGTATAGTATATAGGGGATCTGTCAGCTCTCCTGTGTGGTGTAGTATATACAGGATCTGTCAGCTCTCCTATGTGGTGTAGTATATAAATGATCTGTCAGCTCTCCTGTGTGGTGTAGTATATAGATGATCTGTCAGCTCTCCTGTGTGGTGTAGTATATAGAAGATCTGTCAGCTCTCCTGTGTGGTGTAGTATACAGAGGATCTATCGGCTCTCCTGTGTAGTGTGGTTTATAAAGTATCTGTCAGCTCTCCTGTGTGGTGTAGTATATAGAGGATCTGTCAGCTCTCCTGTGTGGTGTAGTATACAGAGGATCTGTCAGCTCTCCTGTGTGGTGTAGTATATAGAGGATCTGTCAGATCTCCTGTTTGGTGTAGTATATAGAGGATCTGTCAGCTCTCCTGTGTGGTGGAGTATATTAGGGATCTGTCAGCTCTCCTGTGTGGTGTAGTATATAGAGGATCTGTCATCTCTCCTGTGTGGTATAGTATATAGAGGATCTATCAGCTCTCCTGTGTGGTGTAGTATATAGAGGATCTGTGAGCTCTCCTGTGTGGTGTAGTATATAAAGTATCTGTCAGCTCTCCAATGAGGTGTAGTATATAAAGTATCTGTCAGCTCTCCTGTGTGGTGCAGTTTATAGAGGATCTGTCAGCTCTCCTGTGTGGTGTAGTATATAGAGGATCTGTCAGCTCTCCTGTGTGGTGTAGTATATAGAGGATCTGTCCTGTGTGGTGTAGTATATAGTGGATGTGTCAGCTCTCCTGTGTGGTGTAGTATATAGAGGATCTGTCAGCTCTCCTGTGTGGTGTGGTATATAAAGGATCTGTCAGCTCTCCTGTGTGGTGTAGTATATAGAGGATCGGTCAGCTCTCCTGTATGGTGTAGTATATAGAAGATGTGTCAGCTCTCCTGTGTAGTGTAGTATATAGAGGATCTGTCAGATCTCCTGTTTGTGTAGTATAAAGAGGATCTGTCAGCTCTCCTGTGTGGTGTAGTATATAGAGGATCTGTCAGCTCTCCTGTGTGGTGTAGTGTATAGAGGATCTGTCAGCTCTCCTGTGTGGTGTAGTATATAGAGGACCTGTCAGGTCTCCCGTGTGGTGAAGTATATAGAAGATCTGTCAGCTCTCCTGTGTGGTGTAGTATATACAGGATCTGTCAGCTCTCCTTTGTGGTGTATTATATAGATGATCTGTCAGCTCTCCTGTGTGGTGTAGTATATAGAGGATATGTCAGCACTCCTGTGTGGTGTAGTATATAGAAGATCTGTCAGCTCTCCTGTGTGGTGTAGTATATAGATGATCTGTCAGCTCTCCTGTGTGGAGTAGTATATAGATGATCTGTCAGCTCTCCTGTGTGGTGTAGTTTATAGAGGATCTGTCTGCTCTCCTGTGTGGTGTAGTATATAGAGGATCTGTCCTGTGTGGTGTAGTATATAGAGGATCTGTCAGCTCTCCTGTGTGGTGCAGTATATAGAGGATCTGTCAGCTCTCCTGTGTGGTGGAGTATATAGAGGATCTGTCAGCTCTCCTGTGTGGGGTAGTATATAGAGGATCTGTCATCTCTGCTGTGTGGTGTAGTATATAGAGGATCTATCAGCTCTCCTGTGTGGTGTAGTATATAGAGGATCTTTCAGCTCTCCTGTGTGGTGTAGTATATAGAGGATCTGTCAGTTCTCCCATGTGGTGTAGTATATAGAGAGTTCTCCCATGTGGTGTAGTATATAGAGGATCTGTCAGCTCTCCTGTGTGGTGTAGTATATAGAGGATGTGTCAGCTCTCCTGTGTGGTGTAGTATATAGAGGATCTGTCAGATCTCCTGTTTGGTGTAGTAAATAGAGGATCTGTCAGCTCTCCTGTGTGGTGTAGTATATATAGAATCTGTCAACTCTCCTGTATGGTGTAATATATAGAGGATCTGTCAGCTCTCCTGTGTGGTGTAGTATTTAGAGGATCTGGCAGATCTCCTGTTTGGTGTAGTATAAAGAGGATCTGTCAGCTCTCCTGTGTGGTGTGGTATATAGAGGATCTGTCAGCTCTCCTGTGTGGGGTAGTATATAGAGGATATGTCTGCTCTCCTGTGTGGTGTAGTATATAGAGGATCTGTCGGCTCTCCTGTGTGGTGTAGAATATAGAGGATCTGTCAGCTCACTTTTGTGGTGTAGTGTATAGAAGATCTGACAGCTCTCCTGTGTGGTGTAGTATATAGAGGATCTGTCAGCTCTCCTGTGTGATGTAGTATATAGAGAATCTCTCAGCTCTCCTGTGTGGTGTAGTATATAGAGGATCTGTCCTGTGTGGTGTAGTATATAGTGGATGTGTCAGCTCTCCTGTGTGGTGTAGTATATAGAGGATCTGTCAGCTCTCCTGTGTGGTGTGGTATATAGAGGATCTGTCAGCTCTCCAGTGTGGTGTAGTATATAGAGGATCGGTCAGCTCTCCTGTATGGTGTAGTATATAGAAGATGTGTCAGCTCTCCTGTGTGGTGTAGTATATACAGGATCTGTCAGATCTTCTGTTTGGTGTAGTATATAGAGGATCTGTCTGCTCTCCTGTGTGGTGTAGTATATAGAGGATCTGTCAGCTCTCCTGTGTGGTGTAGTATATAGAGGATCTGTCAGATCTTCTGTTTGGTGTAGTATATAGAGGATCTGTCTGCTCTTCTGTGTGGTGTTGTATATAGAGGATCTGTCAGCTCTCCTGTGTGGTGTTGTATATAGAGGATCTGTCAGCTCTCCTGTGTGGTGTAGTATATAGAGGATGTGTCAGCTCTCCTGTGTGGTGTAGTATATAGAGGATCTGTCAGCTCTCCTGTGTGGTGTAGTATATAGAGGATCTGTCAGCTCTCCTGTGTGGTGCAGTATATAGTGGTTCTGTCAGATCTCCTGTTTGGTGTAGTGTATAAAGTATCTGTCAGCTCTCCTGTGTGGTGTAGTATATAGAGGATCTGTCAGTTCTCTTGTGTGGTGTAGTATATAAAGTATCTGTCAGCTCTCCAATGAGGTGTAGTAGATAGAGAATCTGTCAGCTCTCCAATGAGGTGTAGTATATAGAGGATCTGTCCTGTGTGGTGTAGTATAAAGATGATCTGTCACCTCTCCTGTGTGGTGTAGTATATAGAGGATCTGTCAGCTCTCCTGTGTGGTGTAGTATATAGAGGATCTGTCAGCTCTCCTGCGTGGTGTAGTATATAGAGGATCTGTCCGCTCTCCTGTGTGGTGTAGTATATAGAGGATCTGTCAGCTTTCCTGTGTGGTGTAGTATATAGAAGATCTGTCAGCTCTACTGTGTGGTGTAGTATATAGAGGATCTGTCAGCTCTCCTGTGTGGTGTAGTATATAGAGGATCTGGCAGCTCTCCTGTGTGGTGTAGTATATAGAGGTTCTTTCAGCTCTCCTGTGTGGGGTAGTATATAGAGTATCTGTCAGCTCTCCTGTGTGGTGTAGTATATAGAGGATCTGTCATCTCTCCTGTGTGGTGTAGTATATAGAGGATCTGGCAGCTCTCCTGTGTGGTGTAGTATATAGAGGTTCTTTCAGCTCTCCTGTGTGGTGTAGTATATAGAGTATCTGTCAGCTCTCCTGTGTGGTGTAGTATATAGAGGATCTGTCAGCTCTTCTGTGTGGTGTAGTATATAGAGGATCTGTCAGCTCTCCTGTGTGGTGTAGTATATAGGGGATCTGTCAGCTTTCCTGTGTGGTATAGTATATAGGGGATCTGTCAGCTCTCCTGTGTGGTGTAGTATATACAGGATCTGTCAGCTCTCCTGTGTGGTGTAGTATATAAATGATCTGTCAGCTCTCCTGTGTGGTGTAGTATATAGATGATCTGTCAGCTCTCCTGTGTGGGTGTAGTATATAGAAGATCTGTCAGCTCTCCTGTGTGGTGTAGTATATAGAGGATCTGTCGGCTCTGCTGTGTAGTGTAGTTTATAAAGTATCTGTCAGCTCTCCTGTGTGGTGTAGTATATAGAGGATCTGTCAGCTCTCCTGTGTGGTGTAGTATATAGAGGATCTGTCAGCTCTCCTGTGTGGTGTAGTATATAGAGGATCTGTCAGATCTCCTGTTTGGTGTAGTGTATAGAGGATCTGTCAGCTCTCCTGTGTGGTGGAGTATATTGGGGATCTGTCAGCTCTCCTGTGTGGTGTAGTATATAGAGGATCTGTCAGTTCTCCTGTGTGGTGTAGTATATAAAGTATGTCAGCTCTCCAATGAGGTGTAGTATACAGAGAATCTGTTAGCTCTCCTGTGTGGTGTAGTATATAGAGGATCTGTCAGATCTCCTGTTTGGTGTAGTATATAGAAGATGTGTCAGCTCTCCTGTGTGCTGGACTATATAGGGGATCTGTCAGATCTCCTGTTTGGTGTAGTATAAAGAGGATCTGTCAGCTCTCCTGCGTGGTGTAGCATATAGAGGATCTGTCAGCTCTCCTGTGTGGTGTAGTGTATAGAGGATCTGTCAGCTCTCCTGTGTAGTATAGTATATAGAGGATCTGTCAGCTCTTCTGTGTAGTATAGTATATAGAGGATCTGTCAGCTCTCCTGTGTGGTGCAGTATATAGTGGATCTGTCGGCTCTCCTGTGTGGTGTAGTATATAGAGGATCTGTCAGCTCTCCTGTGTGGTGTAGTATATAGTGGATCTGTCAGCTCTTCTGTGTGGTGTAGTATATAGAGGACCTGTCAGGTCTCCCGTGTGGTAAAGTATATAGAAGATCTGTCAGCTCTCCTGTGTGGTGTAGTATATACAGGATCTGTCAGCTCTCCTTTGTGGTGTGTTATATAGATGATCTGTCAGCTCTCCTGTGTGGTGTAGTATATAGAGAATCTGTCAGCTCTACTGTGTGGTGTAGTATATAGAGGATATGTCAGCTCTCCTGTGTGGTGTAGTATATAGAAGATCTGTCAGCTCTCCTGTGTGGTGTAGTATATAGAGGATCTGTCAGCTCTCCTGTGTGGAGTAGTATATAGATGATCTGTCAGCTCTCCTGTGTGGTGTAGTTTATAGAGGATCTGTCTGCTCTCCTGTGTGGTGTAGTATATAGAGGATCTGTCCTGTGTGGTGTAGTATATAGAGGATCTGTCAGCTCTCCTGTGTGGTGCAGTATATAGAGGATCTGTCAGCTCTCCTGTGTGGTGGAGTATATAGAGGATCTGTCAGCTCTCCTGTGTGGGGTAGTATATAGAGGATCTGTCATCTCTGCTGTGTGGTGTAGTATATAGAGGATCTATCAGCTCTCCTGTGTGGTGTAGTATATAGAGGATCTTTCAGCTCTCCTGTGTGGTGTAGTATATAGAGGATCTGTCAGTTCTCCCATGTGGTGTAGTATATAGAGGATCTGTCAGCTCTCCTGTGTGGTGTAGTATATAGAGGATGTGTCAGCTCTCCTGTGTGGTGTAGTATATAGAGGATCTGTCAGATCTCCTGTTTGGTGTAGTATATAGAGGATCTGTCAGCTCTCCTGTGTGGTGTAGTATATAGAGAATCTGTCAACTCTCCTGTATGGTGTAATATATAGAGGATCTGTCAGCTCTCCTGTGTGGTGTAGTATATAGAGGATCTGGCAGATCTCCTGTTTGGTGTAGTATAAAGAGGATCTGTCAGCTCTCCTGTGTGGTGTGGTATATAGAGGATCTGTCAGCTCTCCTGTGTGGGGTAGTATATAGAGGATATGTCTGCTCTCCTGTGTGGTGTAGTATATAGAGGATCTGTCGGCTCTCCTGTGTGGTGTAGAATATAGAGGATCTGTCAGCTCACTTTTGTGGTGTAGTGTATAGAAGATCTGACAGCTCTCCTGTGTGGTGTAGTATATAGAGGATCTGTCAGCTCTCCTGTGTGGTGTAGTATATAGAGAATCTGTCAGCTCTCCTGTGTGGTGTAGTATATAGAGGATCTGTCCTGTGTGGTGTAGTATATAGTGGATGTGTCAGCTCTCCTGTGTGGTGTAGTATATAGAGGATCTGTCAGCTCTCCTGTGTGGTGTGGTATATAGAGGATCTGTCAGCTCTCCAGTGTGGTGTAGTATATAGAGGATCGGTCAGCTCTCCTGTATGGTGTAGTATGTAGAAGATGTGTCAGCTCTCCTGTGTGGTGTAGTATATACAGGATCTGTCAGATCTTCTGTTTGGTGTAGTATATAGAGGATCTGTCTGCTCTCCTGTGTGGTGTAGTATATAGAGGATCTGTCAGCTCTCCTGTGTGGTGTAGTATATAGAGGATCTGTCAGATCTTCTGTTTGGTGTAGTATATAGAGGATCTGTCTGCTCTTCTGTGTGGTGTTGTATATAGAGGATCTGTCAGCTCTCCTGTGTGGTGTAGTATATAGAGGATGTGTCAGCTCTCCTGTTTGGTGTAGTTTATAGAGGATCTGTCAGCTCTCCTGTGTGGTGTAGTATATAGAGGATCTGTCAGCTCTCCTGTGTGGTGTAGTATATAGTGGTTCTGTCAGATCTCCTGTTTGGTGTAGTGTATAAAGTATCTGTCAGCTCTCCTGTGTGGTGTAGTATATAGAGGATCTGTCAGTTCTCTTGTGTGGTGTAGCATATAAAGTATCTGTCAGCTCTCCAATGAGGTGTAGTAGATAGAGAATCTGTCAGCTCTCCAATGAGGTGTAGTATATAGAGGATCTGTCCTGTGTGGTGTAGTATAAAGATGATCTGTCACTTCTCCTGTGTGGTGTAGTATATAGAGGATCTGTCAGCTCTCCTGTGTGGTGTAGTATATAGAGGATCTGTCAGCTCTCCTGTGTGGTGTAGTATATAGAGGATCTGTCCGCTCTCCTGTGTGGTGTAGTATATAGAGGATCTGTCAGCTTTCCTGTGTGGTGTAGTATATAGAAGATCTGTCAGCTCTCCTGTGTGGTGTAGTATATAGAGGATCTGTCATCTCTCCTGTGTGGTGTAGTATATAGAGGATCTGGCAGCTCTCCTGTGTGGTGTAGTATATAGAGGTTCTTTCAGCTCTCCTGTGTGGTGTAGTATATAGAGTATCTGTCAGCTCTCCTGTGTGGTGTAGTATATAGAGGATCTGTCAGCTCTTCTGTGTGGTGTAGTATATAGAGGATCTGTCAGCTCTCCTGTGTGGTGTAGTATATAGGGGATCTGTCAGCTCTCCTGTGTGGTATAGTATATAGGGGATCTGTCAGCTCTCCTGTGTGGTGTAGTATATACAGGATCTGTCAGCTCTCCTGTGTGGTGTAGTATATAAATGATCTGTCAGCTCTCCTGTGTGGTGTAGTATATAGATGATCTGTCAGCTCTCCTGTGTGGTGTAGTATATAGAAGGTCTGTCAGCTCTCCTGTGTGGTGTAGTATATAGAGGATCTGTCGGCTCTGCTGTGTAGTGTAGTTTATAAAGTATCTGTCAGCTCTCCTGTGTGGTGTAGTATATAGAGGATCTGTCAGCTCTCCTGTGTGGTGTAGTATATAGAGGATCTGTCAGCTCTCCTGTGTGGTGTAGTATATAGAGGATCTGTCAGATCTCCTGTTTGGTGTAGTGTATAGAGGATCTGTCAGCTCTCCTGTGTGGTGGAGTATATTGGGGATCTGTCAGCTCTCCTGTGTGGTGTAGTATATAGAGGATCTGTCAGTTCTCCTGTGTGGTGTAGTATATAAAGTATGTCAGCTCTCCAATGAGGTGTAGTATACAGAGAATCTGTTAGCTCTCCTGTGTGGTGTAGTATATAGAGGATCTGTCAGATCTCCTGTTTGGTGTAGTATGTAGAGGATCTGTCAGCTCTCCTGTGTGCTGGAGTATATAGGGGATCTGTCAGCTCTCCTGTGTGGTGTAGTATATAGAGGATCTGTCATCTCTCCTGTGTGGTGTAGTATATAGAGGATCTATCAGCTCTCCTGTGTGGTGTAGTATATAGAGGATCTGTGAGCTCTCCTGTGTGGTGTAGTATATAAAGTATCTGTCAGCTCTCCAATGAGGTGTAGTATATAAAGTATCTGTCAGCTCTCCTGTGTGGTGTAGTATATAGAGGATCTGTCAGCTCTCCTGTGTGGTGTAGTATATAAAGTATCTGTCAGCTCTCCAATGAGGTGTAGTATATAGAGAATCTGTCAGCTCTCCAATGAGGTGTAGTATATAGAGGATCTGTCCTGTGTGGTGTAGTATAAAGATGATCTGTCAGCTCTCCTGTGTGGTGTAGTATATAGAGGATCTGTCAGCTCTCCTGTGTGGTGTAGTATATAGAGGATCTGTCATCTCTCCTGTGTGGTGTAGTATATAGAGGATCTGTCAGCTCTCCTGTGTGGTGTAGTATATAGAGGTTCTTTCAGCTCTCCTGTGTGGTGTAGTAGATAGAGGATCTGTCAGCTCTCCTGTGTGGTGTAGTATATAGAGGATCTGTCAGCTCTTCTGTGTGGTGTAGTATATAGAGGGTCTGTCAGCTCTCCTGTGTGGTGTAGTATATAGGGGATCTGTCAGCTCTCCTGTGTGGTATAGTATATAGGGGATCTGTCAGCTCTCCTGTGTGGTGTAGTATATACAGGATCTGTCAGCTCTCCTGTGTGGTGTAGTATATAAATGATCTGTCAGCTCTCCTGTGTGGTGTAGTATATAGATGATCTGTCAGCTCTCCTGTGTGGTGTAGTATATAGAAGATCTGTCAGCTCTCCTGTGTGGTGTAGTATATAGAGGATCTGTCGGCTCTCCTGTGTAGTGTGGTTTATAAAGTATCTGTCAGCTCTCCTGTGTGGTGTAGTATATAGAGGATCTGTCAGCTCTCCTGTGTGGTGTAGTATACAGAGGATCTGTCAGCTCTCCTGTGTGGTGTAGTATATAGAGGATCTGTCAGATCTCCTGTTTGGTGTAGTATATAGAGGATCTGTCAGCTCTCCTGTGTGGTGGAGTATATTAGGGATCTGTCAGCTCTCCTGTGTGGTGTAGTATATAGAGGATCTGTCAGCTCTCCTGTGTGGTGTAGTATATAAAGTATCTGTCAGCTCTCCAATGAGGTGTAGTATACAGAGAATCTGTTAGCTCTCCTGTGTGGTGTAGTATATAGAGGATCTGTCAGATCTCCTGTTTGGTGTAGAATGTAGAGGATCTGTCAGCTCACCTGTGTGGTGGAGAATATAGGGGATCTGTCAGCTCTCCTGTGTGGTGTAGTATATAGAGGATCTGTCATCTCTCCTGTGTGGTATAGTATATAGAGGATCTATCAGCTCTACTGTGTGGTGTAGTATATAGAGGATCTGTGAGCTCTCCTGTGTGGTGTAGTATATAAAGTATCTGTCAGCTCTCCAATGAGGTGTAGTATATAAAGTATCTGTCAGCTCTCCTGTGTGGTGTAGTATATAGAGGATCTGTCAGCTCTCCTGTGTGGTGTAGTATATAAAGTATCTGTCAGCTCTCCAATGAGGTGTAGTATATAGAGAATCTGTCAGCTCTCCAATGAGGTGTAGTATATAGAGGATCTATCCTGTGTGGTGTAGTATAAAGATGATCTGTCAGCTCTCCTGTGTGGTGTAGTATATAGAGGATCTGTCAGCTCTCCTGTGTGGTGCAGTATATAGAGGATCTATCAGCTCTCCTGTGTGGTGTAGTATATAGAGGATCTGTCAGCTCTCCTGTGTGGTGTAGTATATAGAGGTTCTGTCAGCTCTCCTGTGTGGTGTAGTATATAGAGGATCTGTCAGCTCTCCTGTGTGGTGTAGTATATAGAGGATCTGTCAGCTCTTCTGTGTGGTGTAGTATATAGAGGATCTGTCAGCTCTCCTGTGTGGTGTAGGATATAGGGGATCTGTCAGTTCTCCTGTGTGGTATAGTATATAGGGGATCTGTCAGCTCTCCTGTGTGGTGTAGTATACACAGGATCTGTCAGCTCTCCTGTGTGGTGTAGTATGTAAATGATCTGTCAGCTCTCCTGTGTGGTGTAGTATATAGATGATCTGTCAGCTCTCCTGTGTGGTGTAGTATATAAAAGATCTGTCAGCTCTCCTGTGTTGTGTAGTATATAAAGTATCTGTCAGCTCTCCAATGAGGTGTAGTATATAGAGAATCTGTCAGCTCTCCAATGAGGTGTAGTATATAGAGGATCTATCCTGTGTGGTGTAGTATAAAGATGATCTGTCAGCTCTCCTGTGTGGTGTAGTATATAGAGGATCTGACAGCTCTCCTGTGTGGTGCAGTATATAGAGGATCTGTCAGCTCTCCTGTGTGGTGTAGTATATAGAGGATCTGTCAGCTCTCCTGTGTGGTGTAGTATATAGAGGTTCTGTCAGCTCTCCTGTGTGGTGTAGTATATAGAGGATCTGTCAGCTCTCCTGTGTGGTGTAGTATATAGAGGATCTGTCAGCTCTTCTGTGTGGTGTAGTATATAGAGGATCTGTCAGCTCTCCTGTGTGGTGTAGGATATAGGGGATCTGTCAGTTCTCCTGTGTGGTATAGTATATAGGGGATCTGTCAGCTCTCCTGTGTGGTGTAGTATATACAGGATCTGTCAGCTCTCCTGTGTGGTGTAGTATGTAAATGATCTGTCAGCTCTCCTGTGTGGTGTAGTATATAGATGATCTGTCAGCTCTCCTGTGTGGTGTAGTATATAAAAGATCTGTCAGCTCTCCTGTGTGGTGTAGCATATAGAGGATCTATCGGCTCTCCTGTGTAGTGTAGTATATAAAGTATCTGTCAGCTCTCCTGTGTGGTGTAGTATATAGAGGATCTGTCAGCTCTCCTGTGTGGTGTAGTATATAGAGGATCTGTCAGCTCTCCTCTGTGGTGTAGTATATAGAGGATCTGCCAGATCTCCTGTTTGGTGTAGTATATAGAGGATCTGTCAGCTCTCCTGTGTGGTGGAGTATATTGGGGATCTGTCAGCTCTCCTGTGTGGTGTAGTATATAGAGGATCTGTCAGCTCTCCTGTGTGGTGTAGTATATAGAGGATCTGTCAGCTCTCCTGTGTGGTGTAGTATATAGAGGATCTGTCCTGTGTGGTGTAGTATATAGTGGATGTGTCAGCTCTCCTGTGTGGTGTAGTATATAGAGGATCTGACAGCTCTCCTGTGTGGTGTGGTATATAGAGGATCTGTCAGATCTCCTGTTTGGTGTAGTATATAGAGGATCTGTCAGCTCTCCTGTGTGGTGAAGTATATAGGGGATCTGTCAGCTCTCCTGTGTGGTGTAGTATATAGAGGATCTGTCATCTCTCCTGTGTGGTGAAGTATATAGGGGATCTGTCATCTCTCCTGTGTGGTGTAGTATATAGAGGATCTATCAACTCTCCTGTGTGGTGTAGTATATAGAGGATCTGTCAGCTCTCCTGTGTGGTGTAGTATATAGAGGATCTGTCAGTTCTCCCGTGTTGTGTAGTATATAGAGGATCTTTAGGCTCTTTCGTGTGGTGTAGTATATAGAGGATCTGTCTGGTCTCCCGTGTGGTGAAGTATATAGAAGATCTGACAGCTCTCCTGTGTGGTGTAGTATATAGAGGATCTGTCAGCTCTCCTGTGTGGTGTAGTATATAGAGGATCTGTCAGCTCTCCTGTGTGGTGTAGTATATAGAGGATCTGTCCTGTGTGGTGTAGTATATAGAGGATGTGTCAGCTCTCCTGTGTGGTGTAGTATATAGAGGATCTGTCAGATCTCCTGTTTGGTGTAGTATATAGAGGATCTGTCAGCTCTTCTGTGTGGTGTAGTATATAGAGGATCTGTCCGCTCTCCTGTGTGGTGTAGGATATAGGGGATCTGTCAGTTCTCCTGTGTGGTATAGTATATAGGGGATCTGTCAGCTCTCCTGTGTGGTGTAGTATATACAGGATCTGTCAGCTCTCCTGTGTGGTGTAGTATATAAATGATCTGTCAGCTCTCCTGTGTGGTGTAGTATATAAATGATCTGTCAGCTCTCCTGTGTGGTGTAGTATATAGAAGATCTGTCAGCTCTCCTGTGTGGTGTAGCATATAGAGGATCTATCGGCTCTCCTGTGTAGTGTAGTATATAAAGTATCTGTCAGCTCTCCTGTGTGGTGTAGTATATTGAGGATCTGTCAGCTCTCCTGTGTGGTATAGTATATAGAGGATCTGTCAGCTCTCCTGTGTGGTGTAGTATATAGAGGATCTGCCAGATCTCCTGTTTGGTGTAGTATATAGAGTATCTGTCAGCTCTCCTGTGTGGTGGAGTATATTGGGGATCTGTCAGCTCTCCTGTGTGGTGTAGTATATAGAGGATCTGTCAGCTCTCCTGTGTGGTGTAGTATATAGAGGATCTGTCAGCTCTCCTGTGTGGTGTAGTATATAGAGGATCTGTCCTGTGTGGTGTAGTATATAGTGGATGTGTCAGCTCTCCTGTGTGGTGTAGTATATAGAGGATCTGTCAGCTCTCCTGTGTGGTGTGGTATATAGAGGATCTGTCAGATCTCCTGTTTGGTGTAGTATATAGAGGATATGTCAGCTCTCCTGTGTGGTGGAGTATATAGGGGATCTGTCAGCTCTCCTGTGTGGTGTAGTATATAGAGGATATGTCAGCTCTCCTGTGTGGTGGAGTATATAGAGGATCTGTCAGTTCTCCTGTGTGGTGTAGTATATAGAGGATCTGTCAGCTCTCCTGTGTGGTGTAGTATATAGAGGATCTGTCATCTCTCCTGTGTGGTGTATAGAGGATCTGTGAGCTCTCCTGTGTGGTGTAGTATATAGAGGATCTGTCATCTCTCCTGTGTGGTGTATAGAGGATCTGTGAGCTCTCCTGTGTGGTGTAGTATATAGAGGATCTGTCAGTTCTCCCATGTGGTGTAGTATATAGAGGATCTTTAGGCTCTTTTGTGTGGTGTAGTATATAGTGGATGTGTCAGCTCTCCTGTGTGGTGTAGTATTTAGAAGATGTGTCAGCTCTCCTGTGTGGTGTAGTATATAGAGGATCTGTCAGATCTCCTGTTTGGTGTAGTATAAAGAGGATCTGTCAGCTCTCCTGCGTGGTGTAGTATATAGAGGATCTGTCAGCTTTCCTGTGTGGTGTAGTATATAGAGGATCTGTCAGCTCTCCAGTGTGGTGTAGTATATAGTGGTTCTGTCAGCTCTTCTGTGTAGTGTAGTATATAGAGGATCTGTCAGGTCTCCCGTGTGGTGACCTGGTCGGGATCATCAAGGGGTCTGTGCCTGCGGGCCGCATAAAGCAGCCTCAGGGTCCGCATGTTTGAGACCCCTGATATAGAGGATGTGTCAGTGACGCGCCCCCTGGGACATATTCCTTTTTGAGGGGAATACCCGGCACCGGATCAGATGGGGGGTTGTAGTCTCCGAGCGGCTGAGACCCGGTCCCGTGCCCAGGGCGTCAAGCTATGTGTTATGTGGCAGTCCTTACTGATGTTATAAGAGTTCTTTTGTGTCGACTACGCCACCCGTTGTAATGCGGTCACTGTGGCCGCCGCTGCAGCAGGGTCCGCTGAGGCTGATGGTGGATGTGCAGCTTGGTGGGATAACCCCCAACGGGAGGGGTATAGCCTCAGAGGGGACAGGCGCAGAGGATGGGGGTTGTGGTGGTGCGGTGCAGCCGGCAATGAAGACAGACTCGGGTTGTGCAGTTAAGGGAGTTTACTTACTGCTGATGTTTCGGTCACTCCAGCTGTTAGTGACCACCCGAGCCGTGCTGCGTCCACCAGGTCCTGGATCCGGCCAACCCCCAAACAAGTCCGGAGCGTGGCCCTGAGCTCTCCCTCTGTCCTTTCTTCAGCCGTCCCCACCAGTGATCCACCTAGGTCCAGCTCCCTCGGGCCTTCTGTTGGGCAACCCTTGGCCTTAGGTTCCCTGACCCTCCATGTGGTATGCCTTCAGGGTGGATGTAGTGGGTGGCCGTGGCAGATGCTGCCCACAGCCTCCGGTCTCTGGCTAGGGATGTTTTTGCCCCCACCAGCTTGGGTTCCGGTACCCTTGTGCTGACTCCTCACCCGGTGCTCTAATTTGGGTTCTTGGGTCCCTTCTGCTGTCCCCCTCTGGGTCTTTCTCTTTCTTTCTCCTCTCTCTCTCTCCAGGGCTGCTGTTTTCTTCTCTCTCCTCTCCAACTGACTTGTTCTCAGCGTCTGACCCTGATCTAAGTTGGTGCCCTCCTTATATATCCCTCTATGTGTGAGCTCAGGTGACCAGCACCCAATGAGCTCCTATCACTACCCAGACTGCTCCCCCTATCTGCCCCTACACTACATGGGATGTACCACCCCCCTCCCACTCCAGCCAGGAACAGGCTCGGTTGTACCTGCACATTTCTAAGTGGGAGTACCGTCGGCCTGCTCCTCTGGAATGGGATGTATGTAGTGCATGCAGTCTATCTGAGCTCAGTTCCACACTCCTTCCTTACCCGGGAGTGGAATATCACACCTCTGGGTTGAGGTGCAATACCCCTGTAGCAGCCGAATCCTCAGGGTGCTACATTCCCCCCTGGTAAATCACAGCACGTCCTCGGGCTGTAAGACATAAAACACCAAAAACATACAAAATTTTTATATCAACATATAAAACATGTAAAACATTATATATATATAAAACTTTTTCATATAAACATTCTCGTCGTCTCTGGTTTCAGGTTCCTCCTCCGGACACTGTGCAACGTGTGTCCGGGAAAAGTGCGACAGTCTTTCTAGAAAAATGGTTTCTCCTATAAAACCGGTAGGGGGCGCTTTAGGAAGCGCAACTATATACAGGGGAATTTGAAAGTTGGCCGCTCTCAGTCCTCGGCCAGGTAGAGGGTAGGGAATGGCTGCTCACAGTCCTCAGCCTGGTTTGGGTAGGGGACACTCGGGTTAAACTGTTCACTGGTCCCAACGGGGACTAAACTTTAAAGCAGCCACGGTTACTTGGGTACCCCGACAGGTAACTATATACAGTCCTTTGTACTATCTCAGTCATAGTACCTTCTAGCCTTGAACCCGTTTGGGTCTTCTGGCTCCTCCTCCCTACACCGCAACTCCTCCTCTGTCAGGCGATGCACGTGGAGGGCGTAAGGTCCCTTGGCACACTTGTGCCGGGTGAACGTTACCTCGTCACCGACGTAGAGGTCACGGCCTTTGTGACCCTCTGGCAGGTGGGACTCGACGTCCCGTCGGGTAACGAAGACGTCACCCATGGTGTTCCGGTCCTTTATGAAGCCCCACCCATGCTGCGCATTAAACTTTATTACCGTCCCGATGGTACGGGGACGATTTGCTGCACAGGGGTCCCTTCTGGTCCGACTCTTTTGCTCCGCGCTGCGGGTCTGGGCCCATTGCTCTCTGACCCGCCTCTCCTCCCGTTCTCTCTGAAACTCTGCCAGCTGTTGACGGCAACACTCTGTGCGTTCAGCTGCAGCTGCCCGAGTCTCTCCGGTGAACCCCATCAAATCTTCTCCCGTGGGGTCCCACACGAATTGGGCTTCTTCTAGTGGAGGCGAGACCCGAGTCACGGGCTTTGGAGCCGGGATCAGGGGCTCACACAGGGGACCTAACTTCTTTTGTCGCTCCAGTTCCAAGAATTCTTCGGGCCAGATGAAAGGCCGCCCGTCCGGCCACGCCAGCTGGCTGAAGGGGTCCTCTCCCAGATATGGCACCCTTGGTGTTTCGGGTGCGGGCGTGATGGTGGGGGCGCCCAGGTTACCCAGGCCTTGCGGCCAGGCCGGGGGCATCTGGAAGGTAAATGGAACTGTTAACACGGCGGCGCCCTGGGCTACCTGGCCTTGCGACCAGGCCGGAGGCTCCGCGGAGGTAGATGGCTCTGCTGGGGATGCGGCGCCCGGAAACGCTAGGCCTTGCGACCAGGCTGGTGGTACTTCCTGCTTTGTCACGCTCCGGGTCGGGGCGCGTGACGTCACAGGGGTCGCTGCGGCGGCTTCCGGTCGGGGCCTAGTCCATGGCGGTGACCTGGCGGTTACGGGCACAGCAGGGGGACTTTCGGGCTCTGCGACGGGGAGCTGGGGCAGGTGAGCGGTGTCACGGCTTGGGGTATAGGCGTCCCCTTTACCTGCCTCCATGCGTTCGGCTCCCTTCTCAGCGCCGTCTCCGGCCTTGGGTCCTCCTGCGCCATCCTCAGAGTCAGTCGGTGTCTTCTTCCAAGGGAGCGGGTTCCGTGGACGGGTTCCAGCTTGCTGGGCCATCTCCCGGCCCCACTCCGCCAGGATCTCCCTCTGCACTCGGGCCATCCTTCCCGCGAGGCCCTCCAGGGCACTCCGCGCGCACTCCCGATCTCGGGGAAGCTGCGCCAGAATCTCCGCTAAGCCTAGCGGGGTTGTTGACTCCAGCAGGCTCCTGACCATCGGGTCGGTGCTGCTCTGCTCTCCTCTTTCTTCCTTTTGCAGGCTCCTGGCCAGCGGGCCGGTGCTGCGCTGCTGCCGCTCCATTCCCGGGTCTATTCTTCCTCTCCTCGACTCCGGGTGCTCTCGCTCTGGACACCTTGCCTCCGGGTGCGCTCGTTCTAGACTGCTCCAAGCGACACCCATCTTTTCTCTTTTCTTTCGTCTCCTCCCACTTCGAGGGCGGTCCCGGGGCAACTCGGTGACTGTCAGCTCCAGGGGGAGTTCTTTCACGCTGACAGACACCTCCAGCATCACAGTCTCTGTTGGTGGGGGCGGTTTCCACTTTTGGCGCCATTTTCTGTCCTGGCCCACGATGGGAGGTGGCCTCCTGCCCTCCTTTGGCACGCCCATAATGGCGTCCGCTGCTCTTCCAAGGCGGGAAATCTGCGGTTTTGGCGGGAATCGCTTCCCAGTGGCGGGAAACTCTGCAGATGGCGGGAACAAGCTGGAAATGGCGGACAATCGGCGGGAAACGACTGGTGATGGAGTCCGATGGCGTGGACCCTCCGGAACCGGCAGGAGTCTTCTTTCTGAGGTAAACTTGCACTTTTCTTCAGGCACGCAGTACCCGGGTGTTGCGGGCACGTAATCCTGCCGACTACGCCAAAGTTGACGCGCCCCCTGGGACATATTCCTTTTTGAGGGGAATACCCGGCACCGGATCAGATGGGGGGTTGTAGTCTCCGAGCGGCTGAGACCCGGTCCCGTGCCCAGGGCGTCAAGCTATGTGTTATGTGGCAGTCCTTACTGATGTTATAAGAGTTCTTTTGTGTCGACTACGCCACCCGTTGTAATGCGGTCACTGTGGCCGCCGCTGCAGCAGGGTCCGCTGAGGCTGATGGTGGATGTGCAGCTTGGTGGGATAACCCCCAACGGGAGGGGTATAGCCTCAGAGGGGACAGGCGCAGAGGATGGGGGTTGTGGTGGTGCGGTGCAGCCGGCAATGAAGACAGACTCGGGTTGTGCAGTTAAGGGAGTTTACTTACTGCTGATGTTTCGGTCACTCCAGCTGTTAGTGACCACCCGAGCCGTGCTGCGTCCACCAGGTCCTGGATCCGGCCAACCCCCAAACAAGTCCGGAGCGTGGCCCTGAGCTCTCCCTCTGTCCTTTCTTCAGCCGTCCCCACCAGTGATCCACCTAGGTCCAGCTCCCTCGGGCCTTCTGTTGGGCAACCCTTGGCCTTAGGTTCCCTGACCCTCCATGTGGTATGCCTTCAGGGTGGATGTAGTGGGTGGCCGTGGCAGATGCTGCCCACAGCCTCCGGTCTCTGGCTAGGGATGTTTTTGCCCCCACCAGCTTGGGTTCCGGTACCCTTGTGCTGACTCCTCACCCGGTGCTCTAATTTGGGTTCTTGGGTCCCTTCTGCTGTCCCCCTCTGGGTCTTTCTCTTTCTTTCTCCTCTCTCTCTCTCCAGGGCTGCTGTTTTCTTCTCTCTCCTCTCCAACTGACTTGTTCTCAGCGTCTGACCCTGATCTAAGTTGGTGCCCTCCTTATATATCCCTCTATGTGTGAGCTCAGGTGACCAGCACCCAATGAGCTCCTATCACTACCCAGACTGCTCCCCCTATCTGCCCCTACACTACATGGGATGTACCACCCCCCTCCCACTCCAGCCAGGAACAGGCTCGGTTGTACCTGCACATTTCTAAGTGGGAGTACCGTCGGCCTGCTCCTCTGGAATGGGATGTATGTAGTGCATGCAGTCTATCTGAGCTCAGTTCCACACTCCTTCCTTACCCGGGAGTGGAATATCACACCTCTGGGTTGAGGTGCAATACCCCTGTAGCAGCCGAATCCTCAGGGTGCTACATCAGCTCTCCTGTGTAGTGTAGTATATAGAGGATCTGTCCTGTGTGGTGTAGTATATAGAGGATCTGTCAGCTCTCCTGTGTGGTGTAGTATATAGAGGATCTGTCAGCTCTCCTGTGTGGTGTAGTATATAGAAGATCTGTCAGCTCTCCTGTGTGGTGTAGTATATAGAGGATCTGTCAGCTCTCCTGTGTGGTGTAGTATATAGAGGATCTTTAGGCTCTTTTGTGTGGTGTAGTATATAGGGGATCTGTCAGGTCTCCCGTGTGAAATATAATGAAGGAAAACCACGACCACAACAACCAAACTATAGCATCATAAAATATAGCTTTTATTGTATATATTAAAATACATAGGACAAACAGTATCTGGCACTGAACAAGTGCAGGAAAACACATATGACTGAAAAGAGATTCATCTCACTGAAGGGACGATACGGTCCACTAAGTATAGAGTCCAAGACAGCACAGCTCAAAATAGTCAAACCTTCCAATAGCTATTCGTGTGAATGGTTCCTAGGTATTTATGGCATAGTTCCCCCAACAGAGAAATATATCTGAAAAAAGGGGAAACACACATATAGCAAATCATGAATCATCCATATGGTGACACAGAAGAGCTCACCATGTGGTCCTAGAGTTACACAAATAGGGGTCTATGCCAGTGGGACACAATATGAACGGCCATGTAATCACATTATTAAACCACTATGTGGACATAGAATACCTGGGCCAGATGCTGGGCTGTCCAGGAGCACACACAGGAACCGCGCGTCCACCCCAACGCGCATTTCGGCGTTGCCTTCTTCAGGGGGCGTCCCGTGTGGTGAAGTATATAGATGATCTGACAGCTCTCCTGTGTGGTGTAGTATATAGAGGATCTGTCAGCTCTCCTGTGTGGTGTAGTATATAGAGGATCTGTCCTGTGTGGTGTAGTATATAGAGGATGTGTCAGCTCTCCTGTGTGGTGTAGTATATAGAGGATCTGTCAGATCTCCTGTTTGGTGTAGTATATAGAGGATCTGTCAGCTCTCCTGTGTGGTGTAGTATATAGAGGATCTGTCCTGTGTGGTGTAGTATATAGGGGATCTGTCAGCTCTCCTGTGTGGTGTAGAATATAGAGGATCTGTCACCTCTCCTGTGTGGTGTAGTATATAGATGATCTGACAGCTCTCCTGTGTGGTGTAGTATATAGAGGATCTGTCAGCTCTCCTGTGTGGTGTAGTATATAGAGGATCTGTCAGCTCTCCTGTATGGTGTAGTATATATAGTATCTGTCATCTCTCCTGTGTGGTGTAGTATATAGAGGATCTGTCAGCTCTCCTGTGTGGTGTAGTATATAGAGGATCTGTCAGCTCTCCTGTGTGGTGCAGTATATAGAGGATCTGTCGGCTTTCCTGTGTGGTGTAGTATATAGAGGATCTGTCGGCTCTCCTGTGTGGTGTAGTATATAGAGGATCTGTCAGCTCTCCTGTGTGGTGTAATATATAGAGGATCTGTCAGTTCTCCTGTGTGGTGTAGTATATAGAGGATCTGTCAGCTCTCCTGTGTGGTGTAGTATATAGAGGATCTGTCAGCTCTCCTGTGTGGTGTAGTATATAGAGGATCTGTCAGATCTCCTGTTTGGTGTAGTATATAGAGGATGTGTCAGCTCTCCTGTGTGGTGTAGTATATAGAGGATCTGTCAGTTCTCCTGTGTGGTGTAGTATATAGAGGATCTGTCAGCTCTCCTGTGTGGTGTAGTATATAGAGGATCTGTCAGCTCTCCTGTGTGGTGTAGTATATAGAGGATATGTCTGCTCTCCTGTGTGGTGTAGTATATAGAGGATCTGTCGGCTCTCCTGTGTGGTGTAGAATATAGAGGATCTGTCAACTCTCTTGTGTGGTGTAGTGTATAGAAGATCTGACAGCTCTCCTGTGTGGTGCAGTATATAGAGGATCTGTCAGCTCTCCTGTGTGGTGTAGTATATAGAGGATCTGTCAGCTCTACTGTGTGGTGTAGTATATAAAGGATATGTCAGCTCTCCTGTGTGGTGTAGTATATAGAAGATCTGTCAGCTCTCCTGTGTGGTTTAGTATATAGAGGATCTGTCAGCTCTCCTGTGTGGAGTAGTATATAGATGATCTGTCAGCTCTCCTGTGTGGTGTAGTATATAGAGGATCTGTCAGCTCTCCTGTATGGTGTAGTATATAGAGGATCTGTCCTCTGTGGTGTAGTATATAGAGGATCTGTCAGATCTCCTGTTTGGTGTAGTATATAGAGGATCTGTCAGCTCTCCTGTGTGGTGTAGTATATAGAGGATCTGTCAGCTCTCCTGTGTGGAGTAGTATATAGATGATCTGTCAGCTCTCCTGTGTGGTGTAGTATATAAGGTATCTGTCAGCTCTCCTGTGTGGTGTAGTATATAGAGGATCTGTCCTGTGTGGTGTAGTATATAGAGGATCTGTCAGCTCTCCTGTGTGGTGTAGTATATAGAGGATCTGTCCTGTGTGGTGTAGTATATAGTGGATGTGTCAGCTCTCCTGTGTGATGCAGTATATAGATGATCTGTCAGCTCTCCTGTGTGGTGTAGTATATAGATGATCTGTCAGCTCTCCTGTGTGGTGTAGTATATAAAGTATCTGTCAGCTCTCCAGTGAGGTGTAGTATATAGAGAATCTGTTAGCTCTCCTGTGTGGTGTAGTATATAGAGGATCTGTCAGATCTCCTGTTTGGTGTAGTATGTAGAGGATCTGTCAGCTCTCCTGTGTGGTGGAGTATATAGGGGATCTGTCAGCTCTCCTGTGTGGTGTAGTATATAGAGGATCTGTCATCTCTCCTGTGTGGTGTAGTATATAGAGGATCTATCAGCTCTCCTGTGTGGTGTAGTATATAGAGGATCTGTCAGTTCTCCCATGTGGTGTAGTATATAGAGGATCTTTAGGCTCTTTTGTGTGGTGTAGTATATAGGGGATCTGTCAGGTCTCCCGTGTGAAATATAATGAAGGAAAACCACGACCACAACAACCAAAGTATAGCATCATAAAATATAGCTTTTATTGTATATATTAAAATACATAGGACAAACAGTATCTGGCACTGAACAAGTGCAGGAAAACACATATGACTAAAAAGAGATTCATCTCACTGAAGGGACGATACGGTCCACTAAGTATAGAGTCCAAGACAGCACAGCTCAAAATAGTCAAACCTTCCAATAGCTATTCGTGTGAATGGTTCCTAGGTATTTATGGCATAGTTCCCCCAACAGAGAAATATATATGAAAAAAGGGGAAACACACATATAGCAAATCATGAATCATCCATATGGTGACACAGAAGAGATCACCATGTGGTCCTAGAGTTACACAAATAGGGGTCTATGCCAGTGGGACACAATAGGAAACGGCCATGTAATCACATTATTAAACCACCATGTGGACATAGAATACCTGGGCCAGATGCTGGGCTGTCCAGGAGCTCACACAGGAACCGCGCGTCCACCCCAACGCGCGTTTCGGCGTTGCCTTCTTCAGGGTGCGTCCCGTGTGGTGAAGTATATAGAAGATCTGACAGCTCTCCTGTGTGGTGTAGTATATACAGGATCTGTCAGCTCTCCTGTGTAGTGTAGTATATAGAGGATCTGTCCTGTGTGGTGTAGTATATAGAGGATGTGTCAGCTCTCCTGTGTGGTGTAGTATATAGAGGATCTGTCAGATCTCCTGTTTGGTGTAGTATATAGAGGATCTGTCAGCTCTCCTGTGTGGTGTAGTATATAGAGGATATGTCTGCTCTCCTGTGTGGTGTAGTATATAGAGGATCTGTCGGCTCTCCTGTGTGGTGTAGAATATAGAGGATCTGTCAGCTCTCTTGTGTGGTGTAGTGTATAGAAGATCTGACAGCTCTCCTGTGTGGTGCAGTATATAGAGGATCTGTCAGCTCTCCTGTGTGGTGTAGTATATAGAGGATCTGTCAGCTCTCCTGTGTGGTGTAGTATATAAAAGATATGTCAGCTCTCCTGTGTGGTGTAGTATATAGAGGATCTGTCAGCTCTCCTGTGTGGTGTAGTATATAGAGGATCTGTCAGCTCTCCTGTGTGGTGTAGTATATAGATGATCTGTCAGCTGTCCTGTGTGGTGTAGTATATAGAGGATCTGTCAGCTCTCCTGTGTTGTGTAGTATATAGAGGATCTGTCAGCTCTCCTGTGTGGTGTAGTATATAGAGGATCTGTCAGCAATCCTGTGTGGTGTAGTATATAGAGGATTTGTCCTGTGTGGTGTAGTATATAGAGCATCTGTCCTGTGTGGTGTAGTATATAGAGGATGTGTCGGCTCTCCTGTGTGGTGTAGTATATAGAGGATCTGTCCTGTGTGGTGTAGTATATAGAGGATCTGTCATCTCTCCTGTGTGATGTAGTATATAGAGGATCTGTCAGCTCTCCTCTGTGGTGTAGTATATAGAGGATCTGTCAGCTCTCCTGTGTGGTGTAGTATATAGAGGATCTGTCAGCTCTCCTGTGTGGTGTAGTATATAGAGGATCTATCAGCTCTCCTGTGTGGTGTAGTATATAGAGGATCTGTCAGCTCTCCTGTGTGGTGTAGTATATAGAGGATCTATCAGCTCTCCTGTGTGGTGTAGTATATAGAGGATCTTTAGGCTCTTTTGTGTGGTGTAGTATATAGAGGATCTGTCATCTCTCCTGTGTGGCGTAGTATATAGAGGATCTGTCAGCTCTCCTGTGTGGTGTAGTATATACAGGATATGTCAGCTCTCCTGTGTGGTGTAGTATATAGAGGATCTGTCCTGTCTGGTGTAGTATATAGAGGATCTGTCAGCTCTCCTGTGTGGTGTAGTATATAGAGGATCTGTCAGATCTCCTGTTTTTTGTAGTATATTGAGGATGTGTCAGCTCTCCTGTGTGGTGTAGTATATAGAGGATCTGTCCTGTGTGGTGTAGTATATAGTGGATGTGTCAGCTCTCCTGTGTGGTGTAGTATATAGATGATGTGTCAGCTCTCCTGTGTGGTGTAGTATATAGAAGATCTGTCAGCTCTCCTGTGTGGTGCAGTATATAGAGGATCTGTCAGCTCTCCTGTGTGGTGTAGTATATAGAGGATCTGTCAGCTCTCCTGTGTGGTGTAGTATATAAAGGATATGTCAGCTCTCCTGTGTGGTGTAGTATATAGAAGATCTGTCAGCTCTCCTGTGTGGTGTAGTATATAAAGGATCTGTCAGCTCTCCTGTGTGGAGTAGTATATAGATGATCTGTCAGCTCTCCTGTGTGGTGTAGTATATAGAGGATCTGTCAGCTCTCCTGTATGGTGTAGTATATAGAGGATCTGTCCTGTGTGGTGTAGTATATAGAGGATCTGTCAGATCTCCTGTTTGGTGTAGTATATAGAGGATCTGTCAGCTCTCCTGTGTGGTGTAGTATATAGAGGATATGTCTGCTCTCCTGTGTGGTGTAGTATATAGAGGATCTGTCGGCTCTCCTGTGTGGTGTAGAATATAGAGGATCTGTCAGCTCTCTTGTGTGGTGTAGTGTATAGAAGATCTGACAGCTCTCCTGTGTGGTGCAGTATATAGAGGATCTGTCAGCTCTCCTGTGTGGTGTAGTATATAGAGGATCTGTCAGCTCTCCTGTGTGGTGTAGTATATAAAAGATATGTCAGCTCTCCTGTGTGGTGTAGTATATAGAGGATCTGTCGGCTCTCCTGTGTGGTGTAGTATATAAGGTATCTGTCAGCTCTCCTGTGTGGTGTAGTATATAGAGGATCTGTCCTGTGTGGTGTAGTATATAGAGGATCTGTCAGCTCTCCTGTGTGGTGTAGTTTATAGAGGATCTGTCAGATCTCCTGTTTTTTGTAGTATATAGAGGATGTGTCAGCTCTCCTGTGTGGTGTAGTATATAGAGGATCTGTCCTGTGTGGTGTAGTATATAGTGGATATGTCAGCTCTCCTGTGTGGTGTAGTATATAGATGATCTGTCAGCTCTCCTGTGTGGTGTAGTATATAGAAGATCTGTCAGCTCTCCTGTGTGGTGTAGTATATAGAGGATCTGTCAGCTCTCCTGTGTGGTGTAGTATATAGATGATCTGTCAGCTCTAATGTGTGGTGTAGTATATAAAGTATCTGTCAGCTCTCCAATGAGGTGTTGTATATAGAGAATCTGTTAGCTCTCCTGTGTGGTGTAGTATATAGAGGATCTGTCAGATCTCCTGTTTGGTGTAGTATATAGAGGATCTGTCAGCTCTCCTGTGTGGTTCAGTATATTGGGGATCTGTCAGATCTCCTATGTGGTGTAGTATATAGAGGATCTGTCAGCTCTCCTGTGTGGAGTAGTATATAGATGATCTGTCAGCAATCCTGTATGGTGTAGTATATAAGGTATCTGTCAGCTCTCCTGTGTGGTGTAGTATATAGAGGATCTGTCCTGTGTGGTGTAGTATATAGAGGATCTGTCAGTTCTCCTGTGTGGTGTAGTATATAGAGGATCTGTCAGATCTCCTGTTTTTTGTAGTATATAGAGGATGTGTCAGCTCTCCTGTGTGGTGTAGTATATAGAGGATCTGTCCTGTGTGGTGTAGTATACAGTGGATGTGTCAGCTCTCCTGTGTGTTGTAGTATATAGATGATCTGTCAGCTCTCCTGTATGGTGCAGTATATAGAGGATCTGTCAGCTCTCCTGTGTGGTGTAGTATATAGAGGATCTGTCAGCTCTCCTGTGTGGTGTAGTATATAAAGGATATGTCAGCTCTCCTGTGTGGTGTAGTATATAGAAGATCTGTCAGCTCTCCTGTGTGGTGTAGTATATAAAGGATCTGTCAGCTCTCCTGTGTGGAGTAGTATATAGATGATCTGTCAGCTCTCCTGTGTGGTGTTGTATATAGAGGATCTGTCAGCTCTCCTGTATGGTGTAGTATATAGAGGATCTGTCCTGTGTGGTGTAGTATATAGAGGATCTGTCAGATCTCCTGTTTGGTGTAGTATATAGAGGATCTGTCAGCTCTCCTGTGTGGTGCAGTATATTGGGGATCTGTCAGATCTCCTGTGTGGTGTAGTATATAGAGGATCTGTCAGCTCTCCTGTGTGGAGTAGTATACAGATGATCTGTCAGCTCTCCTGTGTGGTGTAGTATATAGAGGATCTGTCAGCTCTCCTGTGTGGTGTAGTATATAAAGGATATGTCAGCTCTCCTGTGTGGTGTAGTATATAGAAGATCTGTCAGCTCTCCTGTGTGGTGTAGTATATAAAGGATCTGTCAGCTCTCCTGTGTGGAGTAGTATATAGATGATCTGTCAGCTCTCCTGTGTGGTGTAGTATATAGAGGATCTGTCAGCTCTCCTGTATGGTGTAGTATATAGAGGATCTGTCCTGTGTGGTGTAGTATATAGAGGATCTGTCAGATCTCCTGTTTGGTGTAGTATATAGAGGATCTGTCAGCTCTCCTGTGTGGTGCAGTATATTGGGGATCTGTCAGATCTCCTGTGTGGTGTAGTATATAGAGGATCTGTCAGCTCTCCTGTGTGGAGTAGTATATAGATGATCTGTCAGCTCTCCTGTGTGGTGTAGTATATAAGGTATCTGTCAGCTCTCCTGTGTGGTGTAGTATATAGAGGATCTGTCCTGTGTGGTGTAGTATATAGAGGATCTGTCAGCTCTCCTGTGTGGTGTAGTTTATAGAGGATCTGTCAGATCTCCTGTTTTTTGTAGTATATAGAGGATGTGTCAGCTCTCCTGTGTGGTGTAGTATATAGAGGATCTGTCCTGTGTGGTGTAGTATATAGTGGATCTGTCAGCTCTCCTGTGTGGTGTAGTATATAGATGATCTGTCAGCTCTCCTGTGTGGTGTAGTATATAGAAGATCTGTCAGCTCTCCTGTGTGGTGTAGTATATAGAGGATCTGTCAGCTCTCCTGTGTGGTGTAGTATATAGATGATCTGTCAGCTCTCCTGTGTGGTGTAGTATATAAAGTATCTGTTAGCTCTCTAATGAGGTGTAGTATATAGAGAATCTGTTAGCTCTCCTGTGTGGTGTAGTATATAGAGGATCTGTCAGATCTCCTGTTTGGTGTAGTATATAGAGGATCTGTCAGCTCTCCTGTGTGGTTCAGTATATTGGGGATCTGTCAGATCTCCTGTGTGGTGTAGTATATAGAGGATCTGTCAGCTCTCCTGTGTGGAGTAGTATATAGATGATCTGTCAGCAATCCTGTGTGGTGTAGTATATAAGGTATCTGTCAGCTCTCCTGTGTGGTGTAGTATATAGAGGATCTGTCCTGTGTGGTGTAGTATATAGAGGATCTGTCAGCTCTCCTGTGTGGTGTAGTATATAGAGGATCTGTCAGATCTCCTGTTTTTTTGTAGTATATAGAGGATGTGTCAGCTCTCCTGTGTGGTGTAGTATATAGAGGATCTGTCCTGTGTGGTGTAGTATATAGTGGATGTGTCAGCTCTCCTGTGTGGTGTAGTATATAGATGATCTGTCAGCTCTCCTGTGTGGTGCAGTATATAGAGGATCTGTCAGCTCTCCTGTGTGGTGTAGTATATAGAGGATCTGTCAGCTCTCCTGTGTGGTGTAGTATATAAAGGATATGTCAGCTCTCCTGTGTGGTGTAGTATATAGAAGATCTGTCAGCTCTCCTGTGTGGTGTAGTATATAAAGGATCTGTCAGCTCTCCTGTGTGGAGTAGTATATAGATGATCTGTCAGCTCTCCTGTGTGGTGTAGTATATAGAGGATCTGTCAGCTCTCCTGTATGGTGTAGTATATAGAGGATCTGTCCTGTGTGGTGTAGTATATAGAGGATCTGTCAGCTCTCCTGTGTGGTGCAGTATATTGGGGATCTGTCAGATCTCCTGTGTGGTGTAGTATATAGAGGATCTGTCAGCTCTCCTGTGTGGAGTAGTATATAGATGATCTGTCAGCTCTCCTGTGTGGTGTAGTATATAAGGTATCTGTCAGCTCTCCTGTGTGGTGTAGTATATAGAGGATCTGTCCTGTGTGGTGTAGTATATAGAGGATCTGTCAGCTCTCCTGTGTGGTGTAGTTTATAGAGGATCTGTCAGATCTCCTGTTTTTTGTAGTATATAGAGGATGTGTCAGCTCTCCTGTGCGGTGTAGTATATAGAGGATCTGTCAGCTCTCCTGTGTGGTGTAGTATATAGATGATCTGTCAGCTCTCCTGTGTGGTGTAGTATATAGAAGATCTGTCAGCTCTCCTGTGTGGTGTAGTATATAGAGGATCTGTCAGCTCTCCTGTGTGGTATAGTATATAGATGATCTGTCAGCTCTCCTGTGTGGTGTAGTATATAAAGTATCTGTCAGCTCTCCAATGAGGTGTAGTATATAGAGAATCTGTTAGCTCTCCTGTGTGGTGTAGTATATAGAGGATCTGTCAGATCTCCTGTTTGGTGTAGTATGTAGAGGATCTGTCAGCTCTCCTGTGTGGTGGAGTATATAGGGGATCTGTCAGCTCTCCTGTGTGGTGTAGTATATAGAGGATCTGTCATCTCTCCTGTGTGTCGTAGTATATAGAGGATCTATCAGCTCTCCTGTGTGGTGTAGTATATAGAGGATCTGTCAGCTCTCCCGTGTGGTGTAGTGTATAGAGGATCTGTCAGTTCTCCCATGTGGTGTAGTATATAGAGGATCTTTAGGCTCTTTTGTGTGCTGTAGTATATAGGGGATCTGTCAGGTCTCCCGTGTGGTGAAGTATATAGAAGATCTGACAGCTCTCCTGTGTGGTGTAGTATATAGAGGATCTGTCAGCTCTCCTGTGTGGTGTAGTATATAGATGATCTGTCAGCTCTAATGTGTGGTGTAGTATATAAAGTATCTGTCAGCTCTCCAATGAGGTGTTGTATATAGAGAATCTGTTAGCTCTCCTGTGTGGTGTAGTATATAGAGGATCTGTCAGATCTCCTGTTTGGTGTAGTATATAGAGGATCTGTCAGCTCTCCTGTGTGGTTCAGTATATTGGGGATCTGTCAGATCTCCTATGTGGTGTAGTATATAGAGGATCTGTCAGCTCTCCTGTGTGGAGTAGTATATAGATGATCTGTCAGCAATCCTGTATGGTGTAGTATATAAGGTATCTGTCAGCTCTCCTGTGTGGTGTAGTATATAGAGGATCTGTCCTGTGTGGTGTAGTATATAGAGGATCTGTCAGCTCTCCTGTGTGGTGTAGTATATAGAGGATCTGTCAGATCTCCTGTTTTTTGTAGTATATAGAGGATGTGTCAGCTCTCCTGTGTGGTGTAGTATATAGAGGATCTGTCCTGTGTGGTGTAGTATATAGTGGATGTGTCAGCTCTCCTGTGTGTTGTAGTATATAGATGATCTGTCAGCTCTCCTGTATGGTGCAGTATATAGAGGATCTGTCAGCTCTCCTGTGTGGTGTAGTATATAGAGGATCTGTCAGCTCTCCTGTGTGGTGTAGTATATAAAGGATATGTCAGCTCTCCTGTGTGGTGTAGTATATAGAAGATCTGTCAGCTCTCCTGTGTGGTGTAGTATATAAAGGATCTGTCAGCTCTCCTGTGTGGAGTAGTATATAGATGATCTGTCAGCTCTCCTGTGTGGTGTTGTATATAGAGGATCTGTCAGCTCTCCTGTATGGTGTAGTATATAGAGGATCTGTCCTGTGTGGTGTAGTATATAGAGGATCTGTCAGATCTCCTGTTTGGTGTAGTATATAGAGGATCTGTCAGCTCTCCTGTGTGGTGCAGTATATTGGGGATCTGTCAGATCTCCTGTGTGGTGTAGTATATAGAGGATCTGTCAGCTCTCCTGTGTGGAGTAGTATATAGATGATCTGTCAGCTCTCCTGTGTGGTGTAGTATATAGAGGATCTGTCAGCTCTCCTGTGTGGTGTAGTATATAAAGGATATGTCAGCTCTCCTGTGTGGTGTAGTATATAGAAGATCTGTCAGCTCTCCTGTGTGGTGTAGTATATAAAGGATCTGTCAGCTCTCCTGTGTGGAGTAGTATATAGATGATCTGTCAGCTCTCCTGTGTGGTGTAGTATATAGAGGATCTGTCAGCTCTCCTGTATGGTGTAGTATATAGAGGATCTGTCCTGTGTGGTGTAGTATATAGAGGATCTGTCAGATCTCCTGTTTGGTGTAGTATATAGAGGATCTGTCAGCTCTCCTGTGTGGTGCAGTATATTGGGGATCTGTCAGATCTCCTGTGTGGTGTAGTATATAGAGGATCTGTCAGCTCTCCTGTGTGGAGTAGTATATAGATGATCTGTCAGCTCTCCTGTGTGGTGTAGTATATAAGGTATCTGTCAGCTCTCCTGTGTGGTGTAGTATATAGAGGATCTGTCCTGTGTGGTGTAGTATATAGAGGATCTGTCAGCTCTCCTGTGTGGTGTAGTTTATAGAGGATCTGTCAGATCTCCTGTTTTTTGTAGTATATAGAGGATGTGTCAGCTCTCCTGTGTGGTGTAGTATATAGAGGATCTGTCCTGTGTGGTGTAGTATATAGTGGATATGTCAGCTCTCCTGTGTGGTGTAGTATATAGATGATCTGTCAGCTCTCCTGTGTGGTGTAGTATATAGAAGATCTGTCAGCTCTCCTGTGTGGTGTAGTATATAGAGGATCTGTCAGCTCTCCTGTGTGGTGTAGTATATAGATGATCTGTCAGCTCTCCTGTGTGGTGTAGTATATAAAGTATCTGTTAGCTCTCTAATGAGGTGTAGTATATAGAGAATCTGTTAGCTCTCCTGTGTGGTGTAGTATATAGAGGATCTGTCAGATCTCCTGTTTGGTGTAGTATATAGAGGATCTGTCAGCTCTCCTGTGTGGTTCAGTATATTGGGGATCTGTCAGATCTCCTGTGTGGTGTAGTATATAGAGGATCTGTCAGCTCTCCTGTGTGGAGTAGTATATAGATGATCTGTCAGCAATCCTGTGTGGTGTAGTATATAAGGTATCTGTCAGCTCTCCTGTGTGGTGTAGTATATAGAGGATCTGTCCTGTGTGGTGTAGTATATAGAGGATCTGTCAGCTCTCCTGTGTGGTGTAGTATATAGAGGATCTGTCAGATCTCCTGTTTTTTTGTAGTATATAGAGGATGTGTCAGCTCTCCTGTGCGGTGTAGTATATAGAGGATCTGTCCTGTGTGGTGTAGTATATAGTGGATGTGTCAGCTCTCCTGTGTGGTGTAGTATATAGATGATCTGTCAGCTCTCCTGTGTGGTGCAGTATATAGAGGATCTGTCAGCTCTCCTGTGTGGTGTAGTATATAGAGGATCTGTCAGCTCTCCTGTGTGGTGTAGTATATAAAGGATATGTCAGCTCTCCTGTGTGGTGTAGTATATAGAAGATCTGTCAGCTCTCCTGTGTGGTGTAGTATATAAAGGATCTGTCAGCTCTCCTGTGTGGAGTAGTATATAGATGATCTGTCAGCTCTCCTGTGTGGTGTAGTATATAGAGGATCTGTCAGCTCTCCTGTATGGTGTAGTATATAGAGGATCTGTCCTGTGTGGTGTAGTATATAGAGGATCTGTCAGCTCTCCTGTGTGGTGCAGTATATTGGGGATCTGTCAGATCTCCTGTGTGGTGTAGTATATAGAGGATCTGTCAGCTCTCCTGTGTGGAGTAGTATATAGATGATCTGTCAGCTCTCCTGTGTGGTGTAGTATATAAGGTATCTGTCAGCTCTCCTGTGTGGTGTAGTATATAGAGGATCTGTCCTGTGTGGTGTAGTATATAGAGGATCTGTCAGCTCTCCTGTGTGGTGTAGTTTATAGAGGATCTGTCAGATCTCCTGTTTTTTGTAGTATATAGAGGATGTGTCAGCTCTCCTGTGCGGTGTAGTATATAGAGGATCTGTCAGCTCTCCTGTGTGGTGTAGTATATAGATGATCTGTCAGCTCTCCTGTGTGGTGTAGTATATAGAAGATCTGTCAGCTCTCCTGTGTGGTGTAGTATATAGAGGATCTGTCAGCTCTCCTGTGTGGTATAGTATATAGATGATCTGTCAGCTCTCCTGTGTGGTGTAGTATATAAAGTATCTGTCAGCTCTCCAATGAGGTGTAGTATATAGAGAATCTGTTAGCTCTCCTGTGTGGTGTAGTATATAGAGGATCTGTCAGATCTCCTGTTTGGTGTAGTATGTAGAGGATCTGTCAGCTCTCCTGTGTGGTGGAGTATATAGGGGATCTGTCAGCTCTCCTGTGTGGTGTAGTATATAGAGGATCTGTCATCTCTCCTGTGTGTCGTAGTATATAGAGGATCTATCAGCTCTCCTGTGTGGTGTAGTATATAGAGGATCTGTCAGCTCTCCCGTGTGGTGTAGTGTATAGAGGATCTGTCAGTTCTCCCATGTGGTGTAGTATATAGAGGATCTTTAGGCTCTTTTGTGTGCTGTAGTATATAGGGGATCTGTCAGGTCTCCCGTGTGGTGAAGTATATAGAAGATCTGACAGCTCTCCTGTGTGGTGTAGTATATAGAGGATCTGTCAGCTCTCCTGTGTGGTGTAGTATATAGATGATCTGTCAGCTTTCCTGTGTGGTGTAGTATATAGAGGATCTGTCCTGTGTGGTGTAGTATATAGAGGATGTGTCAGCTCTCCTGTGTGGTGTAGTATATAGAGGATCTGTCAGATCGCCTGTTTGGTGTAGTATATAGAGGATCTGTCAGCTCTCCTGTGTGTTGTATTATATAGAGGATCTGTCAGCTCTCCTGTATGGTGTAGTATATAGAGGATCTGTCAGCTCTCCTGTGTGGTGTAGTATATAGAGGATCTGGCAGATCTCCTGTTTGGTGTAGTATAAAGAGGATCTGTCAGCTCTCCTGTGTGGTTTGGTATATAGAGGATCTGTCAGCTCTCCTGTGTGGTGTAGTATATAGAGGATATGTCTGCTCTCCTGTGTGGTGTAGTATATAGAGGATCTGTCGGCTCTCCTGTGTGGTGTAGAATATAGAGGATCTGTCAGCTCTCTTGTGTGGTGTAGTGTATAGAAGATCTGACAGCTCTCCTGTGTGGTGCAGTATATAGAGGATCTGTCAGCTCTCCTGTGTGGTGTAGTATATAGAGGATCTGTCAGCTCTACTGTGTGGTGTAGTATATAGAGGATCTGTCCTGTGTGGTGTAGTATATAGTGGATGTGTCAGCTCTCCTGTGTGGTGTAGTATATAGAGGATCTGTCAGCTCTCCTGTGTGGTGTGGTATATAGAGGATCTGTCAGCTCTCCTGTGTGGTGTAGTATAGAGAGGATCGGTCAGCTCTCCTGTATGGTGTAGTATATAGAAGATGTGTCAGCTCTCCTGTGTGGTGTAGTATATAGAGGATCTGTCAGCTCTCCTGTGTGGTGTAGTATATAGTGGATCTGTCCTGTGTGGTGTAGTATATAGAGGATCTGTCAGCTCTCCTGTGTGGTGTAGTATATAGAGGATCTGTCAGATCTCCTGTTTGGTGTAGTATATAGAGGATCTGTCAGCTCTCCTGTGTGGTGGAGTATATTGGGGATCTTTCAGCTCTCCTGTGTGGTGTAGTATATAGAGGATCTGTCAGCTCTCCTGTGTGGAGTAGTATATAGATGATCTGTCAGCTCTCCTGTGTGGTGTAGTATATAGAGGATCTGTCAGCTCTCCTGTGTGGTGTAGTATATAGAGGATCTGTCAGCTCTCCTGTGTGGTGTAGTATATAGAAGATCTGTCAGTTCTCCCGTGAGGTGTAGTATATAGAGGATGTGTCCTGTGTGGTGTAGTATATAGAGGATCTGTCAGCTCTCCTGTGTGGTGTAGTATATAGAGGATGTGTCAGCTCTCCTGTGTGGTGTAGTATATAGAGGATCTTTAGGCTCTTTTGTGTGGTGTAGTATATAGAGGATCTGTCAGCTCTCCTGTGTGGTGTAGTATATAGAGGATCTGTCCTGTGTGGTGTAGTATATAGAGGATCTGTCAGCTCTCCTGTGTGGTGTAGTATATAGAGGATCTGTCAGCTATCCTGTGTGGTGTAGTATATAGAGGATCTGTCCTTTGTGGTGTAGTATATAGAGGATGTGTCAGCTCTCCTTTGTGGTGTAGTATATAGAGGATCTGTCAGCTCTCCTGTGTGGTGTAGTATATAGAGGATCTGTCAGCTCTCCTGTGTGGTGTAGTATATAGAGGATCTGTCAGCTCTCCTGTGTGGTGTAGTATATAGAGGATCTGTCAGCCCTTCTGTGTGGTGTAGTATATAAAGGATCGGTCAGCTCTCCTGTGTGGTGTAGTATATAGGGGATCTGTCAGCTCTCCTGTGTGGTATAGTATATAGGGGATCTGTCAGCTCTCCTGTGTGGTGTACTATATAGAGGATCTGTCAGCTCGCCTGTGTGGTGTAGTGTATAGGGGATCTGTCAGCTTTCCTGTGTGGTGTAGTATATAGAGGATCTGTCGGCTCTCCTGTGTGCTGTGGTGTATAGAGGATCTGTTGGCTCTCCTGTGTGCTGTAGTGTATAGAGGATCTATCAGCTCTACTGTGTGGTGTAGTATATACAGGATCTGTCAGCTCTCCTGTGTGGTGTAGTATATAGATGATCTGTCAGCTCTCCTGTGTGGTGTGATATATAGTGGTTCTGTCAGCTCTCCTGTGTGGTGTAATATATAGAGGATGTGTCAGCTCTCCTGTGTGGTATACTATATAGAGGATCTGTCAGCTCTCCTGTGTGGTGTAGTATATAGTGGATGTGTCAGCTCTCCTGTGTGCTGTAGTATATAGAGGATCTGTCAGCTCTCCTGTGTGGTGTAGTATATAGAGGATCTGTCAGCTCTCCTGTGTGGTGTAGTATATAGAGGATCTGTCAGCTCTCCTGTGTGGTGTAGTATATAGAGGATCTGTCAGCTCTCCTGTGTGGTGTACTATATAGAGGATCTGTCAGCTCTCCTGTGTGGTGTACTATATAGAGGTTCTGTCAGCTCGCCTGTGTGGTGTAGTATATAGTGGATGTGTCAGCTTTCCTGTGTGGTGTAGTATATAGAGGATCTGTCGGCTCTCCTGTGTGCTGTAGTGTATAGAGGATCTGTCGGCTCTCCTGTGTGCTGTAGTATATAGAGGATCTGTCAGCTCTCCTGTGTGGTGTAGTATATAGAGGATCTATCAGCTCTACTGTGTGGTGTAGTATATACAGGATCTGTCAGCTCTCCTGTGTGGTGTAGTATATAGGGGATCTGTCAGCTCTCCTGTGTGATGTAGTATATAGAGGATGTGTCAGCTCTCCTGTGTGGTGTAGTATATAGAGGATCTGTCAGCTCTCCTGTGTGCTGTAGTATATAGAGGATCTATCAGCTCTCCTGTGTGGTGTAGTATATAGAGGATCTGTCCGCTCTCCTGTGTGGTGTAGTATATAGAGAATCTGTCATCTCTCCTGTGTGGTGTAGTATATAGATGATCTGTCATCTCCCCTGTGTGGTGTAATATATAGAGGATCTGTCAGCTCTCCTGTGTGGTGTAGTATATAGATGATCTATCAGCTCTCCTGTGTGGTGTAGTATATAGAGAATCTGTCATCTCCCCTGTGTGGTGTAATATATAGAGGATCTGTCAGCTCTCCTGTGTGGTGTAGTATATAGAGGATCTGTCAGCTCTCCTGTGTGGTGTAGTATATAGAGGATCTGTCAGCTCTCCTGTGTGGTGTAGTATATAGAGAATCTGTCATCTCTCCTGTGTGGTGTAGTATATAGATGATCTGTCAGCCGCCCTGTGTTGTGTAGTATATAGAGGATCTGTCAGCTCTCCTGTGTGGTGTAATATATAGAGGATGTGTCGGCTCTCCTGTGTGGTGTAGTATATAGAGGATCTGTCAGCTCTCCTGTGTAGTGTAATATATAGAGGATGTGTCGGCTCTCCTGTGTGGTGTAGTATATAGAGGATCTGTCAGCTCTCCTGTGTGGTGTAATATATAGAGGATGTGTCGGCTCTCCTGTGTGGTGTAGTATATAGAGGATCTGTCAGCTCTCCTGTGTGGTGTAGTATATAGATGATCTGTCAGCCGCGCTGTGTGGTGTAGTATATAGAGGATCTGTCATCTCTCCTGTGTGGTGTAATATATAGAGGATCTGTCATCTCCCCTGTGTGGTGTAATATATAGAGGATCTGTCAGCTCTCCTGTGTGGTGTAGTATATAGAGGATCTGTCAGCTCTCCTGTGTGGTGTAGTATATAGAGGATCTGTCCTGTGTGGTGTAGTATATAGAGGATCTGTCAGCTCTCCTGTGTGGTGTAATATATAGAGGATGTGTCAGCTCTCCTGTGTGGTGTAATATATAGAGGATCTGTCATCTCCCCTGTGTGGTGTAATATATAGAGGATGTGTCAGCTCTCCTGTGTGGTGTAATATATAGAGAATCTGTCATCTCCCCTGTGTGGTGTAATATATAGAGGATCTGTCAGCTCTCCTGTGTGGTGTAGTATATAGAGGATCTGTCAGCTCTCCTGTGTGGTGTAGTATATAGAGGATCTGTCAGCTCTCCTGCGTGGTGTAGTATATAGAGGATCTGTCTGTTCTCCTGTGTGGTGTAATATATAGAGGATCTGTCCTGTGTGGTGTAGTATATAGAGGATCTGTCAGCTCTCCTGTGTTGTGTAGTATGTAGAGGATCTGTCAGCTCTCCTGTGTAGTGTAGTATATAGAGCAGGGGTGGGCAATTAATTTTCCCGAGGGGCCACATGAGAGACCGTGACTGTTGGGGAGGGCCGAACCAATAGGCTGAAATTAATTCTGCTCAATATTAATATTAACATGAGCATGAGCCCCACACAGCCTCCCCATGTCCAGCATGAGCCCCACAAAGCCCCCCATGTCCAGCATGAGCCCCACACAGCCCCCCATGTCCAGCATGAGCCCCACACAGCCCCCAAGTCCAGCATGAGCCCCACACAGCCCCCCCCCATGTCCAGTATGAGCCACACACAGTCCTCCCGTGTCCAGCATGAGCACCACACAGCTCTCCTGTGTCCACCATGAGCTCCACACAGCCCCCCATGTCCAGCATGAGCCCCACACAGCCCTCCGGTGTCCAGCATGAGCCATACACAGCCCCCCATGTCTAGCATCAGCCCCACACAGCCTCCCATGTCCAGCATGAGCCCCACACAGCCCTCCCATGTCCAGTATGTGCCCCACAGAGTCCTCCCGTGTCCAGCATGAGCACCACACAGCTCTCCTGTGTCCACCATGAGCCCCACACAGCCCCCTATGTCCAGCATGAGCCCCACACAGCCCTCCCGTGTCCAGCATGAGCCATACACAGCCCCCCATGTCCAGCATGAGCCCCACACAGCCCTCCCAAGTCCAGCATGTGCACCACCCACCCTCCCATGTCCAGTATGAGAGCTCGAGAGCCTCCTCATGTCCAGCATGACAGCCCTTCCAAGTGTCCAGCATGACAGCCCCCCAGTGTCCAGCATTAAAGCCCCCCAGTGTCTAGCATTAAAGCCCCCCATGTCCAGCATGAGAGCCCCCCCTGTGTCCAGCCTGACAGCCCTCCCTAGTGTCCAGCATGAGAGCCCCCCCTGTGTCCAGCATGAGAGCCCCTCTGTGTCCAGCATGACAACCCTCCCTAGTGTCCAGCATGAGAGCCCCCCTATGTCCAGCATGAGAGCCCCCATGTGTCCAGCATGACAGCCCTCCCTAGTGTCCAGCATGAGAGCCCCCCCTGTGTCCAGCATGAGAGCCCCCCCTGTGTCCAGCATGAGAGCCCCCCCTGTGTCCAGCATGAGACCCCCCCTGTGTCCAGCATGACAGCCCTCCCTGTGTCCAGCATGAGAGTCCCCCCTGTGTCCAGCATGAGACCCACCTGTGTCCAGCATGAGACCCCCCTGTGTCCAGCATGAGAGCCCCCCCTGTGTCCAGCATGAGAGCCCCCTGTGTCCAGCATGAGAGCCCCCCCTGTGTCCAGCATGAGACCCCCCTGTGTCCAGCATGAGAGTCCCCCCTGTGTCCAGCATGAGACCCCCCTGTGTCCAGCATGAGACCCCCCTGTGTCCAGCATGAGAGCCCCCCCTGTGTCCAGCATGAGAGCCCCCTGTGTCCAGCATGAGAGCCCCCCCTGTGTCCAGCATGAGACCCCCCTGTGTCCAGCATGACAGCCCTCCCTGTGTCCAGCATGAGAGCCCCCCACTATGTCCAGAATGAGAGCCCCACTATGTACAGCATGAGAGCCCCCCTGTGTCCAGCATGAGAGCCCCCCCTGTGTCCAGCATTAAAGCATCTCTTGTGTCCAGCATTAAAGCCCCCCTGTGTCCAGCATCAAAGCAAAGCCGTCCCTGTGTCCAGCATTAAAGCCCCCCCTGTGTCCAGCATATACTTACTTCACTCCCCGTTTCCCTACGCTCCTATCTCTGATGCACTGACTCTCCACAGTGTGCAGGCTGATGCCATTGTGTCAGCTGTTTCTAACGCTGATTGGTGGAAGAGGGAAGTGGCGGCCCCTCCTCCACCAATGCATTCACCGCGGATTGAGACCACGGATTGAGACAGCGGTGACGGTGTGCAGGCGGGCAGTGACGGCGAGCGGTGACGGCGTGCGGTGCAGTGCGGCCCGTGGGCCACTGTTATCAGCCCTTCGGCTGTCTCGGTCCGCGGGCCGGACTGGAACAGCCAGAGGGCCAGATGTGGCCCGCGGGCCGCACGTTGCCCAGATCTGATATAGAGGATCTGTCAGCTCTCCTGTGTGGTGTAGTATATAGAGGATCTGTCAGCTCTCCTGTGTGGTGTAATATATAGAGGATCTGTCAGTTCTCCTGTGTGGTGTAGTATATAGAGGATGTGTCAGCTCTCCTGTGTGGTGTAGTATATAGAGGATGTGTCAGCTCTCCTGTGTGGTGTAGTATATAGAGGATATGTCAGCTCTCCTGTGTGCTGTAGTATATAGAGGATATGTCAGCTCTCCTGTGTGGTGTAGTATATAGAGGATCTGTCAGCTCTCCTGTGTGGTGTAGTATATACAGGATCTGTCAGCTCTCCTGTGTGGTGTAGTATATAGATGATCTGTCAGATCTCCTGTGTGGTGTAGTATATAGAGGATCTGTCATCTCTCCTGTGTGGTGTAGTATATAGATGATCTGTCAGCCGCGCTGTGTGGTGTAGTATATAGAGGATCTGTCAGCTCTCCTGTGTGGTGTAGTATATAGAGGATCTGTCAGTTCTCCTGTGTGGTGTAGTATATAGAGGATCTGTCAGCTCTCCTGTGTGGTGTGGTATATAGTGGTTCTGTCAGCTCTCCTGTGTGGTGTAGTATATAGTGGATGTGTCAGCTCTCCTGTGTGGTGTAGTATATAGAGGTTCTGTCAGCTCTCCTGTGTGGTGTAGTATATAGAGGATCTGTCAGCTCTCCTGTGTGGTGTAGTATATAGAGGATCTGTCAGCTCTCCTGTGTGGTGTAGTATATAGAGGATCTGTCAGCTCTCCTGTGTGGTGTAGTATATAGAGGATCTGTCAGCTCTCCTGTGTGGTGTAGTATATAGAGGATCTGTCAGCTCTCCTGTGTGGTGTAGTATATAGAGGATCTGTCAGCTCTCCTGTGTGGTGTAGTATATAGAGGATCTGTCAGCTCTCCTGTGTGGTGTAATATATAGAGGATGTGTCAGCTCTCCTGTGTGGTGTAGTATATAGAGGATCTGTCAGCTCTCCTGCGTGGTGTAGTATATACAGGATCTGTCAGCTCTCCTGTGTGATGTAGTATATAGAGGATGTGTCTGCTCTCCTGTGTGGTGTAGTATATAGAGGATCTGTCAGCTCTCCTGTGTGGTATAGTATATAGAGGATCTATCAGCTCTCCTGTGTGGTGTAGTATGTAGAGGATCGGTCCGCTCTCTTGTGTGGTGTAGTATATAGAGGATCTGTCAGCTCTCCTGTGTGGTGTAGTATATAGATGATCTGTCAGCTCTCCTGTGTGGTGTACTATATAGAGGATCTGTCAGCTCTCCTGTGTGGTGTAGTATATAGAGGATCTTTCAGCTCTCCTGTGTGGTGTAGTATATATAGGATCTGTCAGCTCTCCTGTGTGGTGTACTATATAGAGGATCTGTCAGCTCTCCTGTGTGGTGTAGTATATAGAGGATCTGTCAGCTCTCCTGTGTGGTGTAGTATATAGGGGATCTGTCAGCTCTCCTGTGTGGTGTAGTATATAGAGGATCTGTCAGCTCTCCTGTGTGGTGTAGTATATAGAGGATCTGTCCTGTGTGGTGTAGTATATAGAGGATCTGTCAGCTCTCCTGTGTGCTGTAGTATATAGAGGATATGTCAGCTCTCCTGTGTGGTGTAGTATATAGAGTATCTGTCAGCTCTCCTGTGTGGTGTAGTATATAGAGGATCTGTCAGCTCTCCTGTGTGGTGTACTATATAGAGGATCTGTCAGCTCTCCTGTGTGGTGTACTATATAGAGGATCTGTCAGCTCGCCTGTGTGGTGTAGTGTATAGGGGATCTGTCAGCTTTCCTGTGTGGTGTAGTATATAGAGGATCTGTCGGCTCTCCTGTGTGCTGTAGTGTATAGAGTATCTGTCGGCTCTCCTGTGTGCTGTAGTGTATAGAGGATCTATCGGCTCTACTGTGTGGTGTAGTATATACAGGATCTGTCAGCTCTCCTGTGTGGTGTAGTATATAGATGATCTGTCAGCTCTCCTGTGTGGTGTAGTATATAGAGGATCTGTCAGCTCTCCTGTGTGCTGTAGTATATAGAGGATATGTCAGCTCTCCTGTGTGGTGTAGTATATAGAGGATCTGTCAGCTCTCCTGTGTGGTGTAGTATATAGAGGATCTGTCAGCTCTCCTGTGTGGTGTACTATATAGAGGATCTGTCAGCTCTCCTGTGTGGTGTAGTATATAGAAAATCTGTCAGCTCTCCTGTGTGGTGTAGTATATAGGGGATCTGTCAGCTCTCCTGTGTGGTGTAGTATATAGAGGATCTGTCAGCTCTCCTGTGTGGTGTAGTATATAGAGGATCTGTCCTGTGTGGTGTAGTATATAGAGGATCTGTCAGCTCTCCTGTGTGCTGTAGTATATAGAGGATATGTCAGCTCTCCTGTGTGGTGTAGTATATAGAGGATCTGTCAGCTCTCCTGTGTGGTGTAGTATATAGAGGATCTGTCAGCTCTCCTGTGTGGTGTAGTATATAGAGGATCTGTCAGTTCTCCTGTGTGGTGTAGTATATAGAGGATCTGTCAGCTCTCCTGTGTGGTGTGGTATATAGTGGTTCTGTCAGCTCTCCTGTGTGGTGTAGTATATAGAGGATCTGTCAGTTCTCCTGTGTGGTGTAGTATATAGAGGATCTGTCTGCTCTCCTGTGTGGTGTAGTATATAGAGGATGTGTCAGTTCTCCTCTGTGGTGTAGTATATAGAGGATCTGTCAGCTCTCCTGTGTGGTGTAGTATATAGAGGATCTGTCAGCTCTCCTGTGTGGTGTAGTATATAGTGGATGTGTCAGCTATCCTGTGTGGTGTAGTATATAGAGGATGTGTCAGCTCTCCTGTGTGGTGTAGTATATAGAGGATCTGTCAGCTCTCCTGTGTGGTGTAGTAAATAGAGGATCTGTCAGCTTTCCTGTGTGGTGTAATATATAGAGGATGTGTCAGCTCTCCTGTGTGGTGTAGTATATAGAGGATCTGTCAGCTCTCCTGTGTGGTGTAGTATATAGAGGATCTGTCAGTGACGCGCCCCTGGGCCTACTTGGTGTAGCGTTGCGCACGCGGGGACTACCCGGAGCCGGGCCTGTTGGGGGTAGTAGTCTCGTGGCGGCGACCCGGTCCGTGCCCAGGGAGTCAGACTAAGTGGCGGTATATTAGCAGTAGATGTAGGACGACTACGCCACCCGTTGAATGCAGCTATGGAGCTGCCGCTGCAGGGCAGACCGCTGAGGCCGATGGAAGGATGGTGCAGCGTGGATGGTATAACCCCCAACGGGAGGGGTATGGCCTCAGGGCAGCCGACGTGGATGATGGGGGTAGTAGGAACCACTCAGAGACGATGCGGTGTAGTTCAGGGTCTTTACTGGTGACAAAGATAGACCCTCCCGGAGTACTGGCTAGCGGTCGGGGCCTGGTCAGTCCTTGAGCAGATGGGATCCCCCTTGGCCAGGCGGAGTTGTAGGCCTCCCCAACTAATTGTACTCTTCTGGCTTCCTTGCTAGAGGCGGGTAAAGGTAGCCCACGTCCCTGAGTGTACCGTGTGGTGCTCACCCGTATGGCCGGTGACTCGGGGCCTTCTAGTGGCTTCCGCTCCACGACGGCGGTGCTGGTCCCAGGCGTGTGACCGTGCCTTCGGGTTTCTTGGCCAGAGGACCTGAAATCCCCTGCCGGGCGGTTTCTGCTGCTGGGTCTGGGTTAATCCCCACAGCCTCGGACTCCGGGTCCGGTGGTAACTCTTCAATCAGGGCGAGCTCTACAGCTGCCAGCCCCTGATTCCTTTTAGCACGACTTCCCCAGAGCTCCTGATCTCTCTTTCCTATAGCTGCTTCTCTTCTTCTCTCTACTCTTCTCTCCTAACCCTGCCTCAGCCCCAGTTTTATATAGGGGAAGTTCTTCCCCTCCCAGGACTGGGCAGGAGGTGTGGCATGCATAGGATTCCTGACCAAGAGACCTCCCACCTGCTCTCAGACATAACATTGCTATTACTGTGGAGACCAGACCCCTGGGGTGCCACATCAGCTCTCCTGTGTGGTGTAGTATATAGAGGATCTGTCAGCTCTCCTGTGTGGTCTAGTATATAGAAGATCTGTCAGCTCTCCTGTGTGGTGTAGTATATAGAAGATCTGTCAGCTCTCCTGTGTGGTGTAGTATATAGAGGATCTGTCAGTTCTCCTGTGTGGTGTAGTATATAGAGGATCTGTCAGCTCTCCTGTGTGGTGTGGTATATAGTGGTTCTGTCAGCTCTCCTGTGTGGTGTAGTATATAGTAGATGTGTCAGCTATCCTGTGTGGTGTAGTATATAGAGGATGTGTCAGCTCTCCTGTGTGGTGTAGTATATAGAGGATGTGTCAGCTCTCCTGTGTGGTGTAGTAAATAGAGGATCTGTCAGCTCTCCTGTGTGGTGTAGTATATAGTAGATGTGTCAGCTATCCTGTGCGGTGTAGTATATAGAGGATGTGTCAGCTCTCCTGTGTGGTGTAGTATATAGAGGATCTGTCAGCTCTCCTGTGTGGTGTAGTATATAGAGGATCTGTCAGCTCTCCTGTGTGGTGTAGTATATAGAGGATCTGTCAGCTCTCCTGTGTGGTGTAGTATATACAGGATCTGTCGGCTCTCCTGTGTGGTGTAGTATATAGAGGATCTGTCGGCTCTCCTGTGTGGTGTAGTATATAGAGGATGTGTCAGCTCTCCTGTGTGGTGTAGTATATAGAGGATCTGTCAGCTCTCCTGTGTGGTGTAGTATATAGAGGATCTGTCCGCTCTCCTGTATGGTGTAGTATATAGAGGATCTGTCCGCTCTCCTGTGTGGTGTAGTATATAGAGGATGTGTCAGCTCTCCTGTGTAGTGTAGTATATAGAGGATCTGTCAGCTCTCCTGTGTGGTGTAGTATATAGAGGATCTGTCAGCTCTCCTGTGTGGTGTAGTATATAGAGGATCTGTCAGCTCTCCTGTGTGGTGTAGTATATAGAGGATCTGTCAGCTCTCCTGTGTGGTGTAGTATATAGAGGATCTGTCAGCTCTCCTGTGTGGTGTAATATATAGAGGATGTGTCAGCTCTCCTGTGTGGTGTACTATATAGAGGAACTGTCAGCTCTCCTGTGTGGAGTAGTATATAGAGGATGTGTCAGCTCTCCTGTGTGGTGTAGTATATACAGGATCTGTCACCTCTCCTGTGTGGTGTAGTATATAGAGGATCTGTCATCTCTCCTGTGTGGTGTAGTATATAGAGGATCTGTCAGCTCTCCTGTGTGGTGTAGTATATAGATAATCTGTCAGCTCTCCTGTGTGGTATAGTATATAGAGGATCTGTCATCTCTCCTGTGTGGTGTAGTATATAGATGATCTGACAGCTCTCCTGTGTGGTGTAGTATATAGAGGATCTGTCAGCTCTCCTGTGTGGTGTAGTATATAGAGGATCTGTCAGCTCTCCTGTGTGGTGTAGTATATAGAGGATCTGTCAGCTCTCCTGTGTGGTGTAGCATATAGAGGATCTGTCAGCTCTCCTGTGTGGTGTAGTATATAGAGGATCTGTCAGCTCTCCTGTGTGGTGTAGTATATAGAGGATGTGTCAGCTCTCCTGTGTGGTGTAGTATATAGAGGATGTGTCCTGTGTGGTGTAGTATATAGAGGATCTGTCCTGTGTGGTGTAGTATATAGAGGATCTGTCAGCTCTCCTGTGTGGTGTAGTATATAGAGGATCTGTCAGCTCTCCTGTGTAGTGTAGTATATAGAGGATCTGTCAGCTCTCCTGTGTGGTGTAATATATAGAGGATGTGTTAGCTCTCCTGTGTGGTGTAGTATATAGAGGATCAGTCAGCTCTCCTGTGTGGTGTAGTATATAGAGGATGTGTCATCTCTCCTGTGTGGTGTAATATATAGAGGATGTGTCATCTCTCCTGTGTGGTGTAGTATATAGAGGATCTGTCAGCTCTCCTGTGTGGTGTAATATATAGAGGATGTGTCAGCTCTCCTGTGTGGTGTAATATATAGAGGATCTGTCTGCTCTCCTATGTGGTGTAATATATAGAGGATCTGTCCTGTGTGGTGTAGTATATAGAGGATCTGTCAGCTCTCCTGTGTGGTGTAGTATATAGAGGATCTGTCAGCTATCCTGTGTAGTGTAGTATATAGAGGATCTCTCATCTCTCCAGTGTGGTGTAGTATATAGATGATCTGTCAGCTCTCCTGTGTGGTGTAGTATATAGAGGATCTGTCATCTCTCCTGTGTGGTGTAGTATATAGAGGATCTGTCAGCTCTCCTGTGTGGTGTAGTATATAGAGGATCTGTCAGCTCTCCTGTGTGGTGTAATATATAGAGGATCTGTCAGTTCTCCTGTGTGGTGTAGTATATAGAGGATCTGTCCGCTCTCCTGTGTGGTGTAGTATATAGAGGATCTATCAGCTCTCCTGTGTGGTGTAATATATAAAGGATGTGTCAGCTCTCCTGTGTGGTGTAGTATATAGAGGATCTGTCAGCTCTCCTGTGTGGTGTAATATATAGAGGATGTGTCAGCTCTCCTGTGTGGTGTAATATATAGAGGATCTGTCTGCTCTGCTGTGTGGTGTAATATATAGAGGATCTGTCCTGTGTGGTGTAGTATATAGAGGATCTGTCAGCTCTCCTGTGTGGTGTAGTATATAGAGGATCTGTCAGCTCTCCTGTGTAGTGTAGTATATAGAGGATCTGTCAGCTCTCCTGTGTGGTGTAGTATATAGAGGATCTGTCAGCTCTCCTGTGTGGTGTAATATATAAAGGATCTGTCAGTTCTCCTGTGTGGTGTAGTATATAGAGGATGTGTCAGCTCTCCTGTGTGGTGTAGTATATAGAGGATGTGTCAGCTCTCCTGTGTGGTGTAGTATATAGAGGATATGTCAGCTCTCCTGTGTGCTGTAGTATATAGAGGATATGTCAGCTCTCCTGTATAGTGTAGTATATAGAGGATCTGTCAGCTCTCCTGTGTGGTGTAGTGTATACAGGATCTGTCAGCCGCGCTGTGTGGTGTACTATATAGAGGATCTGTCAGCTCTCCTGTGTGGTGTAGTATATAGAGGATCTGTCAGCTCTCCTGTGTGGTGTAGTATATAGAGGATCTGTCAGTTCTCCTGTGTGGTGTAGTATATAGAGGATCTGTCAGCTCTCCTGTGTGGTGTAGTATATAGAGGATCTGTCAGCTCTCCTGTGTGGTGTACTATATAGAGGATCTGTCAGCTCTCCTGTGTGGTGTAATATATAGAGGATCTGTCAGCTCTCCTGTGTGGTGTACTATATAGAGGATCTGTAAGCTCGCCTGTGTGGTGTAGTGTATAGGGGATCTGTCAGCTTTCCTGTGTGGTGTAGTATATCGAAGATCTGTCGGCTCTCCTGTGTGCTGTAGTATATAGAGGATCTGTCGGCTCTCCTGTGTGCTGTAGTGTATAGAGGATCTATCAGCTGTACTGTGTGGTGTAGTATATACAGGATCTGTCAGCTCTCCTGTGTGGTGTAGTATATAGAGGATCTGTCAGCTCTCCTGTGTGGTGTAGTATATACAGGATCTGTCAGCTCTCCTGTGTGATGTAGTATATAGAGGATGTGTCAGCTCTCCTGTGTGGTGTAGTATATAGAGGATGTGTCAGCTCTCCTGTGTGGTGTAGTATATAGAGGGTCTGTCAGCTCTCCTGTGTGGTGTAGTATATACAGGATCTGTCAGCTCTCCTGTGTGATGTAGTATATAGAGGATGTGTCTGCTCTCCTGTGTGGTGTAGTATATAGAGGATCTGTCAGCTCTCCTGTGTGGTATAGTATATAGAGGATCTATCAGCTCTCCTGTGTGGTGTAGTATGTAGAGGATCGGTCCGCTCTCCTGTGTGGTGTAGTATATAGAGGATCTGTCAGCTCTCCTGTGTGGTGTAGTATATAGATGATCTGTCAGCTCTCCTGTGTGGTGTACTATATAGAGGATCTGTCAGCTCTCCTGTGTGGTGTAGTATATAGAGGATCTGTCAGCTCTCCTGTGTGGTGTAGTATATAGAGGATCTGTCAGCTCTCCCGTGTGGTGTACTATATAGAGGATCTGTCAGCTCTCCTGTGTGGTGTAGTATATAGAGGATCTGTCAGCTCTCCTGTGTGGTGTAGTATATAGGGGATCTGTCAGCTCTCCTGTGTGGTGTAGTATATAGAGGATCTGTCAACTCTCCTGTGTGGTGTAGTATATAGAGGATCTGTCAGCTCTCCTGTGTGGTGTACTATATAGAGGATCTGTCAGCTCTCCTGTGTGGTGTAGTATATAGAGGATCTGTCAGCTCTCCTGTGTGGTGTAGTATATAGAGGATCTGTCAGCTCTCCCGTGTGGTGTACTATATAGAGGATCTGTCAGCTCTCCTGTGTGGTGTAGTATATAGAGGATCTGTCAGCTCTCCTGTGTGGTGTAGTATATAGAGGATCTGTCAACTCTCCTGTGTGGTGTAGTATATAGAGGATCTGTCAGCTCTCCTGTGTGCTGTAGTATATAGAGGATATGTCAGCTCTCCTGTGTGGTGTAGTATATAGAGGATCTGTCAGCTCTCCTGTGTGGTGTAGTATATAGAGGATCTGTCAGCTCTCCTGTGTGGTGTACTATATAGAGCAGAGGTCCCCAACCGCCGGTCCGCGGACCAGAACCGGGCCGTTGGGGTTTTTCAGCCTGTCCGCGGCGCCGCTGACAGCTAGCTCCGCGGCGCCGCTGACAGCTAGCTCCGCGGCCCTGCGCCTGGTCAGAGCTCGCTCTGTGTGGATTTATAATGTTTTCTGCCATAGCCGTAACAGCTCGCAGCTCCCGGCAGAGAACATTATGCAGGACGGGGTGGGGCGTCGGGCGGGTCTTAGTGACGCAGCCCTCCACAGCACAGCATGGTACCTGTTGTACGTCACGGGGCGGGTCTTAGTGACGCGGCCCTCCTGCACAGCATGGTGTGTTCCTGACGGGGTGGGGCGGCAGGCTCTCCTCACTGACACGCCCCCGGCAGAACATGTTATGTGGGGCGTGCTGGGGCAGCAGACTGGCTTCAGTGACGCGGCTCCCGGTACCGGTGTTCAGTGTGTAGCGCTGCTAAGCAGCAGCGCTGTATATACTGACGCTCAATGTACAATGCTGCTACTTAGCAGCGCTGTACACCGAGGTCCCGCCAGCATCCTCCCCATACAGCTCCACCCCTCCATAACCCCACCCCCATATGACCAAAGCCCCGCCCCCACCCCCACCGGGCCATGGAAAACTGGTCTTGCTTAAAGCCGGTCCCTGGTGCAAAAAAGGTTGGGGACCTCTGATATAGAGGATCTGTCAGCTCTCCTGTGTGGTGTACTATATAGAGGATCTGTCAGCTCGCCTGTGTGGTGTAGTGTATAGGGGATCTGTCAGCTTTGCTGTGTGGTGTAGTATATAGAAGATCTGTTGGCTCTCCTGTGTGCTGTAGTGTATAGAGGATCTGTCGGCTCTCCTGTGTGCTGTAGTGTATAGAGGATCTATCAGCTCTACTGTGTGGTGTAGTATATACAGGATCTGTCAGCTCTCCTGTGTGGTGTAGTATATTGATGATCTGTCAGCTCTCCTGTGTGGTGTAGTATATAGAGGATCTGTCAGCTCTCCTGTGTGCTGTAGTATATAGAGGATCTGTCAGCTCTGCTGTGTGGTGTAGTATATAGAGGATCTGTCAGCTCTCCTATGTGGTGTAGTATATAGAGGATCTGTCCTGTGTGGTGAAGTATATAGAGGATCTGTCAGCTCTCCTGTGTGCTGTAGTATATAGAGGAACTGTCAGCTCTGCTGTGTGGTGTAGTATATAGAGGATCTGTCAGCTCTCCTATGTGGTGTAGTATATAGAGGATCTGTCCTGTGTGGTGTACTATATAGAGGATCTGTCAGCTCTCCTGTGTGGTGTAGTATATAGAGGATCTGTCAGCTCTCCTGTGTGGTGTAGTATATAGGGGATCTGTCAGCTCTCCTGTGTGGTGTAGTATATAGAGGATCTGTCAGCTCTCCTGTGTGGTGTAGTATATAGAGGATCTGTCCTGTGTGGTGTAGTATATAGAGGATCTGTCGGCTCTCCTGTGTGCTGTAGTATATAGAGGATATGTCAGCTCTCCTGTGTGGTGTAGTATATAGAGGATCTGTCAGCTCTCCTGTGTGGTGTAGTATATAGAGGATCTGTCAGCTCTCCTGTGTGGTGTAGTATATAGAGGATCTGTCAGTTCTCCTGTGTGGTGTAGTATATAGAGGATCTGTCAGTTCTCCTGTGTGGTGTAGTATATAGAGGATCCGTCAGCTCTCCTGTGTGGTGTGGTATATAGTGGATCTGTCAGCTCTCCTGTGTGGTGTAGTATATAGTGGATGTGTCATCTCTCCTGTGTGGTGTAGTATATAGAGGTTCTGTCAGCTCTCCTGTGTGGTGTAGTATATAGAGGATCTGTCAGCTCTCCTGTGTGGTGTAGTATATAGAGGATCTGTCAGCTCTCCTGTGTGGTGTACTATATAGAGGATCTGTCAGCTCTCCTGTGTGGTGTAATATATAGAGGATGTGTCAGCTCTCCTGTGTGGTGTAGTATATAGAGGATCTGTCAGCTCTCCTGTGTGGTGTAGTATATACAGGATCTGTCAGCTCTCCTGTGTGATGTAGTATATAGAGGATCTGTCAGCTCTCCTGTGTGGTGTAGTATATGGAGGATCTGTCAGCTCTCCTGTGTGGTGTAGTATATAGAGGATCTGTCAGCTCTCCTGTGTGGTGTACTATATAGAGGATCTGTCAGCTCTCCTGTGTGGTGTAATATATAGAGGATGTGTCAGCTCTCCTGTGTGGTGTAGTATATAGAGGATCTGTCAGCTCTCCTGTGTGGTGTAGTATATACAGGATCTGTCAGCTCTCCTGTGTGATGTAGTATATAGAGGATCTGTCAGCTCTCCTGTGTGGTGTAGTATATGGAGGATATGTCAGCTCTCCTGTGTGGTGTAGTATATAGAGGATCTGTCAGCTCTCCTGTGTGGTGTAGTATATAGAGGATCTATCAGCTCTCCTGTGTGGTGTAGTATATAGAGGATCTGTCAGCTCTCCTGTGTGGTGTAGTATATAGAGGATCTGTCAGCTCTCCTGTGTGGTGTAGTATATAGAGGATCTATCAGCTCTCCTGTGTGGTGTAGTATTTAGAGGATGTGTCAGCTCTCCTGTGTGGTGTAGTATATAGAGGATCTGTCAGCTCTCCTGTGTGGTGTAGTATATACAGGATCTGTCAGCTCTCCTGTGTGGTGTAGTATATAGAGGATCTGTCAGCTCTCCTGTGTGGGTAGTATATAGAGGATGTGTCAGCTCTCCTGTGTGGTGTAGTATATAGAGGGTCTGTCAGCTCTCCTGTGTGGTGTAGTATATACAGGATCTCTCAGCTCTCCTGTGTGATGTAGTATATAGAGGATGTGTCTGCTCTCCTGTGTGGTGTAGTATATAGAGGATCTGTCAGCTCTCCTGTGTGGTATAGTATATAGAGGATCTATCAGCTCTCCTGTGTGGTGTAGTATATAGAGGATCGGTCCGCTCTCCTGTGTGGTGTAGTATATAGAGGATCTGTCAGCTCTCCTGTGTGGTGTAGTATATAGATGATCTGTCAGCTCTCCTGTGTGGTGTAGTATATAGAGGATCTGTCATCTCTCCTGTGTGGTGTAGTATATAGAGGATCTGTCAGCTCTCCTGTGTGGTGTAGTATATAGAGGATCTGTCAGCTCTCCTGTGTGGTGTAATATATAGAGGATCTGTCAGTTCTCCTGTGTGGTGTAGTATATAGAGGATCTGTCCGCTCTCCTGTGTGGTGTAGTATATAGAGGATCTATCAGCTCTCCTGTGTGGTGTAATATATAAAGGATGTGTCAGCTCTCCTGTGTGGTGTAGTATATAGAGGATCTGTCAGCTCTCCTGTGTGGTGTAATATATAGAGGATGTGTCAGCTCTCCTGTGTGGTGTAATATATAGAGGATCTGTCTGCTCTGCTGTGTGGTGTAATATATAGAGGATCTGTCCTGTGTGGTGTAGTATATAGAGGATCTGTCAGCTCTCCTGTGTGGTGTAGTATATAGAGGATCTGTCAGCTCTCCTGTGTAGTGTAGTATATAGAGGATCTGTCAGCTCTCCTGTGTGGTGTAGTATATAGAGGATCTGTCAGCTCTCCTGTGTGGTGTAATATATAAAGGATCTGTCAGTTCTCCTGTGTGGTGTAGTATATAGAGGATGTGTCAGCTCTCCTGTGTGGTGTAGTATATAGAGGATGTGTCAGCTCTCCTGTGTGGTGTAGTATATAGAGGATATGTCAGCTCTCCTGTGTGCTGTAGTATATAGAGGATATGTCAGCTCTCCTGTATAGTGTAGTATATAGAGGATCTGTCAGCTCTCCTGTGTGGTGTAGTGTATACAGGATCTGTCAGCCGCGCTGTGTGGTGTACTATATAGAGGATCTGTCAGCTCTCCTGTGTGGTGTAGTATATAGAGGATCTGTCAGCTCTCCTGTGTGGTGTAGTATATAGAGGATCTGTCAGTTCTCCTGTGTGGTGTAGTATATAGAGGATCTGTCAGCTCTCCTGTGTGGTGTAGTATATAGAGGATCTGTCAGCTCTCCTGTGTGGTGTACTATATAGAGGATCTGTCAGCTCTCCTGTGTGGTGTAATATATAGAGGATCTGTCAGCTCTCCTGTGTGGTGTACTATATAGAGGATCTGTAAGCTCGCCTGTGTGGTGTAGTGTATAGGGGATCTGTCAGCTTTCCTGTGTGGTGTAGTATATCGAAGATCTGTCGGCTCTCCTGTGTGCTGTAGTATATAGAGGATCTGTCGGCTCTCCTGTGTGCTGTAGTGTATAGAGGATCTATCAGCTGTACTGTGTGGTGTAGTATATACAGGATCTGTCAGCTCTCCTGTGTGGTGTAGTATATAGAGGATCTGTCAGCTCTCCTGTGTGGTGTAGTATATACAGGATCTGTCAGCTCTCCTGTGTGATGTAGTATATAGAGGATGTGTCAGCTCTCCTGTGTGGTGTAGTATATAGAGGATGTGTCAGCTCTCCTGTGTGGTGTAGTATATAGAGGGTCTGTCAGCTCTCCTGTGTGGTGTAGTATATACAGGATCTGTCAGCTCTCCTGTGTGATGTAGTATATAGAGGATGTGTCTGCTCTCCTGTGTGGTGTAGTATATAGAGGATCTGTCAGCTCTCCTGTGTGGTATAGTATATAGAGGATCTATCAGCTCTCCTGTGTGGTGTAGTATGTAGAGGATCGGTCCGCTCTCCTGTGTGGTGTAGTATATAGAGGATCTGTCAGCTCTCCTGTGTGGTGTAGTATATAGATGATCTGTCAGCTCTCCTGTGTGGTGTACTATATAGAGGATCTGTCAGCTCTCCTGTGTGGTGTAGTATATAGAGGATCTGTCAGCTCTCCTGTGTGGTGTAGTATATAGAGGATCTGTCAGCTCTCCCGTGTGGTGTACTATATAGAGGATCTGTCAGCTCTCCTGTGTGGTGTAGTATATAGAGGATCTGTCAGCTCTCCTGTGTGGTGTAGTATATAGGGGATCTGTCAGCTCTCCTGTGTGGTGTAGTATATAGAGGATCTGTCAACTCTCCTGTGTGGTGTAGTATATAGAGGATCTGTCAGCTCTCCTGTGTGGTGTACTATATAGAGGATCTGTCAGCTCTCCTGTGTGGTGTAGTATATAGAGGATCTGTCAGCTCTCCTGTGTGGTGTAGTATATAGAGGATCTGTCAGCTCTCCCGTGTGGTGTACTATATAGAGGATCTGTCAGCTCTCCTGTGTGGTGTAGTATATAGAGGATCTGTCAGCTCTCCTGTGTGGTGTAGTATATAGAGGATCTGTCAACTCTCCTGTGTGGTGTAGTATATAGAGGATCTGTCAGCTCTCCTGTGTGCTGTAGTATATAGAGGATATGTCAGCTCTCCTGTGTGGTGTAGTATATAGAGGATCTGTCAGCTCTCCTGTGTGGTGTAGTATATAGAGGATCTGTCAGCTCTCCTGTGTGGTGTACTATATAGAGCAGAGGTCCCCAACCGCCGGTCCGCGGACCAGAACCGGGCCGTTGGGGTTTTTCAGCCTGTCCGCGGCGCCGCTGACAGCTAGCTCCGCGGCGCCGCTGACAGCTAGCTCCGCGGCCCTGCGCCTGGTCAGAGCTCGCTCTGTGTGGATTTATAATGTTTTCTGCCATAGCCGTGACAGCTCGCAGCTCCCGGCAGAGAACATTATGCAGGACGGGGTGGGGCGTCGGGCGGGTCTTAGTGACGCAGCCCTCCACAGCACAGCATGGTACCTGTTGTACGTCACGGGGCGGGTCTTAGTGACGCGGCCCTCCTGCACAGCATGGTGTGTTCCTGACGGGGTGGGGTGGCAGGCTCTCCTCACTGACACGCCCCCGGCAGAACATGTTATGTGGGGCGTGCTGGGGCAGCAGACTGGCTTCAGTGACGCGGCTCCCGGTACCGGTGTTCAGTGTGTAGCGCTGCTAAGCAGCAGCGCTGTATATACTGACGCTCAATGTACAATGCTGCTACTTAGCAGCGCTGTACACCGAGGTCCCGCCAGCATCCTCCCCATACAGCTCCACCCCTCCATAACCCCACCCCCATATGACCAAAGCCCCGCCCCCACCCCCACCGGGCCATGGAAAACTGGTCTTGCTTAAAGCCGGTCCCTGGTGCAAAAAAGGTTGGGGACCTCTGATATAGAGGATCTGTCAGCTCTCCTGTGTGGTGTACTATATAGAGGATCTGTCAGCTCGCCTGTGTGGTGTAGTGTATAGGGGATCTGTCAGCTTTGCTGTGTGGTGTAGTATATAGAAGATCTGTTGGCTCTCCTGTGTGCTGTAGTGTATAGAGGATCTGTCGGCTCTCCTGTGTGCTGTAGTGTATAGAGGATCTATCAGCTCTACTGTGTGGTGTAGTATATACAGGATCTGTCAGCTCTCCTGTGTGGTGTAGTATATTGATGATCTGTCAGCTCTCCTGTGTGGTGTAGTATATAGAGGATCTGTCAGCTCTCCTGTGTGCTGTAGTATATAGAGGATCTGTCAGCTCTGCTGTGTGGTGTAGTATATAGAGGATCTGTCAGCTCTCCTATGTGGTGTAGTATATAGAGGATCTGTCCTGTGTGGTGAAGTATATAGAGGATCTGTCAGCTCTCCTGTGTGCTGTAGTATATAGAGGAACTGTCAGCTCTGCTGTGTGGTGTAGTATATAGAGGATCTGTCAGCTCTCCTATGTGGTGTAGTATATAGAGGATCTGTCCTGTGTGGTGTACTATATAGAGGATCTGTCAGCTCTCCTGTGTGGTGTAGTATATAGAGGATCTGTCAGCTCTCCTGTGTGGTGTAGTATATAGGGGATCTGTCAGCTCTCCTGTGTGGTGTAGTATATAGAGGATCTGTCAGCTCTCCTGTGTGGTGTAGTATATAGAGGATCTGTCCTGTGTGGTGTAGTATATAGAGGATCTGTCGGCTCTCCTGTGTGCTGTAGTATATAGAGGATATGTCAGCTCTCCTGTGTGGTGTAGTATATAGAGGACCTGTCAGCTCTCCTGTGTGGTGTAGTATATAGAGGATCTGTCAGCTCTCCTGTGTGGTGTAGTATATAGAGGATCTGTCAGTTCTCCTGTGTGGTGTAGTATATAGAGGATCTGTCAGTTCTCCTGTGTGGTGTAGTATATAGAGGATCTGTCAGCTCTCCTGTGTGGTGTGGTATATAGTGGATCTGTCAGCTCTCCTGTGTGGTGTAGTATATAGTGGATGTGTCATCTCTCCTGTGTGGTGTAGTATATAGAGGTTCTGTCAGCTCTCCTGTGTGGTGTAGTATATAGAGGATCTGTCAGCTCTCCTGTGTGGTGTAGTATATAGAGGATCTGTCAGCTCTCCTGTGTGGTGTACTATATAGAGGATCTGTCAGCTCTCCTGTGTGGTGTAATATATAGAGGATGTGTCAGCTCTCCTGTGTGGTGTAGTATATAGAGGATCTGTCAGCTCTCCTGTGTGGTGTAGTATATACAGGATCTGTCAGCTCTCCTGTGTGATGTAGTATATAGAGGATCTGTCAGCTCTCCTGTGTGGTGTAGTATATGGAGGATCTGTCAGCTCTCCTGTGTGGTGTAGTATATAGAGGATCTGTCAGCTCTCCTGTGTGGTGTACTATATAGAGGATCTGTCAGCTCTCCTGTGTGGTGTAATATATAGAGGATGTGTCAGCTCTCCTGTGTGGTGTAGTATATAGAGGATCTGTCAGCTCTCCTGTGTGGTGTAGTATATACAGGATCTGTCAGCTCTCCTGTGTGATGTAGTATATAGAGGATCTGTCAGCTCTCCTGTGTGGTGTAGTATATGGAGGATATGTCAGCTCTCCTGTGTGGTGTAGTATATAGAGGATCTGTCAGCTCTCCTGTGTGGTGTAGTATATAGAGGATCTATCAGCTCTCCTGTGTGGTGTAGTATATAGAGGATCTGTCAGCTCTCCTGTGTGGTGTAGTATATAGAGGATCTGTCAGCTCTCCTGTGTGGTGTAGTATATAGAGGATCTATCAGCTCTCCTGTGTGGTGTAGTATTTAGAGGATGTGTCAGCTCTCCTGTGTGGTGTAGTATATAGAGGATCTGTCAGCTCTCCTGTGTGGTGTAGTATATACAGGATCTGTCAGCTCTCCTGTGTGGTGTAGTATATAGAGGATCTGTCAGCTCTCCTGTGTGGGTAGTATATAGAGGATGTGTCAGCTCTCCTGTGTGGTGTAGTATATAGAGGATGTGTCAGCTCTCCTGTGTGGTGTAGTATATAGAGGGTCTGTCAGCTCTCCTGTGTGGTGTAGTATATACAGGATCTCTCAGCTCTCCTGTGTGATGTAGTATATAGAGGATGTGTCTGCTCTCCTGTGTGGTGTAGTATATAGAGGATCTGTCAGCTCTCCTGTGTGGTATAGTATATAGAGGATCTATCAGCTCTCCTGTGTGGTGTAGTATATAGAGGATCGGTCCGCTCTCCTGTGTGGTGTAGTATATAGAGGATCTGTCAGCTCTCCTGTGTGGTGTAGTATATAGATGATCTGTCAGCTCTCCTGTGTGGTATACTATATAGAGGATCTGTCAGCTCTCCTGTGTGGTGTAGTATATAGAGGATCTGTCAGCTCTCCTGTGTGGTGTAGTATATAGAGGATCTGTCAGCTCTCCTGTGTGGTGTAGTATATAGAGGATCTGTCAGCTCTCCTGTGTGCTGTAGTATATAGAAGATATGTCAGCTCTCCTGTCTGGTGTAGTATATAGAGGATGTCAGCTCTCCTGTGTGGTGTAGTATATAGAGGATCTGTCAGCTCTCCTGTGTGGTGTACTATATAGAAGATCTGTCAGCTCTCCTGTGTGGTGTAGTATAGAGAGGATCTATCAGCTCTCCTGTGTGGTGTAGTATATAGGGGATCTGTCAGCTCTCCTGTGTGGTGTAGTATATAGAGGATCTGTCAGCTCTCCTGTGTGGTGTACTATATAGAGGATCTTTCCTGTGTGGTGTAGTATATAGAGGATCTGTCAGCTCTCCTGTGTGCTGTAGTATATAGAGGATATGTCAGCTCTCCTGTGTGGTGTAGTATATAGAGGATCTGTCAGCTCTCCTGTGTGGTGTAGTATATAGAGGATCTGTCAGCTCTCCTGTGTGGTGTACTATATAGAGGATCTGTCAGCTCTCCTGTGTGGTGTACTATATAGAGGATCTGTCAGCTCGCCTGTGTGGTGTAGTGTATAGGGGATCTGTCAGCTTTCCTGTGTGGTGTAGTATATAGAGGATCTGTCGGCTCTCCTGTGTGCTGTAGTGTATAGAGGATCTGTCGGCTCTCCTGTGTGCTGTAGTGTATAGAGGATCTATCAGCTCTACTGTGTGGTGTAGTATATACAGGATCTGTCAGCTCTCCTGTGTGGTGTAGTATATAGATGATCTGTCAGCTCTCCTGTGTGGTGTAGTATATAGATGATCTGTCAGCTCTCCTGTGTGGTGTAGTATATAGAGGATCTGTCAGCTCTCCTGTGTGCTGTAGTATATAGAGGATATGTCAGCTTTCCTGTGTGGTGTAGTATATAGAGGATCTGTCAGCTCTCCTGTGTGGTGTAGTATATAGAGGATCTGTCAGCTCTCCTGTGTGGTGTACTATATAGAGGATCTGTCAGCTCTCCTGTGTGGTGTAGCATATAGAGGATCTGTCAGCTCTCCTGTGTGGTGTAGTATATAGAGGATCTGTCAGCTCTCCTGTGTGGTGTAGTATATAGAGGATCTGTCCTGTGTGGTGTAGTATATAGAGGATCTGTCAGCTCTCCTGTGTGCTGTAGTATATAGAGGATATGTCAGCTCTCCTGTGTGGTGTAGTATATAGAGGATCTGTCAGCTCTCCTGTGTGGTGTAGTATATAGAGGATCTGTCAGTTCTCCTGTGTGGTGTAGTATATAGAGGATCTGTCAGCTCTCCTGTGTGGTGTGGTATATAGTGGTTCTGTCAGCTCTCCTGTGTGGTGTAGTATATAGTGGATGTGTCAGCTCTCCTGTGTGGTGTAGTATATAGAGGATCTGTCAGCTCTCCTGTGTGGTGTAGTATATAGAGGATCTGTCAGCTCTCCTGTGTGGTGTAGTATATAGAGGATCTGTCAGCTCTCCTGTGTGGTGTACTATATAGAGGATCTGTCAGCTCTCCTGTGTGGTGTAATATATAGAGGATGTGTCAGCTCTCCTGTGTGGTGTAGTATATAGAGGATCTGTCAGCTCTCCTGTGTGGTGTAGTATATACAGGATCTGTCAGCTCTCCTGTGTGATGTAGTATATAGAGGATGTGTCAGCTCTCCTGTGTGGTGTAGTATATAGAGGATGTGTCAGCTCTCCTGTGTGGTGTAGTATATAGAGGGTCTGTCAGCTCTCCTGTGTGGTGTAGTATATACAGGATCTGTCAGCTCTCCTGTGTGATGTAGTATATAGAGGATGTGTCTGCTCTCCTGTGTGGTGTAGTATATAGAGGATCTGTCAGCTCTCCTGTGTGCTGTAGTATATAGAGGATATGTCAGCTCTCCTGTGTGGTGTAGTATATAGAGGATCTGTCAGCTCTCCTGTGTGGTATAGTATATAGAGGATCTATCAGCTCTCCTGTGTGGTGTAGTATATAGAGGATCGGTCCGCTCTCCTGTGTGGTGTAGTATATAGAGGATCTGTCAGCTCTCCTGTGTGGTGTAGTATATAGATGATCTGTCAGCTCTCCTGTGTGGTATACTATATAGAGGATCTGTCAGCTCTCCTGTGTGGTGTAGTATATAGAGGATCTGTCAGCTCTCCTGTGTGGTGTAGTATATAGAGGATCTGTCAGCTCTCCTGTGTGGTGTAGTATATAGAGGATCTGTCAGCTCTCCTGTGTGCTGTAGTATATAGAAGATATGTCAGCTCTCCTGTCTGGTGTAGTATATAGAGGATGTCAGCTCTCCTGTGTGGTGTAGTATATAGAGGATCTGTCAGCTCTCCTGTGTGGTGTACTATATAGAAGATCTGTCAGCTCTCCTGTGTGGTGTAGTATATAGAGGATCTGTCAGCTCTCCTGTGTGGTGTAGTATATAGGGGATCTGTCAGCTCTCCTGTGTGGTGTAGTATATAGAGGATCTGTCAGCTCTCCTGTGTGGTGTACTATATAGAGGATCTGTCAGCTCTCCTGTGTGGTGTACTATATAGAGGATCTGTCCTGTGTGGTGTAGTATATAGAGGATCTGTCAGCTCTCCTGTGTGCTGTAGTATATAGAGGATATGTCAGCTCTCCTGTGTGGTGTAGTATATAGAGGATCTGTCAGCTCTCCTGTGTGGTGTAGTATATAGAGGATCTGTCAGCTCTCCTGTGTGGTGTACTATATAGAGGATCTGTCAGCTCTCCTGTGTGGTGTAGTATATAGAGGATCTGTCAGCTCTCCTGTGTGGTGTAGTATATAGGTGATCTGTCAGCTCTCCTGTGTGGTGTAGTATATAGAGGATCTGTCAGCTCTCCTGTGTGGTGTAGTATATAAAGGATCTGTCCTGTGTGGTGTAGTATATAGAGGATCTGTCAGCTCTCCTGTGTGCTGTAGTATATAGAGGATATGTCAGCTCTCCTGTGTGGTGTAGTATATAGAGGATCTGTCAGCTCTCCTGTGTGGTGTAGTATATAGAGGCTCTGTCAGCTCTCCTGTGTGGTGTACTATATAGAGGATCTGTCAGCTCTCCTATGTGGTGTACTATATAGAGGATCTGTCAGCTCTCCCGTGTGGTGTAGTATATAGAGGATCTGTCATCTCTCCTGTGTGGTGTAGTATATAGATGATCTGTCAGCCGCGCTGTGTGGTGTAGTATATAGAGGATCTGTCAGCTCTCCTGTGTGGTGTAGTATATAGAGGATCTGTCAGCTCTCCTGTGTGGTGTAGTATATAGAGGATCTGTCAGTTCTCCTGTGTAGTGTAGTATATAGAGGATCTGTCAGCTCTCCTGTGTGGTGTAATATATAGAGGATGTGTCAGCTCTCCTGTGTGGTGTACTATATAGAGGATCTGTCAGCTCTCCTGTGTGGTGTAGTATATAGAGGATCTGTCCGCTCTCCTGTGTAGTATATAGAGGATCTGTCAGCTCTTCTGTGTGGTGTAGTATATAGTGGATGTGTCAGCTCTCCTGTGTGGTGTAGTATATAGAGGTTCTGTCAGCTCTCCTGTGTGGTGTAGTATATAGAGGATCTGTCAGCTCTCCTGTGTGGTGTACTATATAGAGGATCTGTCAGCTCTCCTGTGTGGTGTACTATATAGAGGATCTGTCAGCTCTCCTGTGTGGTGTACTATATAGAGGATCTGTCAGCTCTCCTGTGTGGTGTACTATATAGAGGATCTGTCAGCTCTTCTGTGTGGTGTAGTATATAGTGGATGTGTCAGCTCTACTGTGTGGTGTAGTATATAGAGGTTCTGTCAGTTCTCCTGTGTGGTGTAGTATATAGAGGATCTGTCAGATCTCCTGTGTAGTGTAGTATATAGAGGATCTGTCAGCTCTCCTGTGTGGTGTAGTATATAGAGGATCTGTCAGCTCTCCTGTGTGGTGTAGTATATAGAGGTTCTGTCAGCTCTCCTGTGTGGTGTAGTATATAGAGGTTCTGTCAGCTCTCCTGTGTGGTGTACTATATAGAGGATCTGTCAGCTCTCCTGTGTGGTGTACTATATAGAGGATCTGTCAGCTCTCCTGTGTGGTGTAGTATATAGAGGATCTGTCAGCTCGCCTGTGTGGTGTAGTATATAGTGGATGTGTCGGCTCTCCTGTGTGCTGTAGTGTATAGAGGATCTGTCGGCTCTCCTGTGTGCTGTAGTATATAGAGGATCTGTCAGCTCTCCTGTGTGGTGTAGTATATAGATGATCTGTCAGCTCTCCTGTGTGGTGTAGTATATAGAGCAGTGGTCCCCAACCTTTTTTGCACCAGGGACCGGCTTGAAGCAAGATCATTTTTCCATGGCCCAGCAAGGAGGGGGTGGGGTGGGCAGGGCTTTGGTCATATGGGGGCGGGGTAATGGAGGGATTTGGAGTTTAGTGCATACTTATCATATAGTGTAGACCAGGTCCCCGCCAGGAGCTATGCCAGGAGCCCCACATAATGTGCTGTGCCAGGAGCCGCATCACTGAGGCCCCATCACACCCTGCAGCAGGACAGGGCAGCTGTCCTGACAGCTGCTGTTCAGCTGCATTTACTTCATCCCAGGGGCGGACACAGACTGTAGTGGGCCCCTGTGCAAGAAATTTTTGGGGGCCCCCGCCGCCCTTCATAAGGCAACAAAGTTATGTAAACATAACCCCCCCCATGTGCATCTCTCACCCCCCCATGTGCAGCTCACCCCCGTGCATCTCTCATCCCCCTCCGTGCATCTCTCACCCCCCTCCGTGCATCTCTCACCCCCCTCCGTGCATCTCTCATCCCCCTCCGTGCATCTCTCATCCACCCCCGTGCATCTCTCATCCACCCCCCGTGCATCTCTCATCCACCCCCCGTGCATCTCTCATCCCCTCCGTGCATCTCTCATCCCCTCCGTGCATGTCTCATCCCCCCCGTGCATCTCTCATCCCCTCCGTGCATCTCTCATCCCCTCCGTGCATCTCTCATCCCCTCCGTGCATCTCTCATCCCCCCGTGCATCTCTCACCCCCCGTGCATCTCTCACCCCCCCGTGCATCTCTCACCCCCCCGTGCATCTCTCATCCCCCCCGTGCATCTCTCACCCCCCCGTGCATCTCTCATCCACCCCCCGTGCATCTCTCATCCCCCCCGTGCATCTCTCACCCCCCGTGCATCTTTCACCCCCCCGTGCATCTCTCATCCACCCCCCGTGCATCTCTCATCCCCCCCCGTGCATCTCTCACCCCCCCGTGCATCTCTCACCCCCCCGTGCATCTCTCATCTCTCCCCTCCCTCCCATGTGCATCTCTCATCTCTCCCCTCCCCCCATGTGCTTCTCTCATCTCTCCCCTCCCCCCATGTGCATCTCTCATCTCTCCCCTCCCCCCCATGTGGATCTCTCATCTCTCCCCTCCCCCATGTGCATCTCTCATCTCTCCCCTCCCCCCCATGTGGATCTCTCATCTCTCCCCTCCCCCATGTGCATCTCTCATCTCTCCCCTTCCCCCCATGTGGATCTCTCATCTCTCCCCTCCCCCATGTGCATCTCTCATCTCTCCCCTCCCCCCATGTGCATCTCCCATTCCCCCCACTCCTAGTTAATTGTATTTAAAAAAAAATAAAACTTGTTATACTTACCCCCATGCGATCCCTGCAGAATCCTGGCGCTCGTCCAAATCGCTGACACCAGGTTCTCCTGACTTCCGGCCATGTGACGGCGCCGTCACATGACCGGAAGTCAGGGGAATCATGAAGGTGCTGCCGCAGCAGCGCAGCTCTAAGATGTCCCGGACCCGGCGCTTAGCATGCGGCCGGGGGCCCCATGAGGAGAGAGACGCACAAGAGGGGGGCTCCGAGGGGGCTCCTACCGGCCGGGCCCCATACTGGAGTCAGGGCAGTCATGCCCTGATGGCGGCCCTGCTGGAGGCTGGAGGGGCCCCCTCTCCCCGCGGACCGGCTGAAAAACCCCAACGGCCCGGTCCTGGTCCGCGGACCTGCGGTTGGGGACCTCTGATATAGAGGATCTGTCATCTCTCCTGTGTGGTGTAGTATATAGATGATCTGTCAGCCGCCCTGTGTGGTGTAGTATATAGAGGATCTTTCAGCTCTCCTGTGTGGTGTAGTATATAGAGGATCTGTCAGCTCTCCTGTGTGGTGTAGTATATAGAGGATCTGACAGCTCTCCTATGTGGTGGAGTATATAGAGTATCTGTCAGCTCTCCTGTTTGGTGTAGTATATAGAGGATCTGTCAGCTCTCCTGTGTGGTGTAGTATATAGAGGTTCTGTCAGCTCTCCTGTGTGGTGTAGTATATAGAGGATCTGTCAGCTCTCCTGTGTGGTGTAATATATAGAGGATGTGTCCTGTGTGGTGTAGTATATAGAGGTTCTGTCCTGTGTGGTGTAGTATATAGAGGATCTGTCAGCTCTCCTGTGTGGTGTAGTATATAGAGGATCTGTCAGCTCTCCTGTGTAGTGTAGTATATAGAGGATCTGTCAGCTCTCCTGTGTGGTGTAGTATATAGAGGATCTGTCAGCTCTCCTGTGTGGTGTAGTATATAGAGGATCTGTCAGCTCTCCTGTGTGGTGTAATATATAGAGGATGTGTTAGCTCTCCTGTGTGGTGTAGTATATAGAGGATCTGTCAGCTCTCCTGTGTGGTGTAGTATATAGAGGATCTGTCAGCTCTCCTGTGTGGTGTAATATATAGAGGATGTGTCAGCTCTCCTGTGTGGTGTAGTATATAGAGGATCTGTCAGCTCTATTGTGTGGTGTAATATATAGAGGATGTGTCAGCTCTCCTGTGTGGTGTAATATATAGAGGATCTGTCTGCTCTCCTGTGTGGTGTAATATATAGAGGATCTCTCCTGTGTGGTGTAGTATATAGAGGATCTGTCAGCTCTCCTGTGTGGTGTAGTATATAGAGGATCTGTCAGCTCTCCTGTGTAGTGTAGTATATAGAGGATCTGTCAGCTCTCCTGTGTGGTGTAGTATATAGAGGATCTGTCAGCTCTCCTGTGTGGTGTAATATGTAGAGGATCTGTCAGTTCTCCTGTGTGGTGTAGTATATAGAGGATCTGTCCGCTCTCCTGTGTGGTGTAGTATATAGAGGATCTGTCAGCTCTCCTGTGTGGTGTAATATATAGAGGATGTGTCAGCTCTCCTGTGTGGTGTAATATATAGAGGATCTGTCTGCTCTCCTGTGTGGTGTAATATATAGAGGATCTGTCCTGTGTGGTGTAGTATATAGAGGATGTGTCAGCTCTCCTGTGTGGTGTAGTATATAGAGGATGTGTCAGCTCTCCTGTGTGGTGTAGTATATAGAGGATATGTCAGCTCTCCTGTGTGCTGTAGTATATAGAGGATGTGTCTGCTCTCCTGTGTGGTGTAGTATATAGAGGATCTGTCAGCTCTCCTGTGTGGTGTAGTATATACAGGATCTGTCAGCTCTCCTGTGTGGTGTAGTATATAGATGATCTGTCAGCTCTCCTGTGTGGTGTAGTATATAGAGGATCTGTCATCTCTCCTGTGTGGTGTAGTATATAGATGATCTGTCAGGCGCGCTGTGTGGTGTAGTATATAGAGGATCTGTCAGCTCTCCTGTGTGGTGTAGTATATAGAGGATCTGTCAGCTCTCCTGTGTGGTGTAGTATATAGAGGATCTGTCAGTTCTCCTGTGTGGTGTAGTATATAGAGGATCTGTCAGCTCTCCTGTGTGGTGTGGATATAGTGGTTCTGTCAGCTCTCCTGTGTGGTGTAGTATATAGTAGATGTGTCAGCTATCCTGTGTGGTGTAGTATATAGTGGATGTGTCAGCTCTCCTGTGTGGTGTAGTATATAGAGGTTCTGTCAGCTCTCCTGTGTGGTGTAGTATATAGAGTATCTGTCAGCTCTCCTGTGTGGTGTAGTATATAGAGGATCTGTCAGCTCTCCTGTGTGGTGTAGTATATAGAGGATCTGTCAGCTCTCCTGTCTGGTGTAGTATATAGAGGATCTGTCAGCTCTCCTGTGTGGTGTAGTATATAGAGGATGTGTCAGCTCTCCTGTGTGGTGTAGTATATAGAGGATCTGTCAGCTCTCCTGTGTGGTGTAGTATATAGAGGATGTGTCAGCTCTCCTGTGTGGTGTAGTATATAGAGGATCTGTCAGCTCTCCTGTGTGGTGTAGTATATAGAGGATCTGTCGGCTCTCCTGTGTGCTGTAGTGTATAGAGGATCTGTCGGCTCTCCTGTGTGCTGTAGTGTATAGAGGATCTATCAGCTCTACTGTGTGGTGTAGTATATACAGGATCTGTCAGCTCTCCTGTGTGGTGTAGTATATAGATGATCTGTCAGCTCTCCTGTGTGGTGTAGTATATAGAGGATCTGTCAGCTCTCCTGTGTGCTGTAGTATATAGAGGATATGTCAGCTCTCCTGTGTGGTGTAGTATATAGAGGATCTGTCAGCTCTCCTATGTGGTGTAGTATATAGAGGATCTGTCAGCTCTCCTGTGTGGTGTAGTATATAGAGGATCTGTCAGCTCTCCTGTGTGGTGTACTATATAGAGGATCTCTCAGCTCTCCTGTGTGGTGTAGTATATAGAGGATCTGTCAGCTCTCCTGTGTGGTGTAGTATATAGGGGATCTGTCAGCTCTCCTGTGTGGTGTAGTATATAGAGGATGTGTCAGCTCTCCTGTGTGGTGTAGTATATAGAGGATCTGTCAGCTCTCCTGTGTGGTGTAGTATATACAGGATCTGTCAGCTCTCCTGTGTGGTGTAGTATATAGATGATCTGTCAGCTCTCCTGTGTGGTGTAGTATATAGAGGATCTGTCATCTCTCCTGTGTGGTGTAGTATATAGATGATCTGTCAGGCGCGCTGTGTGGTGTAGTATATAGAGGATCTGTCAGCTCTCCTGTGTGGTGTAGTATATAGAGGATCTGTCAGCTCTCCTGTGTGGTGTAGTATATAGAGGATCTGTCAGTTCTCCTGTGTGGTGTAGTATATAGAGGATCTGTCAGCTCTCCTGTGTGGTGTGGATATAGTGGTTCTGTCAGCTCTCCTGTGTGGTGTAGTATATAGTAGATGTGTCAGCTATCCTGTGTGGTGTAGTATATAGTGGATGTGTCAGCTCTCCTGTGTGGTGTAGTATATAGAGGTTCTGTCAGCTCTCCTGTGTGGTGTAGTATATAGAGTATCTGTCAGCTCTCCTGTGTGGTGTAGTATATAGAGGATCTGTCAGCTCTCCTGTGTGGTGTAGTATATAGAGGATCTGTCAGCTCTCCTGTGTGGTGTAGTATATAGAGGATCTGTCAGCTCTCCTGTGTGGTGTAGTATATAGAGGATGTGTCAGCTCTCCTGTGTGGTGTAGTATATAGAGGATCTGTCAGCTCTCCTGTGTGGTGTAGTATATAGAGGATGTGTCAGCTCTCCTGTGTGGTGTAGTATATAGAGGATCTGTCAGCTCTCCTGTGTGGTGTAGTATATAGAGGATCTGTCGGCTCTCCTGTGTGCTGTAGTGTATAGAGGATCTGTCGGCTCTCCTGTGTGCTGTAGTGTATAGAGGATCTATCAGCTCTACTGTGTGGTGTAGTATATACAGGATCTGTCAGCTCTCCTGTGTGGTGTAGTATATAGATGATCTGTCAGCTCTCCTGTGTGGTGTAGTATATAGAGGATCTGTCAGCTCTCCTGTGTGCTGTAGTATATAGAGGATATGTCAGCTCTCCTGTGTGGTGTAGTATATAGAGGATCTGTCAGCTCTCCTGTGTGGTGTAGTATATAGAGGATCTGTCAGCTCTCCTGTGTGGTGTAGTATATAGAGGATGTGTCAGCTCTCCTGTGTGGTGTAGTATATAGAGGATCTGTCAGCTCTCCTGTGTGGTGTAGTATATAGAGGATCTGTCAGCTCTCCTGTGTGGTGTACTATATAGAGGATCTCTCAGCTCTCCTGTGTGGTGTAGTATATAGAGGATCTGTCAGCTCTCCTGTGTGGTGTAGTATATAGGGGATCTGTCAGCTCTCCTGTGTGGTGTAGTATATAGAGGATCTGTCCTGTGTGGTGTAGTATATAGAGGATCTGTCAGCTCTCCTGTGTGCTGTAGTATATAGAGGATCTGTCAGCTCTCCTGTGTGGTGTAGTATATAGAGGATCTGTCAGCTCTCCTGTGTGGTGTAGTATATAGAGGATCTGTCAGCTCTCCTGTGTGGTGTACTATATAGAGGATCTGTCAGCTCTCCTGTGTGGTGTACTATATAGAGGATCTGTCAGCTCGCCTGTGTGGTGTAGTGTATAGGGGATCTGTCAGCTTTCCTGTGTGGTGTAGTATATAGAGGATCTGTCGGCTCTCCTGTGTGCTGTGGTGTATAGAGGATCTGTCGGCTCTCCTGTGTGCTGTAGTGTATAGAGGATCTATCAGCTCTCCTGTGTGGTGTAGTATATAGAAGATGTGTCAGCTCTCCTGTGTGGTGTAGTATATAGATGATCTGTCAGCTCTCCTGTGTGGTGTAGTATATAGAGGATCTGTCATCTCTTCTGTGTGGTGTAGTATATAGATGATCTGTCAGCCGCGCTGTGTGGTGTAGTATATAGAGGATCTGTCAGCTCTCCTGTGTGGTGTAGTATATAGAGGATCTGTCAGCTCTCCTGTGTGGTGTAGTATATAGAGGATCTGTCAGTTCTCCTGTGTGGTTTAGTATATAGAGGATCTGTCAGCTCTCCTGTGTGGTGTGGTATATAGTGGTTCTGTCAGCTCTCCTGTGTGGTGTAATATATAGAGGATGTGTCAGCTCTCCTGTGTGGTGTAGTATATAGAGGTTCTGTCAGCTCTCCTGTGTGGTGTAGTATATAGAGGATCTGTCAGCTCTCCTGTGTGGTGTAGTATATAGAGGATCTGTCAGTTCTCCTGTGTGGTGTACTATATAGAGGATCTGTCAGCTCTCCTGTGTGGTGTACTATATAGAGGATCTGTCAGCTCGCCTGTGTGGTGTAGTGTATAGGGGATCTGTCAGCCTTCCTGTGTGGTGTAGTATATAGAGGATCTGTCGGCTCTCCTGTGTGCTGTAGTGTATAGAGGATCTGTCGGCTCTCCTGTGTGGTGTAGTATATAGAGGATCTATCAGCTCTACTGTGTGGTGTAGTATATAGAGGATCTATCAGCTCTACTGTGTGGTGTAGTATATACAGGATCTGTCAGCTCTCCTGTGTGGTGTAGTATATAGAGGATCTGTCATCTCTCCTGTGTGGTGTAGTATATAGATGATCTGTTAGCCGCCCTGTGTGGTGTAGTATATAGAGGATCTGTCAGCTCTCCTGTGTGGTGTAGTATATAGAGGATCTGTCAGCTCTCCTGTGTGGTGTAGTATATAGAGGATCTGTCCTGTGTGGTGTAGTATATAGAGGATCTGTCAGCTCTCCTGTGTGGTGTAGTATATAGAGGATCTGTCAGCTCTCCTGTGTGGTGTAGTATATAGAGGATCTGTCAGCTCTCCTGTGTGGTGGAGTATATAGAGGATCTGTCAGCTCTCCTGTGTGGTGTAGTATATAGAGGATCTGTCTGCTCTCCTGTGTGGTGTAATATATAGAGGATGTGTCAGGTCTCCTGTGTGGTGTAGTATATAGAGGATCTGTCAGCTCTCCTGTGTGGTGTAGTATATAGAGGATGTGTCAGCTCTCCTGTGTGGTGTAGTATATAGAGGATCTGTCAGCTCTCCTGTGTGGTGTAGTACTCTATATAGTGGATCTGTCAGCTCTCCTGTGTGGTGTAGTATATAGAGGATCTGTCAGCTCTCCTGTGTGGTGTAGTATATAGAGGATCTGTCAGCTCTCCTGTGTGGTGTAGTATATAGAGGATCTGTCAGCTCTCCTGTGTGGTGTAGTATATAGAGGTTCTGTCAGCTCTCCTGTGTGGTGTAGTATATAGAGGATCTGTCAGCTCTCCTGTGTGGTGTAGTATATACAGGATCTGTCAGCTCTCCTGTGTGGTGTAGTATATAGAGGATCTGTCGGCTCTCCTTTGTGGTGTAGTATATAGAGGATCTGTCTGCTCTCCTGTGTGGTGTAGTATATAGAGGATCTGTCAGCTCTCCTTTGTGGTGTAGTATATAGAGGATCTGTCTGCTCTCCTGTGTGGTGTAGTATATAGAGGATCTGTCAGCTCTCCTGTGTGGTGTAGTATATAGAAGATGTGTCAGCTCTCCTGTGTGGTGTAGTATATAGAGGATCTGTCAGCTCTCCTGTGTGGTGTAGTATATAGAGGATCTGTCAGCTCTCCTTTGTGGTGTAGTATATAGAGGATCTGTCTGCTCTCCTGTGTGGTGTAGTATATAGAGGATGTGTCAGCTCTCCTTTGTGGTGTAGTATATAGAGGATCTGACAGTTCTCCTGTGTGGTGTAGTATATAGAGGATCGGTCCGCTCTCCTGTGTGGTGTAGTATATAGAGGATCTGTCTGCTCTCCTGTGTGGTGTAGTATATAGAGGATCTGTCAGCTCTCCTGTGTGGTGTAGTATATAGAGGATCGGTCCGCTCTCCTGTGTGGTGTAGTATATAGAGGATCTGTCTGCTCTCCTGTGTGGTGTAGTATATAGAGGATCTGTCAGCTCTCCTTTGTGGTGTAGTATATAGAGGATCTGTCAGCTCTCCTGTCTGTTGTAGTATATAGAGGATCTGTCAGCTCTCCTGTGTGGTGTAGTTTATAGAGGATGTGTCAGCTCTCCTGTGTGGTGTAGTATATAGAGGATCTGTCAGCTCTCCTGTGTGGTGTAGTATATAGAGGATCTGTCAGCTCTCCTTTGTGGTGTAGTATATAGAGGATCTGTCTGCTCTCCTGTGTGGTGTAGTATATAGAGGATCTGTCAGCTCTCCTGTGTGGTGTAGTATATAGAGGATCTGTCAGCTCTCCTGTGTGGTGTAGTATATAGAGGATCTGTCAGCTCTCCTGTGTGGTGTAGTACTCTATATAGTGGATCTGTCATCTCTCCTCTGTGTTGCAGTATATAGAGGATCTGTCAGCTCTCCTGTGTGGGGTAGTATATAGAGGATCTGTCAGCTCTCCTGTGTGGTGTAGTATGTAGAGGATCTGTCAGCTCTCCTGTGTGGTGTAGTATATAGAGGATCTGTCAGCTCTCCTGTGTGGTGTAGTATATAGAGGATCTGTCAGCTCTCCTGTGTGGTGTAGTATATAGAGGATCTATCAGCTCTACTGTGTGGTGTAGTATATAGAGGATCTGTCAGCTCTCCTGTGTGGTGTAGTATATAGATGATCTGTCAGCTCTCCTGTGTGGTGTAGTATATAGAGGATCTGTCAGCTCTCCTGTGTGGTGTAGTATATAGAGGATCTGTCAGCTCTCCTGTGTGGTGTAGTATATAGAGGATCTGTCAGCTCTCCTGTGTGGTGTAGTATATAGAGGATCTGTCAGCTCTCCTGTGTGGTGTAGTATATAGAGGATGTGTCAGCTCTCCTGTGTGGTGTAGTATATAGAGGATCTGTCAGCTCTCCTGTGTGGTGTGGTATATAGAGGATGTGTCAGCTCTCCTGTGTGGTGTAGTATATTGCGGATCTGTCAGTTCTCCTGTGTGCTGTAGTATATAGAGGATATGTCAGCTCTCCTGTGTGGTGTAGTATATAGAGGATCTGTCAGCTCTCCTGTGTGGTGTAGTATATAGAGGATCTGTCAGCTCTCCTGTGTGGTGTAGTATGTAGAGGATCTGTCAGCTCTCCTGTGTGGTGTAGTATGTAGAGGATCTGTCAGCTCTCCTGTGTGGTGTAGTATATAGAGGATCTGTCAGCTCTCCTGTGTGGTGTAGTATATAGAGGATCTGTCAGCTCTCCTGTGTGGTGTAGTATATAGAGGATCTGTCCTGTGTGGTGTAGTATATAGAGGATCTGTCAGCTCTCCTGTGTGGTGTAGTATATAGAGGATGTGTCAGCTCTCCTGTGTGGTGTAGTATATAGAGGATCTGTCAGCTCTCCTGTGTGGTGTAGTATATAGAGGATCTGTCAGCTCTCCTGTGTGGTGTAGTATATAGAGGATCTGTCAGCTCTCCTGTGTGGTGTAGTACTCTATATAGTGGATCTGTCATCTCTCCTCTGTGTTGCAGTATATAGAGGATCTGTCAGCTCTCCTGTGTGGTGTAGTATATAGAGGATGTGTCAGCTCTCCTGTGTGGGGTAGTATATAGAGGATCTGTCAGCTCTCCTGTGTGGTGTAGTATGTAGAGGATCTGTCAGCTCTCCTGTGTGGTGTAGTATATAGAGGATCTGTCAGCTCTCCTGTGTGGTGTAGTATATAGAGGATCTGTCAGCTCTCCTGTGTGGTGTAGTATATAGAGGATCTATCAGCTCTACTGTGTGGTGTAGTATATAGAGGATCTGTCAGCTCTCCTGTGTGGTGTAGTATATAGATGATCTGTCAGCTCTCCTGTGTGGTGTAGTATATAGAGGATCTGTCAGCTCTCCTGTGTGGTGTAGTATATAGAGGATCTGTCAGCTCTCCTGTGTGGTGTAGTATATAGAGGATCTGTCAGCTCTCCTGTGTGGTGTAGTATATAGAGGATCTGTCAGCTCTCCTGTGTGGTGTAGTATATAGAGGATCTGTCAGCTCTCCTGTGTGGTGTAGTATATAGAGGATGTGTCAGCTCTCCTGTGTGGTGTAGTATATAGAGGATCTGTCAGCTCTCCTGTGTGGTGTGGTATATAGAGGATGTGTCAGCTCTCCTGTGTGGTGTAGTATATTGCGGATCTGTCAGTTCTCCTGTGTGCTGTAGTATATAGAGGATCTGTCAGCTCTCCTGTGTGGTGTAGTATATAGAGGATCTGTCAGCTCTCCTGTGTGGTGTAGTATATAGAGGATCTGTCAGCTCTCCTGTGTGGTGTAGTATGTAGAGGATCTGTCAGCTCTCCTGTGTGGTGTAGTATGTAGAGGATCTGTCAGCTCTCCTGTGTGGTGTAGTATATAGAGGATCTGTCAGCTCTCCTGTGTGGTGTAGTATATAGAGGATCTGTCAGCTCTCCTGTGTGGTGTAGTATATAGAGGATCTGTCCTGTGTGGTGTAGTATATAGAGGATCTGTCAGCTCTCCTGTGTGGTGTAGTATATAGAGGATGTGTCAGCTCTCCTGTGTGGTGTAGTATATAGAGGATCTGTCAGCTCTCCTGTGTGGTGTAGTATATAGAGGATCTGTCAGCTCTCCTGTGTGGTGTAGTATATAGAGGATCTGTCAGCTCTCCTGTGTGGTGTAGTATATAGAGGATCTGTCAGCTCTCCTGTGTGGTGTAGTATATAGAGGATCTATCAGCTCTACTGTGTGGTGTCGTATATAGAGGATCTGTCAGCTCTCCTGTGTGGTGTAGTATATAGATGATCTGTCAGCTCTCCTGTGTGGTGTAGTATATAGAGGATCTGTCAGCTCTCTTGTGTGGTGTAGTATATAGAGGATCTGTCAGCTCTCCTGTGTGGTGTAGTATATAGAGGATCTGTCAGCTCTCCTGTGTGGTGTAGTATATAGAGGATCTGTCAGCTCTCCTGTGTGGTGTAGTATATAGAGGATCTGTCAGCTCTCCTGTGTGGTGTAGTATATAGAGGATGTGTCAGCTCTCCTGTGTGGTGTAGTATATAGAGGATCTGTCAGCTCTCCTGTATTGTGTAGTATATAGAGGATGTGTCAGCTCTCCTGTGTGGTGTAGTATATAGAGGATGTGTCAGCTCTCCTGTGTGGTGTGGTATATAGAGGATGTGTCAGCTCTCCTGTGTGGTGTAGTATATTGCGGATCTGTCAGCTCTCCTGTGTGGTGTAGTATATAGAGGATGTGTCAGCTCTACTGTGTGGTGTAGTATATAGAGGATCTGTCGGCTCTCCTGTGTGGTGTAGTATATAGAGGATGTGTCAGCTCTCCTGTGTGGTGTGGTATATAGAGGATGTGTCAGCTCTCCTGTGTGGTGTAGTATATTGCGGATCTGTCAGCTCTCCTGTGTGGTGTAGTACATAGAGGATCTGTCAGCTCTCCTGTATTGTGTAGTATATAGAGGATGTGTCAGCTCTCCTGTGTGGTGTAGTATATAGAGGATGTGTCAGCTCTCCTGTGTGGTGTGGTATATAGAGGATGTGTCAGCTCTCCTGTGTGGTGTAGTATATTGCGGATCTGTCAGCTCTCCTGTGTGGTGTAGTATATAGAGGATGTGTCAGCTCTACTGTGTGGTGTAGTATATAGAGGATCTGTCAGCTCTCCTGTGTGGTGTAGTATATAGAGGATCTGTCAGCTCTCCTGTGTGGTGTAGTATATAGAGGATCTGTCAGCTCTCCTGTGTGGTGTAGTATGTAGAGGATCTGTCAGCTCTCCTGTGTGGTGTAGTATGTAGAGGATCTGTCAGCTCTCCTGTGTGGTGTAGTATATAGAGGATCTGTCCTGTGTGGTGTAGTATATAGAGGATCTGTCGGCTCTCCTGTGTGGTGTAGTATATAGAGGATCTGTCAGCTCTCCTGTGTGGTGTAGTATATAGAGGATCTGTCAGCTCTCCTGTGTGGTGTAGTATATAGAGGATCTGTCAGCTCTCCTGTGTGGTGTAGTATGTAGAGGATCTGTCAGCTCTCCTGTGTGGTGTAGTATGTAGAGGATCTGTCAGCTCTCCTGTGTGGTGTAGTATATAGAGGATCTGTCAGCTCTCCTGTGTGGTGTAGTATATAGAGGATCTGTCAGCTCTCCTGTGTGGTGTAGTATATAGAGGATCCCTGTCAACTCTATATTTTTACAAAGCAAAGTTATAGATTGTGTTTATTATTCTTCTGAACCCGATAATAGGGTCACATAGGGGCGCCAGCCGGACACCACACAGCTCTCATCTGTGAAGAGAGGTTCTTCCAGTTTCCTGTATTATTATTAAAGCCTCCGAATCCTTAGAAAATGAAAGATTTGAATTGAAAAATTTTGGAGAAAGCCTTGTATAAACGGTTCGCCTGCAGCGCTGCGGAGCCTGCTGCATAAAACATGAGCGCCTTCATTTCAGGGGTATTCAGCTGCCTACGAAAAATGCTTGCAGGCTCTTCACTGTGGGAAGTGATTGGAAATTCTTCAGGTCTCCAGACCAGATCCATCGAGAAGGAAGATGAACACTCGATAATGACCAAATTAAGAAATAGTCAGATCAGGTCTCCAAACTATCGACAGTTCACCCTTCATAAGGCAAGGTGGGAACTTGCCTAAGATTGCACCTTTGTAGGGTCTTCTACCTTTTGAGGTCCATTCCTCGACCCACAATATGGCTCACCTCTCCCTACATTATGCAGGTTACTGTGTGACCAGAGAGCCGTGTGGTTGGTAAGGAATGGGTTACTCGGTGGGTCTCATCCCCGATGTTTTTCTTAGTATCCTTAAATCCTCTTTGTCTCCTTAAATAGATCTTTCTGTCCTTTGAACTTATTTATGGCATTTCCTTCATTAAAGAGCTAACGTTTTCAATCTGCTCTCCACCCGCCGCCCTCTTTGCTCTCCGCTTTGCAGTTTATGTCAGCGGACAGAACATCTTTTTCTGTTATCTTTAGATTACAAAGACCTTTCATGGTTTTCGATGTGTGTATCAAAGGGAGTCGGCTGCTTCATCGTTAAGACGGGGAATTATCTGGGGCTGCTGGAGGGAATCTCAGATAGCAAATGACTTCACATGTCACAACCTTCACGTGACTGATTAACATGTGAAACCCTGACACGTGAACGCGTCCCGCACCGTACACTGGTGACTGAGCGCATAGAAAGCGATGGCGGTATTATAGGAGGAAAATAAGCCAAGTGTGGTAGATGAGCTCATACTACATACTAACGCTCTACCGAACCTCGCCACATGACTTAGGATACAATAAGTCCTGTGCCAAGGCTTGTTGGAGAGTCGATATTGATTTCTAGGATCACTACTTCCGATAGGCGCCACCAGAGTTCCTGATCTTTTCCGCTCTGAAGAGTCAATTGGCTTTTTTCCCAGAGGAGCACTGCATGGCCTATAAGTCTCCTTACACTGGCACGTCAGGTATGTCACCCTTCACAATGTTACAGTTTAGACCCTAGGAACATGGTCTCGTTAAAGCAGTCTCCCCATCATTGAAAGAGATGAAACCGCCAACATGCAGCACCACTTCCTAATTAGGAGTCGTCCTCCCCCACGCGGATCCACTCAGTTTTCCAGTTTTGTGTTATATATAAAAATAAATTAGTATAAAATGGTTCCAGAGATTTGCATCTTTTTATTTACTGCTATTTTTTATGATCTTTACTTTTCCTTATAGGGAAAAGTTTTCTGAAAGGAAATAACACCTGTAATCACTGAATTAGATTTTTTCATCCAGTCCCATTGTCCCGGGTGTGTAACATCCGGCCCCTCGCCTCCCGGTGTGTAACATCCGGCCCCTCGCCTCCCGGTGTGTAACATCTGGCCCCTCGCCCCCAAGGTATAATATCCGACCCCTCACCCCCGAGGTATATCATCCAGCCCCTTCATACCCCTCCCCCCTGTGTATAACATCCGGCCCCTCGCTTCCTGGTATATAACATCCGGCCCCTCGCCTCCCCGGTGTGTAACATAAGGCCCCTCGACTCCCCGGTGTGTAAAATCCGGCCCCTCGCCTCTCCGGTGTGTAACATCCAGCCCCTCGCCTCCCCGGTGTGTAACATTCGGCCCCTCACCTCCCCGGTGTGTAACATTCGGCCCCTCACCTCCCCGGTGTGTAACATTCGGCCCCTCACCTCCCCGGTGTGTAACATCCGGCTCCTCGCCTCCCGGTGTATAACATCCGGCTCCTCGCCTCCCGGTGTGTAACATCAGGCCCCTCGCCTCCCGGTGTGTAACATCAGGCCCCTCGCCTCCCGGTGTGTAACATCCGGCCCCTCGCTTCCCGGTGTGTAGCATCCGGCGCCTCGCCCCCCAAGGTATAACATCCGGCGCCTCGCCCCCCAAGGTATAACATCCGACCCCTCACCCCCCAAGGTATATCATCCAGCTCCTTCATACCCCTCCCCCCTGTGTATAACATCCGGCCCCTCGCCTCCCCGGTGTATAACATCCGGCCCCTCACCTCCCTGGTGTGTAACATTCGGCCCCTCACCTCCCCGGTGTATAACATCCGGCTCCTCGCCTCCCAGTATGTAACATCCGGCCCCTCACCCCCCAAGGTATAACATCCGACCCCTCACCCCCCCCAAAGTATAACATCGAACCCCTCACCCCCCAAGGTATAACATCCGACCTCTCACCCCCCGAGGTATATCATCCAGCCCCTTCATACCCCTCCCCCCTGTGTATAGCATCCGACCCCTTACCCCCCGAGGTATAACATCCGACCCCTCACCCCCCGAGGTATATCATCCAGCTCCTTCATACCCCTCCCACCTGTGTATAGCATCCGACCCCTTACCCCCCCGAGGTATATCATCCAGCCCCTTCGTACCCATTCCCATGTGTATAACATCCGGCCCCTCATTTGCCGGCTGGTTTTACCAACGTTTGACAGAACGGCCGGTGGTGCAGAGCTGACTGATCCCAGTGCGGTCCTGTAATAGAAGCCACCGATGTAACAAGTCCGTTCATGACATTTCTTCCTCCAGAATCTTCCCCCATCCCCTTTGAGTGATATTACTGAGAAGTGGAAGGAACTGCAGCAACTCAGCCACGAAGTGGAGACCCTGTAAATTTACAGAGCGGGGTCACCGACTGCTGAGGAGCAGAGCGCAGAAAAGTCACCAATGCTCTGCTGACTCTATAACTGCAGAGTCCAGACCTCCTCTGATAATAACGCCAGCACAAACACTGCGCCCCCTCCGGGAGCTTCAAGGCCAAGCATCTGCATGCAGCCGTACATCACCAAGCACAATGCAGAGCGTCGGATGGAGTGGGGTAAAGCTGCCACCACTGGACTCTGGAGGAAAAGTGTTCTGTGCAGTGACGGATCACACTTCTCTGTCTGTGACTGATGGAGGAGTCTGGGTTTGTTGAATGTGAGGAGAACGTTACCCGCCTGACTGCATTGTGCCGCTGTACAGTTTGGTGGAGGAGGATAATGCTATGGGCTTATCAGGGATTGGCCTCGGCATCCTGGTTACAGTGATGGGAAAATGCTTCAGCACAAGACATTGTGGACAATTAGCTTTGTGGGAACAGTTTGGGGAAGACTCCTCTCTGTTCCCCATGACTGTGCCCAGCCCACAAGGTCCTTAAAGACTTGGAGGGGGAGTTTGGGTAGAACAACAAAACCAACCGCTCAGAGTCCAGACCTCAACTCCATCCAACACCTATCATGGAGATTGTGACCTTGACCTTTCCCCAACATCAGTATCTATCCTCACAAATGCTCTTCTGGATTAAAGGGCAAAAGTTCCCACAAACTCCTCCAAAATCTTGTAGAAAATCTTCCCAGAAGAGCGGGAGCTGTTATATCTGCAACTCCATATTAATACCTATGGATTTAGAATAGAAGATCATAAAAGCTCCTGTAAATGTGCTGTGAAGGGGGCACATACTTTTCTTCCTATATTGTATGTTGGAGAAGAGTAAATAAACTGGTTTCATTTTAGCTTCTGCTGCCCTCTGCTGGCAATGTTGGTGTAATACATCAGCAAACTGTTCAGAAATTCCAATTTGTGCAATTAGTCTGTTCACATTCAGAATGTAAGAAATGCCCCTTCCAGCAATGCCCATGAATCTGTGCCAAGTTATTTATCTGAATGGCAAAAAAAAAGTGTCACCTATAATAAATGTGATTTCAGCCCATGCAAACTAGCCTGGAAGTATATTGGGGGTGTGTCCATGTACTCTGCGTGCAGTGACACGCCCACAATACACTTACAGGCTAATTTGAATATGGTTTCAAAGCTTGATTTCTCAGCTCTGGCACATTGCATTACTACAAGACAAGAACCATTCTTATTGTTGTACCCAGACCTACATGGCCATACAAGTAGTTTCAGTAGTCAAATCGTACTGATATATTCCCTTTTAAATAGGTATCTCCATCCGACAGTTTTTCTCATAGTGCGGAGCCTCGTCCGTAGGAAACAAACTATAGCGCGTCCATTGTTTTCAATTAACTATGGTCGTTCAGGGTTAGTAACTATGCTACATGTGCCCCTAGCTTTAGCCGATCCTAAAAAGGGACCCAATATATTACTTTATCATGCAGATTTAGTAATATCTGGGAGGAAAGACGGACAGCCCCAGCCTCGCTCAGTCTGGCCACCTCCACTGGGTTCAGTACTGCAACCTGTCTCTGAATACTGCAGTCTACCAAGATGAGAAAGAAGTGCATTGCTGCCCTCTGGTGACAGAAATGGGGTACTTCTATTCATAATGGAATTTGCAAAAACGACATATGCCCGAAATGCGGATTGGTTATTATTTATAACTGAAGGACAGCACCATGTCAGCTCCTTCATAGGAGGGATTTATTTAAGATTGGTGCAGGGATGATGACATTTTCACCTTTGTGCGAAGGTAGATATATTCTGCTCTGATGAGAACATTACAATATATGCAAACTGGGACATTCTACTGGGACATTCTATACGATATGGGAGGGATATGGTGGCACTGTATATACCCACAGGATTTAATGGATGCTGTTACAGATCTATAAAAGCAGTATGTATGAATCCTTTAAATAAATGAATGGCCCATGATACCTATGGAAGCTCTTGGGACCAACAAAAAAGTAGCAAAACATCCCGTCTCAGTCCAACCTTTTTTTGTGTCTTGCTTATGGTGGTACTCCAGGGGGTGCAATGCGACCCCACTCACCTGCACTGCACTGCAATGTAGAAGCAGCATAAAGTGGTCTTTGATCTAGTCACAGGTAAAGTCGACATGTAGCCTCCAGCTTAAAAGGAGTCTGTCTGCTAATACTTGCTAGCACCAGACAGGGCACTTAAACTGAATCACAAGTTCACACCATATGCTAATGAGGTCACAAGTGTCCAGTAGGTGGTCCTGACCCTGTCAAATGCACAGATTCTCCTTCATAATAACCGGCCCGACATCTTGACCACTCGGGTCATAAAGTTCACGCTCATGTCATGGAATCCTAGCACAAGGAACGTGTACTCTCCCTGCTTTGGGTAATATCGACAATGATGCTGGCAGTGCCTAGGTACACTATATGGAGTGTCTCTCAGTAATATAGGCTGGATGTGAGCGTCTCTCTCAGTCATACAGGCTGGATGTGAGCGTCTCTCTCAGTCATACAGGCTGGATGTGAGCGTCTCTCTGTCATACAGGCTGGATGTGAGCGTCTCTCTGTCATACAGGCTGGATGTGAGCGTCTCTCTCAGTCATACAGGCTGGATGTGTCCGTCCGTCTCAGTCATACAGGCTGGATGTGTCCGTCCGTCTCAGTCATAAAGGCTGGATGTGAGCGTCTCTCTGTTATACAGGCTGGATGTGAGCGTCTCTCTCAGTAATACAGGCTGGATGTGAGCGTCTCTCTCAGTAATGCAGGCTGGATGTGAGCGTCTCAGTAATGCAGGCTGGATGTGAGCGTCTCAGTAATGCAGGCTGGATGTGAGCATCTCTCAGTAATGCAGGCTGGATGTGAGCATTTCTCTCAGTAATGCAGGCTGGATGTGAGCATTTCTCTCAGTAATGCAGGCTGGATGTGAGCGTCTCTCAGTCATACAGGCTGGATGTGAGCGTCTCTCTCAGTCATACAGGCTGGATGTGAGCGTCTCTCTCAGTCATACAGGCTGGATGTGAGCGTCTCTCTCAGTCATACAGGCTGGATGTGAGCGTCTCTCTCAGTCATACAGGCTGGATGTGAGCGTCTCTCTCAGTCATACAGGCTGGATGTGAGCGTCTCTCTCAGTCATACAGGCTGGATGTGAGCGTCTCTCTCTCAGTCATACAGGCTGGATGTGAGCGTCTCTCTCTCAGTCATACAGGCTGGATGTGAGCGTCTCTCAGTCATACAGGCTGGATGTGAGCGTCTCTCTCAGTCATACAGGCTGGATGTGAGCGTCTCTCTCAGTCATACAGGCTGGATGTGAGCGTCTCTCTCAGTCATACAGGCTGGATGTGAGCGTCTCTCTCAGTCATACAGGCTGGATGTGAGCGTCTCTCTCAGTCATACAGGCTGGATGTGAGCGTCTCTCTCAGTCATACAGGCTGGATGTGAGCGTCTCTCTCAGTCATACAGGCTGGATGTGAGCGTCTCTCTCAGTCATACAGGCTGGATGTGAGCGTCTCTCTCAGTCATACAGGCTGGATGTGAGCGTCTCTCTCAGTCATACAGGCTGGATGTGAGCGTCTCTCTGTCATACAGGCTGGATGTGAGCGTCTCTCTGTCATACAGGCTGGATGTGAGCGTCTCTCTCAGTCATACAGGCTGGATGTGAGCGTCTCTCTGTCATACAGGCTGGATGTGAGCGTCTCTCTCAGTCATACAGGCTGGATGTGAGCGTCTCTCTGTCATACAGGCTGGATGTGAGCGTCTCTCTGTCATACAGGCTGGATGTGAGCGTCTCTCTCAGTCATACAGGCTGGATGTGAGCGTCTCTCTGTCATACAGGCTGGATGTGAGCGTCTCTCAGTCATACAGGCTGGATGTGAGCGTCTCTCTCAGTCGTACAGGCTGGATGTGAGCGTCTCTCTCAGTCATACAGGCTGGATGTGAGCGTCTCTCTCAGTCATACAGGCTGGATGTGAGCGTCTCTCTCAGTCATACAGGCTGGATGTGAGCGTCTCTCTCAGTCATACAGGCTGGATGTGAGCGTCTCTCTCAGTCATACAGGCTGGATGTGAGCGTCTCAGTCATACAGGCTGGATGTGAGCGTCTCAGTCATACAGGCTGGATGTGAGCATCTCTCTCAGTCATACAGGCTGGATGTGAGCATCTCTCTCAGTCATACAGGCTGGATGTGAGCGTCTCTCTCAGTCATACAGGCTGGATGCGAGCGTCTCTCTCAGTCATACAGGCTGGATGCGAGCGTCTCTCTCAGTCATACAGGCTGGATGCGAGCGTCTCTCTCAGTCATACAGGCTGGATGCGAGCGTCTCTCTCAGTCATACAGGCTGGATGCGAGCGTCTCTCTCAGTCATACAGGCTGGATGCGAGCGTCTCTCTCAGTCATACAGGCTGGATGCGAGCGTCTCTCTCAGTCATACAGGCTGGATGCGAGCGTCTCTCTCAGTCATACAGGCTGGATGCGAGCGTCTCTCTCAGTCATACAGGCTGGATGCGAGCGTCTCTCTCAGTCATACAGGCTGGATGCGAGCGTCTCTCTCAGTCATACAGGCTGGATGCGAGCGTCTCTCTCAGTCATACAGGCTGGATGCGAGCGTCTCTCTCAGTCATACAGGCTGGATGCGAGCTCTGTGTGTATCCATGATGCTGCTGTCTTCACTTGACTTCATTTATCAGTACAGCTCCAAAACTGTACTTCTTTCCTTTCCATAGGATTTCCTCCTTGAGCGTGTAGCCCATTTTCTCTGCTCTCCATAACACTTTAGATACGCTCCCCTCTCTCCATTACAGATCTGTGTACAACCCCCTTCTGTTATTTCTACCACTGAGAGAAGGGAGTCACGACATCAGATCCAGGAGCTTTGACAGATTTGTAAAATGAGATCAGCTAGATCTGAACAAACAAAATGGTATAAAAATTGTAATTACTATTTACAAAGTTGCTTAACTTTGAATTTAGGAAGCAAATTAACAATAAAATAGGCTATGTACACCTTAAAGAAAATCTGTGTGAAGTCTCCTGTGAGCCACCAACAAGACAAGACTGTACCATAGAGGTAGATGTCTGACTCCCCTCACCGGCACTTACCTCTGTATGGTACGTGGTCACTTCTCTGCATCACCCGCAACTATTAATGTGACCTAAAAAACAGACTGGAGATCAAAATTTCCAGACCAGATCAGAAGTAAAGTCTTCTAAATCAGGGAGGGACATCACAGCTCTTCCTTTTATCCTGAACTCCAGTCGCTCAGGTCCGTTGTCTGCTCTAACACCATCCTGCAGACAACACAACTTACCTGCTGAGAAGTCACATCTGGGGCATCTACCCCGATTTATAGGGTGTACAGGAATCCCTCCGATGCCCAACAGGATCCAGAAGGATGGCACTGAGCATAGGTGAATGCAGTAGGTGAATGCACATGTATATAGGTGTTAGGCCTCAATTAAATAGGTGCATTGTACTTCTATTTGTGCTGAATTTGATTAAAAAAAAAAAAAAAAAAAAAAAACAGCCACATTTAACTAAAACAGCACCACATCTGACCGCTGGTTTAGTCTGGTATTACAATTCTATTGGATCAAAATGAAATGAGCCAATAACCACACATAACCTACACAGAGGGGTGGCACAGTTTTAGGTACAACCCCCTTAATAATCTGCTTTTTCCAATGTAATAACCAGCCGCAAGACATTTTATCATATATTGGGTTTATCACGCCTTGGAAACGAAAAGATAAACCTTTCCTAAGGGTGTGAACACATTTGACATGGAAAAAAATATTTTTGTACGTGTTAGTGGTTACCTTTTAGTTTCAGGCTGCAATCTTCCCAAATAAGCATCCCAATTGTGGATTTTTCACTTGTAGGAGTGTCTCTTCCAGTAATACAGGCCTGTGTGTATCCAGAAGGCTGCTATCTTGATTAGCTCATTAGTAAAGCTTCTATCCTGCACTTATTTAATCCTCATGTGTTTTCCACCCGTTTTCTCTGCCCTCCCTGAGACTATAGATATGTCCACAGTGTGGAGAGGGGAGACATCTGTACAACCCCCTCCAACACTGAGACAAGGAAGGAGGAAGCAGAACATTTTATGGATTTGTAAGATTTTTTGCAAAAACATTCAGCTAGAAAAAAAGGGCTTAAAGACATTCTTCAGCAGCAAAATGGTAAAAAAAATTAAAATAAGTGAAGAATTTTTAAAAAGTGGCCGATACTTTGCATGTAGGAAACTAGTGATCAAAAAATAAATTCTGCTCAAATGCATATTTAGCATTTACAGGAGTTTCCAGCATTTAAAAAAACAAAAAAAAACAAACATGCATGCTTTCTTCCAATAACAGCGCCACTTCTGTCCATAAGTTGTGAGTGGCATTGCAGCTCAGCTCTCATACACTTCAATAGAGCGAAGCTGCAAATATCACACACATCCTATGGATAGTTGTGGTGCTGTTTTACAAAGGAAGCGGCCATGTTTTTTATAATCCTGGACACCCAAGTACAATTTTCTTTTCCATAATGACTGCTACAATTCTTTTCTTGCCATTAGCACGGGAGTAACCCTCGAAGCCTCGTGCACACCATCATATTACAGGTCACTTGTGGCTGCCATAGATCTCCATAAATTTGATCTTTGTGCCGAGTCTCCTTAAATTTGATCTTTGTGCCGAGTCTCCTTAAATTTGATCTTTGTGCCGAGTCTCCTTAAATTTGATCTTTGTACCGAGTCTCCTTAAATGGCCATATGTACAAAGGTATACAGAAAAATTGCGTGGAAGAGGATAGTTCTGTACAAATATATATATGTACCCACCTGAGGACGGCTCAGTCTGCTGGCCTGATGATGTGCTGCTATTATTGCATGCTATGCCCTTCTGGTCATATAATAGTATTTAGTGAATAAGGAGATAGCAGAGCAGTTGTGTGAAGGTATTTTATGTTTAATACATCTGAAAAGTATGCATATACAAAGAACTGAAACATGGAACAAAGCATTGGTTCAATACTAATGAGTCTACAAGTTATTAAATTTGGGAAGTTGGAATATATTCCCTACATATTTAAAATAATTCTGGACAAAAAAAAAATAAAGTGGGTGTTTGATAAAAAAAAAAATCCTTATTAACACTGGTGTCTACCTGTTTATATTCAGACTGGAATCCCGCCCCCGAGGAGCCGTGGGGGAACATCTGCATGCAAAAATGTACAATAGATGGGCAATATCCTGTCTGGTCCCTTAAGTGGAAGGCAAAAAAAAATACATAGAACGAACACCATCTTTTCTGGAAATTCTCAGGGGCATGAGTAGAGAGGATGGGGGTTAGTCATGGCAGAGAGGTGGAAATCTGCTAGTAAAAGGAGACGCCAGTAACAGATAGGTAGGTGTTAAATGGGTAGAATATCAAATCTATCGAATGGAAAAAATAAATGGGTGCCTTTTAAAGGGACGTGCCAGGAAAAGTTACCTCTAATGCAGGACCAGAATGGGTGGAGGATGACCTCTATCCACATGACAGGTAATAAATGTATGATCCCTAAAGGGGAAGGTTCAACCGATGGGACCCACACTGATCACAAGAAAGTGGGTTCCAGTGACCACAGAGCAGGTGCAACCACCACTTCATAAGAGTGGTGGTCGCCCATGCTCACTACAGCTTTTATTCATACAGGCGACTTTAGGCCCCTTATTCTCAGTGGGGGGTCTCGGTAGCTAGATCCTCAGTGATCACATATTTATCATGCATCCTATAGATCCATGATAGTTGTTTAAGGGACAACTCCTCTAACGAATCACCAAAAAGGATCCCCGAATTCTCCACCCCCACAGGCCTGTGCATAAGTGGTATTAGTTTTCCACGGAACGTTTCTTTAACAATTCATCATGGCAAATGGATCAAAGGGGTCTAGTATAGATAGAACGTGGACGTATAGGCAATGTCCCCTTATTACAAATTATGAAGAGAGGTGGGGCGAATAAACAGATTAAAAAAAATTAGTCTGTTATGTATGAAGCATGCCTTGCTCTTAATATAAGACATTAGAAACCGTAAATATATAATAAAATTAAAAAAAGAAAAAAAAAAAGCAATGATCAGAGTTTGTATTTTTTTTCTCTCCTGTATACACACTAATCTTTAAGGAAATCTGTGTCGCTGGGCGTGCATTTCAGACCTGACCACTTGCTCCGAGTGGTGATGAACGTAGGGGCCTTTGTTATCATTGCAAAGAGCGGGGGGGGGACAATTAAAAAAGTTTATATTTCATTTTTAGTTGATTTAAACTTTTTTTTTGTAGTTTTTTTTTTTTGTTTGTTTTTTATATATATATTTTTTTTTATTTTTTATTTAGTTTGACGCCGACACCAGCTTTGGAGAATGATAAAGGGGAGGGAGGACGACTGAAGGGTGTTCATAGCAGCACACACTTGCGTTTCTTCTTGGGCTCCGGAGGTTCCAGTGCGGCCAGTATCGCTTCATCAAATACATTCTTTAGGCCTTTCTGGAAGGGGTTAAAGAGACACAAAATATTGAAAACAAAAAAAAGAAAAAAAAAAAGTCAAAAGCAAATCTTAAACCATCTAAGATATGGCACATGAGACGTGGCCTGGGCAGCACTGGCGCACACATGAAGGGTTCTTTGCACAGTCAGAGGCCACAAGGGATTTCGGCTTAACATACATTTTTGGAACGGAAAATCAGTTGATAAAAGTTCAATAAAAAGGAGGCGGCGAGCAGGATGGGCAACCTGCAAGGACGACTCCGGAAGACGGGAGGGACAGTCAGATGTAGGAAATGGCGGCACAACGCTCTTCTCACGGGCAGTGATAAAATGTCCTCGCTTGGAACCAGTTCAGCTTTTGGAGAAATCTCTTTGACCAAGTCCTTAATAGCTCTCCATGTACAAGCCGTGATTTACAGAGGTGCACACAGGACCACCGGGAGGGGGACACGTGTACAGGACAGGAAAACAGAGCAGCCGAATATACAGAGACGCGCTTACAAGATTAGGAACAAGAAATACAGAAGGTCCTGGCAAAGTAATCGCCGCCCAGAGCCTGGGCTTCACTTACACCAGGTTATAGAAGGCCAAACTGATCAGGGAAATTGTATCCATCAGAGCGCCCCTGTAAGTGCAAAACAAGGGCATCCAAAGAGAAATCCCAGTCAGAGGAGAGAGAGAGGAGAGGGAGAGAGAGAGAGGAGAGGGAGAGAGAGAGAGGAGAGGGAGAGAGAGAGAGGAGAGAGGAGAGGGAGAGAGGAGAGAGGAGAGGGAGAGAGGAGAGAGGAGAGGGAGAGAGGAGAGAGGAGAGGGAGAGAGAGAGAGGAGAGGGAGAGAGAGAGAGGAGAGGGAGAGAGAGAGAGGAGAGGGAGAGAGAGAGAGGAGAGGGAGAGAGAGAGAGGAGAGGGAGAGAGAGAGAGGAGAGGGAGAGAGAGAGAGGAGAGGGAGAGAGAGAGAGGAGAGGGAGAGAGAGAGAGGAGAGGGAGAGAGAGAGAGGAGAGGGAGAGAGAGAGAGGAGAGGGAGAGAGAGAGAGAGGAGAGGGAGAGAGAGAGAGAGGAGAGGGAGAGAGAGAGAGAGGAGAGGGAGAGAGAGAGAGAGGAGAGGGAGAGAGAGAGAGAGGAGAGGGAGAGAGAGAGAGAGGAGAGGGAGAGAGAGAGAGAGGAGAGGGAGAGAGAGAGAGAGGAGAGGGAGAGAGAGAGAGAGGAGAGGGAGAGAGAGAGAGAGGAGAGGGAGAGAGAGAGAGAGGAGAGGGAGAGAGAGAGAGAGGAGAGGGAGAGAGAGAGAGAGGAGAGGGAGAGAGAGAGAGAGGAGAGGGAGAGAGAGAGAGAGGAGAGGGAGAGAGAGAGAGAGGAGAGGGAGAGAGAGAGAGAGGAGAGGGAGAGAGAGAGAGAGGAGAGGGAGAGAGAGAGAGAGGAGAGGGAGAGAGAGAGAGAGGAGAGGGAGAGAGAGAGAGAGGAGAGGGAGAGAGAGAGAGAGGAGAGGGAGAGAGAGAGAGAGGAGAGGGAGAGAGAGAGAGAGGAGAGGGAGAGAGAGAGAGAGGAGAGGGAGAGAGAGAGAGGAGAGGGAGAGAGAGAGAGAGGAGAGGGAGAGAGAGAGAGAGGAGAGGGAGAGAGAGAGAGGAGAGGGAGAGAGAGAGAGGAGAGGGAGAGAGAGGAGAGGGAGAGAGAGAGAGGAGAGGGAGAGAGAGAGAGGAGAGGGAGAGAGAGAGAGGAGAGGGAGAGAGAGAGAGGAGAGGGAGAGAGAGAGAGGAGAGGGAGAGAGAGAGAGGAGAGGGAGAGAGAGAGAGGAGAGGGAGAGAGAGAGAGGAGAGGGAGAGAGAGAGAGGAGAGGGAGAGAGAGAGAGGAGAGGGAGAGAGAGAGAGGAGAGGGAGAGAGAGAGAGGAGAGGGAGAGAGAGAGAGGAGAGGGAGAGAGAGAGAGGAGAGGGAGAGAGAGAGAGGAGAGGGAGAGAGAGAGAGGAGAGGGAGAGAGAGAGAGGAGAGGGAGAGAGAGAGAGGAGAGGGAGAGAGAGAGAGGAGAGGGAGAGAGAGAGGAGAGGGAGAGAGAGAGAGGAGAGGGAGAGAGAGAGAGGAGAGGGAGAGAGAGAGAGGAGAGGGAGAGAGAGAGAGAGAGGGAGAGAGAGAGAGGAGAGGAGAGAGAGAGAGGAGAGGGAGAGAGAGAGGAGAGGGAGAGAGAGAGGAGAGGGAGAGAGAGAGGAGAGGGAGAGAGAGAGGAGAGGGAGAGAGAGAGGAGAGGGAGAGAGAGAGGAGAGGGAGAGAGAGAGGAGAGGGAGAGAGAGAGGAGAGGGAGAGAGAGAGGAGAGGGAGAGAGAGAGGAGAGGGAGAGAGAGAGGAGAGGGAGAGAGAGAGGAGAGGGAGAGAGAGAGGAGAGGGAGAGAGAGAGGAGAGGGAGAGAGAGGAGAGGGAGAGAGAGGAGAGGGAAAGGGGGGGTGGACAGACAGAAGGAGAGAGGAGAGGGAAAGGGGGGGGTGGACAGACAGAAGGACAGATGAGGAGAGGGAAAGGGGGGGTGTGGACAGACAGAAGGACAGAGGGAGAGAGGAGAGGGAAAGGTGTGGACAGACAGAAGGACAGAGGGAGAGAGAGGAGAGGGAGAGAGAGGAGAGGGAAAGGGGGGTGGACAGACAGACAGAAGGACAGAGGGAGAGAGAGGAGAGGGAGAGAGAGGAGAGGGAAAGGGGGGTGGACAGACAGACAGAAGGACAGAGGGAGAGAGAGGAGAGGGAACGGGGGGGTGGACAGACAGACAGAAGGACAGAGGGAGAGAGAGGAGAGGGAAAGGGGGGTGGACAGACAGAAGGACAGAGGGAGAGAGGAGAGGGAAAGGGGGGGTGGACAGACAGAAGGACAGAGGGAGAGAGGAGAGGGAAAGGGGGGGTGGACAGACAGAAGGACAGATGAGGAGAGGGAAAGGGGGGGTGTGGACAGAGAAGGACAGAGGAGAGGGAAAGGTGTGGACAGACAGAAGGACAGAGGGAGAGAGAGGAGAGGGAGAGAGAGGAGAGGGAAAGGGGGGTGGACAGACAGACAGAAGGACAGAGGGAGAGAGGAGAGGGAACGGGGGGGTGGACAGACAGACAGAAGGACAGAGGGAGAGAGAGGAGAGGGAAAGGGGGGGTGGGGACAGACAGAAGGACAGAGGGAGAGAGAGGAGAGGGAAAGGTGTGGACAGACAGAAGGACAGAGGGAGAGAGAGGAGAGGGAAAGGTGTGGACAGACAGAAGGACAGAGGGAGAGAGAGGAGAGGGAAAGGTGTGGACAGACAGAAGGACAGAGGGAGAGAGAGGAGAGGGAAAGGGGGGGTGGACAGAGACAGAAGGACAGAGGGAGAGAGAGAGAGGGAAAGGGGGGTGGACAGACAGAAGGACAGAGGGAGAGAGGAGAGGGAAAGGGGGGGGTGTGGACAGACAGAAGGCCAGAGGGAGAGAGAGGAGAGGGAAAGGTGTGGACAGACAGAAGGACAGAGGGAGAGAGAGGAGAGGGAAAGGTGTGGACAGACAGAAGGACAGAGGGAGAGAGAGGAGGGGGAAAGGGGTGATGTGGACCGACAGAGAGGTGATGAGGACGGAGGGAGAGTGGAGGTGGGGAATGACAGAAACAAAAAAAAAAAGGGTAATGGGTAGAGATGAGTGGATTGCTCCATAGCCCTCTGGGACCCTAGATTTGATGCATGATAAGCAGAGTTAGCAAGACATGACCTATATGCTGTACAGGTGACGTCACGCCAGGCCGACAAATCATACTCCATAATGGGGAACTCAAGCTCAAGAAATTCGCCCAGCCAGAGAGCACAGACCCGGATTGGGACTGCACAAAGCCACTCACTCTTCTCTAGTAATGGAAAGGTGAAATCCTAAATGCCTCCATCACACCAACCCCTTTCCTTCCCTAATGCACAAAAGCTAAGGAGGATCTGCCCTTAGCAAAAGTGTACGTGCAAACACCTGGTGTCATCCTCCTGCCTCCTGAATGTCACTTCAAGGGACACTTACTAGGATAAAGTTCTCTCCAACTACTTCAGCCTTAATATAAGAGGAAAGCAACGGCATTATTCAGTAATGCATGTGTATATGTCAGCTGTCTTAGAGGGAAGGGAGGGGGAGAAAGGGAGGGAAAAGAAAGCCCAGCTCACCCTACCAGTGCATGTTAGAAAGGTAGAGTACACAACAATGTCAAATATCTTGAACGTTTACATCATGTCACAAAGTCACAGGATTCATTACAATAATCCACCGATGGGATGATGAGGTTTCCGACCGGGATACATAATGGCTAAGAAATGACTGGGAAAGTAAAATTGTAGGTTTACATGTAGATACAAAACTACATAAAGAGCGTGCGTGCGTGCGTGCGTGCGTGCGTGCGTGCGTGCGTATGTATGTATGTATGTATGTATGTATGTATGTATGTATGTATGTATGTATGTATGTATGTATGTATGTATGTATGACCTATTACTTACCATGCACTGATTTTGACCTGCAGAGCTGCATTCGAAATTCTGCTAAATTCTACTGAAGCCAGTCGGCATTACGTCAGCTACAAATTTCCCACAAGGGAGACTTCAGGGAACGGTGTAAAGAATACAATTGCAAATTAGGAGTTTACAGCATGTGTAGACAGACTCCGCAGGATTTCTACAAACAAATGAGCAGAAGTCTGAATGCAGCTCTGGGGTTCTGTGAGCAAAAAAGACTTGCTACAACTTCCGATCAGTACAAGATGAGCAAAGCATGGCATACATAAAAGTGATAAAATGATGTATATAGGTTAGATCTAGATGGCAAACTATGCTTTATACATGCCAATAGCCCCCCCGTCTGTCTCTAGCATGGCATGTTGAAGGCCTCTCCTAATATGCAGCTCCTGTTAGCGCCACGGTTAGGTGTACGTGTCTTTAAAAGGGATATTCTCATCTCCAAGATCCTATCCTAATATGTAGTAGGTGCAATAGTAATAATATTAGCAAATGCCTCCAATTAGAAAAGTAGTATAGTTCTTCTGATTCACCATGTCTCTTTTCCCATGTGCAGGGCATTGCAGTAGCCTAGGTATCCATGGTTACAACCACTAGCAACTAAGTAACTGTCACTATATAAGCGGTCGTAACCATGAATACCTAAGCTACTGCAATGCCCTGCACATGAGGAAAGAGAATTAGCTTATCAGAAGAACTATACTACATTTTTAATTGGAGGCATTTGCTAATATTGTTATTATTACATCTACTACATATTGAAATAGGATATTGGAAATGCGAATACCCCTTTAAGCATCAGTTATTCAGGCACTATTGTATTAAAAGGGGCTGTCCATTAAAGACCAAAAAAAAACAAAAAGAAAAAAACTAATTAATCCCCTAGTTTTGAGTTCAGCAAAGTAAGGTGGTGCCCTCTGTTGGCGCTTCATCCATGCTGAGTATGAAGGGGACTGGCTAACTACTAATGTGAATAGCCAAGCCCTTACGATAGCCCCTTCACACAGCACAGACGTGACAACACAGGAAACACCCTCTAAGTACAAGGCCGGAGCTGCAAAACCAAGAACTTTAGAGAATATCTGAAGATCAGACCAATATATACAAGTATGTATTTGAATAATTTACTATTGTCCGCAAAATTTCTTTTTTTCAACTGGACAACCCTTGAATAGCCTGTTTGCTACCTACAGTCACCACTAGAGGGAGCACGAGACATCTATTGAACTCAAATCTATAAGCAGTGTGCTCCCTCTAGTGGCGGCTGCAGATATATACATATACACACACATATATATATATTATATATTATATATATTATATATATATATATATATATATATATATATATATATATATATATATATATATATATATATATATATATATATGGGGATATGAAAATATTTAATTTAATTTAGTAATTCAGTGCCATTTCAGTCGCTAAGACCCGCACCCATCACAGTGTAGCACAGCTTACATACAATATGTAACAGTCACCACTTTTTTGTAGAATACCTTTAATTAAAGTTATAAGAATATTTAGGCCACCCAAGAAACCGTTAAGAGAGTCCAATTTTTGCCTTATGAGCAATAAAGCAGAAAACTAATGCAGGCAACACAGGAAAGAGGTGGGGGAGGGAGTCGGTAAGGAAAGACGCACAGGTTTTGCCAACATCTTGCTTTTATTAAGAGGTGTTTTTTTTGCTTGTTTTGTGTCATTCTTGTTAAATTTGCTACAGAAGATGAACATAATGAGCAGCATCGAGAGTAAGAGAGAGAAGAGATGGGGGAGGAAATGGTTAGAGAGTTTAGAATATACAGCACTTCCTTTTTGGCTGAGTTTCCGGAGGCTCGAGGGCAGCTAGGATAGCCTCATCAAACACATTCTTCAGACCTCTCTACAAGACACAGGGAGGGAAAGAAAAGAGCAGCCAGGTTAGAGGATTAGGAAGAAATTAGCAGCAGATATTAAAAAGTAAAAAAAATAAATAAAAATATATGCGGATTTCAGAGATCGCCAGAAAGTAACTGATTAGCGACGTCATGCCATTGTTAGTGTGGTTAGAGTAAGAGGCGGAGATATAGATTATATACCGCACACAGCCCTCGCCCATTGGACATGACACTAAGGGGAAAAACATGGCTGCTCCAAAATATAGGGGGAACATAAAAGAGCTACGAACAACAACAAGTTGGCCTTACATTTCGGAAACGTACATTAAATAGGTTTTTCGATTTCACAAAACCTCTGTTCCTTAGCTGCAGTTATAAAAAAAAAAAAAAGCCTTACTCACCCTCCCCGGGTCCAGTGCTGAGTCTCAGCCGCTGCTCCTGGTGTCTGCGGAACTGACATCACGACAAAGTGGCAGCCAATCTGTAAGCTCGGTGATTGACTGCAGCACTCTCAACATGACCTCAGCACTGCAGACAACTGACACAGGGAGTAGTGGCTGAGACTCGGCGTTGAACCTGGGGAGGGTGAGTAAAGAACAGTTTGTTTTTGTTTTGTTTTTTAGAGAAAACTGAAGCTGGAGGACAGGAGTTTTTCAAAATCAGAAAACCCCTTTAAAAAAAAAAAAAAAAAAGCTCTTAGTTCCTAGCCTATACACATGCACGGTGGGTTCAGCTGAGCGTGCATGTGTTGTTAATTGTGGAGAGGGAAGAAAGCAAATGCCAGACACCTCTGAGTACAAAAGGACCAGGTGGATGAAATCCATCATACACTATTTTACCTTCCCTTGACATCTGCCATTGTGGGAAGAGATTTCATAGACCCCAAAGGTTATCCACCTCCTGGGGATTATTCAGACTTGCTTGAAAAGGGATTGTGTCATCAGAAAATGACCTATAATTCAAAACAGATTTTTGGGCAAAAACTAGTTTTTCCTCCATCTCACAATCTGCATTAAAAAAAAAAAAAAAAAAAAAGTAGAAAACTTGCAATTGTCACACTGACCACCAGGGCTTTTTTAGACGCAAACTAGGAGCAATGCTCAGACTCTGCACCTATCATTTGTAGTGAGGCATCTAATGAGCATGTGCAAAGATCATTGTGAACGGGAAGGGGGGAAGCTGTGACATCGCCCATTGTGATTGGTGGATCTTGTGTCATCAGCTGTGTGTAGAGGTGTTACCTGTCAGTGTAATCTTACCTCTGATGATAATGAGACTGCTGAAAACTCTTCCTGAAAGTATAGGAAGTAGGAGACTAAAAAAGCCGCCAGTGGCCAGAGTGAAAATTGCAAGAGTAAATTTAGGACATAACCACCACAGCATAAGTGTCCGATGGGTGAGGGTCTCCTCTTGGATGTTGACCCATACAGGTTAACAAGCATTTGGTGACCCCAGTTTGCCAATTTCTGGGTGATTCACTCACCGAACAGTTCAACTAAAGTCTATGGGAATTACAGAAAGCAATAAAGATAAGTGAGCATTGAACTGTATGGAGACTGCAGCAACCAGTAATTGGAGGGAGGGGGTACCGAAATATCGTTAGCTCTCCTCTATATGTGTTATTAGTAGCTCTTTTACCCAAAATGTGTCCAGTATCCTGGCTTATACCAAAATCTTCCTAAAAATGTGCAAATTAAGTCTGACAATAAAGATATAGAAAGGAAAAAAAAATGTTTAGGGGCTAAAAGAAAAAACAAAATATGATTAATAAATGAATTCTGAGAAAATCTTATACAGTTAAAAAGCAATAAATATAAAAGGAGACAGGTGAAAAAATAAAAGAAAGAAGATGGCGGAGCTCAGGACGAGGGTTTGCTGAACATAAAGGCCAAAAAAAAGAAATAAAGCCAAAATTAGAGAACATAAGAAAAAGCGTGACATGTCAATCAAAAGGTACTAACTGGACTCTCCTAAATTCACTGGGTGCCTTTAGCTTATATGAGCGTCAGTGATATTCGGATCGTTCCTACAACACGTCATTACATTTCTAGCGGTCACGTATTGATACCAAAGACAAACTCCACGTCTACATTCATAGATTACGGTACAGATGTAGCAGGGCCGAGGTGCAACTCATCCAGGGGCACTATCCAAGTAAAGAAAACTCAATGTTCAGGCGCCTGTAGGGGGCAGCGCACCTCACAAGGAAGCTAAGAACTCTGCAGAGTTCCCTGTGTTGCGCTCAGTTTCCTCACTGACATGCCTAGTGCGGGACGTGTCACGCTCAGCTCTGCTATACACATTTTTTCATCATTTACTTATTGGCATTATTTCGCAATTCATACGCTGCAGTAATTCTCTGCAATGACTTCACGTCTCAACCACTTACTTCTGGTTTTCCAGGGTGTCGGCGCAGCAGCCGGATGTCCGAATGTTGGTAACAGGAAGTTAGGAAACTACTTTACATAGCAGGCAGCTGCGGAAGACTTTATATGCCAACAGCCGGATGTCTGAGGCTCTCCAGCTGTCCGCCACATATAAAGTCAACTCAAAGTTTCCCAAACTTTGCCAGTGGTTAAACCCCTAGAACAATGACCCATTATTTTATGTTGCCTCACTGTTCATCTCTCGGGCCCCTCCGCTCCTCACAGTCACCAATCTGGTCCTTGATGCATCTTCTGATCCACAACGAGAAGGAGTTTCCGGCTCTGATGAGGCCCGGGAGGGTTTTACGCAGGCGCGGCTATGATGTCGTGCCATGCCATGGGACCCATGACCACGCATGCGCAGAACCGTCCTAGCTCAATGCAAGAGGCCCGATTTCAGCTTGAGTTGTGGGGTACAGTAGATTCGATGAGGACCAGATGGGTGACGGTAAGGAGCTAAGGAGACAGAGGTACACAGTAAGGAGAGTACATCATTGTTTTTTTGGCCTTTTATGATTCAGAAAAATAGGCTACACTTTGCTGAACCTGCGCGAGACCAAATTACTGAAAATCAGCATTTCGGCAAAGGAGGATTTTTGAAAAATTCCAGTGAAATTCAATTCCTCTTGAATTTATTCACTCATTTTGACTTTATGCCACTGGAAAGGAGGACGTCCACTTTGGAGGTCTGCACGTTTCCTTGCCGTTGAGCCTATTACACACTGTGTAATGCTTCCCTAGGACCTGCAGACATAGTGCAATTCCCGCAGCAGATTGCAGGAGGGTGGCGCGGCAGATCGCAGGAGGGTGGCGCGGCATCTCTCCTAGCAGTGACCCTACCAGGTGCCAGGGTTGTAGTTTTTAGGAAACTTTTTAGATATATGGACTGTACCCTTAAAATAGGTGTAGCGGAAGATGTGGCGAGGGAGTACAAACTGTTACTGCACATGTGAACACGTCATATATCAGGCCTCCTTACCTGCGTCAGAGCAGAACACTCCACGTACTTCACCGCCTTCAAGTCTCGGGCCAGCTTCTCGGCTGTCTCTGGAGTGATTGGCTTCTGTTTATTTTTTAAGAGTTTCTCGATCGTGGAAGGGTCATCTCTTAAGTCGATCTGTGTCCCGACGAGCAAGAATGGAGTCTTGGGACAGTGATGAGTGATTTCTGGTACCCACTGCAAGAATAGTAGGAGCACAAGAAAGTCTGTTACATAAGAGAACTATCATATGAAACTCAGAAAAGGAGAACGTTTCTTAAAGTGGGAATCTCTAATAGGTCAGACGGAAATAAAAAGTTTGGATGTTTCGAAAATGTAAAAGCCTAATACATTTTCTTAAATCTGGGCCAGCAGCCCAGTTACAGACCCCCTCCTAGATGACGAAGGTAGAGAACTTTGTCCCCTCTTTGTGCATTGATGATGACATGATGAAGGGGCCTGGCTGGCCAGCTCCCCGGTCTGGTCTCGGTTGGTGCATCAGCCGACTTTAGCTAATCCTGTCACCATCAAACAGGGAGGGGAAGTACGGTCTATTAATTGTGAAAACATCTAAACTTTTTATGTGAAGTTTTAATGCAGCCAGACGACCCTGTAACCTCCCTTCATGCTGCATGAAATATCAGTCATGGAGCAGGTCGATGTTTGTGGAGGGGGTTCAGAAGCTAAGTAGGGCAAGGGCTGGCTGCATTATACAGCCGGCATCTGCAGCAACTGGAGCAGGCATCAATTGCTGCTGTTTAACCATTTAAATGCATCCGTCAGTCTCTTACAGTGGTTGTGATAGGTACATCAGTTCGGTTTCCTTTTGCACCCCCACCCACCATAAGATAAGATCAAGGGGTGCCAATGCGCTGCCATTGCAGCCAGGGATATTATGAAGGCCCCCCCTTGTTGATGCCAACTTGGCACCCCTGTGAAGTCTCATAGGAGACCACTACATACTGCCAATACTGAAGTATGGGTACTGGCATGGAGGAGAAAAAAAAAAAAAGTTGTCCAATCTATAAAATTATTTAATCTAAACAGTAGGCATAAAAAATAAAAAGGGGGAGCATGCATCTTTTTTTTTTAATGCATTGTACTAAATAAAAACCACACATTACCTTTTCTTTCACATTTTCAAATGAAGATGGAGACACCACGGAGAAGCAGACCAGGAAGACGTCTGTCTGTGGATAGCTGAGTGGTCGTAATCTATCGTAATCTTCCTGCCCTGTAAGCAGAGTTCAGCATTCATTATTCACTGTAATTCCATATACTGTGCACGGCCGCAGTACAGGGCGACCCGTACATACATGGCAGCGATACTGGGGTTGGCTCCATTTATAGCTCTGTCACCAGGTTTTTGCCACGTACTTTAACCCCTTAAGCCCCGAGGGTGGTTTGCACGTTAATGACCAGGCCAATTTTTACAATTCAGACCACTGTCACTTTAGAAGGTAATTACTCTGGAACGCTTCAACGTATTCCCCTGATTCTGAGAGTGTTTTTTCGTGACATATTGTACTTCATGATTGTGGTAAAATTTCTTCGATATCACTTGCGTTTATTTGTGAAAAAAAGGGAAATTTGGCGAAAATTTAGAAAATTTTGCAATTTTCAAAATTTGAATTTTTATGCCCTTAAATCAGAGCGATGTCACACAAAAGAGTTAATAAATAACATTTCCCACATGTCTACTTTACATCAGCACAATTTTGGAACCAAAATTTTTTTTTTGTTAGGGAGCTATAAGGGTTAAAAGTTGACCAGCGATTTCTCATTTTTCCAACAAAATTTACAAAACCATTTTTTTAGGGACCACATCATATTTGAAGTCACTTTGAGGGGTCTTTATGACAGAAAATACCCAAAAGTGACACCATTCTAAAAACTGCACCCCTCAAGGTGTTCAAAACCACATTCAAGAACTTTATTAACCCTTCAGGTGCTTCACAGGAATTTTTTGAATGTGGAAGAAAAAAATGAACATTTAACTTTTTTCACAAAAATGTTACTTTAGACCCAATTTTTTTTATTTTCACAGGGGTAACAAGAAAAAATGGACCCCAAAATTTGCTGTGCAATTTCCCCTGGGCACGCAGATACCCAATATTTGGGGAAAAAACACTGTTTGGGCGCACGGCAGGGCTCGGAAGGGAAGGAGCGCCATTTGACTTTTTGATTGTAAAATTTGCTTGAATAATTAGCGGACGCCATGTTGTGTTTGGAGAGCCCCTGTGTGCCCAAACATTGGAGCTCCCCCACAAATGACCCCATTTTGGAAACTAGACCCCCCAAGGCACCTATCTAGATGCATAGTGAGCACTTGGAACCCCCAGGTGCTTCACAAATTGATTCATAAAACTGAAAAAAAAAAACACTTTTTCATTTTTATGAAAATCTGTTTTAAATCAGCTAGGACTAGTAAATCTACTCCATGAGCTCAGTATAACCCCGCCCCCCAAAACCGATTGGCAGCTTTCTGTATGCACTGCCAGTTTTGGGGGCGGGGTTATACAGAGCTCAGAGCTTCTAAATCCGTAGTCAACAAAACAGCGATTTTATCAAAACTACAGCAAGCAACCCAGTAAGTGACACATCCCTAGAATCAGGGTCTCTGCCCCTACGTTATTAATGTTATCAGATTACATCGCAAAACCTGGTGACAGATTCCCTTTAAAAATAGGACGCTGCAGAGAGGGGAACAAGCCCGACCCCTGGATGTGATGGCTGCTTCATCGGCCGACCAAAGTTCTATTTTTGTCATTATGGATTTCTATATTTAGATTGTTATTTGTGGCTAGAAACTGGTGTTGGATTATCAGACTTTTCAGATTATTTGATGCCAGATTACATGGTACAATATCAGACTTCTATATTTATAATTTACCTGCTGTGTCAAATAGTCCTAGGGTGTAAGGTTCGCCGCCGATCATAACTGTGACTGCATAGTTGTCAAATACCTGGGAAACAAAATACAGTGATTACCCATAACGCAGTGATACAGAGGAACATCTCATAAGCAGGGTAGCCTCAACTAGCGACATGACTGGACAGGTCCTCCAGAGCATCACTGTCGCTATTCTCCACTCTGGACAGGACATGATGGCCATACTCTACTAATGGACAATTTTTTTAATTTTATTACTGTCATCATCTGCCACTGTTAGCATGCAATCTGGTAACTTGTATATATACTACATGCTCCTTGTAGCTAGCCCAGAAGCAATTACATCGGGTGATAAGTGAGCATTAATGTTCAGGTACCCCCTGAAAAAGCAGTATGCGAAACATTCAATTAAATCAGGGGATAAGTAATACTTTTCCAGTTCCCCTTGAAAAATCAGTATGCGAAACATGTGAAAAAGAGTACTCGACTAGAATGGCATTTGCTTGTTATAGGTCTTGAATTTTTATGGTCGTTTGTTGGGGGCATTGTCTCTTATCAGTACTTGTGCGGCAACTTATGTATACTACGTGTTTTTGGGTTTTTTTTTTGCATAAGTGTTTTGAAAGATTGGGGGGGGGGGGGATTTGTGATTAATATGTTTTTCTATAAAGCACTTTTAGTAACCTGATTTTGGTAACGATTGCATTTCACAGAGCAAATAGTATATATAGAGGGTGTAGTGGTTTGTTGATGGATACTCTTGGCTCATGGAAAGTCAGACCAAAACCTATAACTATTAGAAACCATGCTAGCCGAGAACTCTTTTCACATGTTTCGCATACTGCTGTTTCAGGGGGTACTGGAACAGTATTACTCGCTTATCCCCTGATGTAACTGCACGTTTCACAAACTGCTTTTTCAGGGGGTACTGGAAGTGTATTACTTATCCCATGATGTAATTGCACATTTCACATATTGCTTTTTCGGGGGGTACTGGAACAGTATTTCTTGTTTATCTACTGATGTAACTGCATGTTTCACATACGGCTTTTTCAGCGGGTACTGGAACAGTATTACTCACCTATTCCCTGCTATAATTGCACGTTTCGCATACTGCTTTTTCAGGGGGTACTGGAACAGTATTACTCCCTTATCACCTGATGCAATTGCTTCTGGGTCATATATGGAGGTTTGGCCTGAACTTACCGTTGGAACATATTCTGAAGGGAACTTGTTTGTTGTGTATGAAATTAGGAGACATGTTTTACCAACGGCACCATCCCCAACGACCACACACTTAATAGTCTGCATGGCTGCAATCTTGTGTTGTTAGTCTCCACACTGATGACTTAATGCAGACCTGTAAGATACAAAAAAAGTCAATCATTAAGAAACAAAGCTACAATAGTACATGCTTAAGAAAAACCGACATCTAGTGCAGATAAAAGGTACAGGGGACTCGATGCACACATGACGTACCATCACGGCACCTTCCGCCTCTAACCACGAGTGATCATGACGATAGATGTGCAGCAATGACTTCTGTGTCACCCGCTTGTACAAATATTTCCACTTCTGTTACTGCCAATAAATCTGTCCAGAACTATGAAAAACAAGGGCATTCCCCACAATAAGGAAATATTTTAGAGGTAGCGCCCCCAATGGGTGTGATCCTCCCGACTCCCGTACATGTCATCTAAATGGGAAAGTGAGACTCTCCTTGAAGAATAAAGGGATCATGTTAAAATCCAACACTCCCAGCACTTCATCCCCCATCAGAGAAAAGTCAGGACACCCCTTATACATTAGAATGCCAGGTAGTCTTCCAATAATAAATGGATTCGGCTGTAGTTTCAAGATGTTGGCCACTTTTGGGAACTATTTTATTTATATTTTTTACTTAAATGCATTTATTTAGAACTAAAAATAATTTTTGCAATTTGGTTGCAACAAAAAGTTTGCCTTCTACATCCTGTGTGTTGCTGGCTGCAGAATGAGTTATCTGAGAATCTGTCAGTGAGCTCATTCCGGAGAGTGTGTAACTTATCTGTCTTTTTCTGTGCTCAGCTGATTTATGAGCACAGACCACATCAAGGTTGAATGTACAAGGAAGCAAAGAGCCTGTAAAAGTCAAAACTGTGCAAAATTTTTAATAAAGCCCAATTTACAAAAAGGATTCATGCTTTTTTTTTTTTTTTTTTTTAAAAAAGTCTCTGCGAACTGCTCCTCCTTGGTGGGTTTCTTTTGTTACTATCAGTGCTGGGTGGGAGAATACGGATGGACTCGGCCTACTCCCAGGTAATGGACACTTCGCCTGTGAACTCTGCGTGGTGACGTGTGATCGCGCGTTCAGGTGTGACTTTCATTTCCAGAGATCAGGGACAGAAATTACAGGAAAATGGGACAATAGTCGCCGAGGTTGAAAGTCTTGGCCCGAGATCAATCAGGAAATGGGAAGAAGCGAGGATAAAAGTTACAAAGTGACAAAAAGTTTATTCTGGTGCAAGAATTCAGAAGGAAAACTTTACACAAGTAAGAAAAGACTAGAGCTGGTCAGGGATGAGAGCGATCAGAGGATTGGGAATGATCCACGTGGTCGTACACACTTCATCTGCTCTATAGGCACCAGAGAGGGGGTCCTGAGTGGTTCGTCCCGTGTTTAGGAGGCTCAGGAAGACATGGCTGCCACCCCATCTCACATCGAGCCGCATCCCAGACCCATAGCATGACCTACATTTGGATACAGACATATGGGATAAGCATTTACGCTTCAGCGAGCACATTCCCTGCATTAATTACCACGTATGAATCAATATTTCCACGGACATTCACATCCTACAACTGACCAGACTGGAATGACATTGCTCGCATAACCTGGGCCATTCACAGTACACATTACCATTAATTCTTTTGATTTAGTATTTTTGCTTATTATTATTTCTTTTGACTATGAAGAATTTTCGCACATTTTATTTAGTATTTTTTTCTTATTGATTCTTTTAATTATATATAGTGCTATTTGCTTATTCTTTTAATTATTTATTATTTTGATTTAGTATTTTTGCTTATTAATATTTATTATTTTGGTTATGTAGTATTCTGCTTATTATGTATTTTGGTTATTTAGCGTTTACCTAAATATGGTCAATTTAGAGAAAATTTACTAAAAATAATTTGCTATTCAACATATACTCATTTTTTTCTTCCCCTTTAAAGTCCAGGTTTCGGCTGTAAATGCAGACAATGTAAAGCTGGGGTCACATCACATTTCCCCTTTATGTACAGCAAAGCTCCCAATGCAAACATCAAATGCACCCGTAAGCCCCTAATTCATGGGACAAAAGCCAAAAAGAGTATCTCCCCTTTGGCCTCTGTCAGGCCCGTATAGGTCAGCAACTCTCTTTTCTGTTTATACTATATAGGAAAGCGAAGTCTGCAGCACCTCTCTATACAGTGGGACACCGCAACCACCCTAGAAACAATTGGGGCCTATAGATAACGTAAGGGGCAAAAATTAAGGTAAATGTGATATGAACAGTCTTGTGTGAGCTTTACAATTTTCCATTTTTTGGTGCCATTTTGTAGTCTGTGGCACAGAAAGGAAAGCGAACTAAAGTGGTCGTATTCGACCAAGGACATTTTTTTTTTTTTTATGGCTATAAAAGGACTACAGCACAAGACGTCAGCCAAAAAGGTCAATATTGACAGTTCCAGTTGACAGTAACGGCAGAGTGATCCCCCAATCGGGGGGCTAAAGGGGCTGCATCAGATCACTTGTGTCTGAATTTTTAAAAGTAATCCTATTTTTTTCTCATTCTTCCAAAACAATGGGAGATTGTTTGACCCATAGTAGTGACCGCATCAAACACAAGTGGGACAAGGTTTCTGGAAAAAATAAAGGACACATCTTTTATAATCCGAGCCATAATACCAGAGGGGCACAACGTGTGAAATATAACAAGGATCTTAAATCAAACCATACATGTTCGATTAAAGGGGTTGTCTGGCAGGGAAAAGTGTCATTTTAAAAGCACGGATGGTTTAAGAATAATGAACAATAGGCATTCTCGCCGTCCTATGCAGACCGCTCTGGAGGTGATGGGAAGTCCCTAATCACCTGACCCCTGCAGCCAACAACATTTTCTGTGACTTCCGAACCGCTTTTTAGAGTTGTTGCAGACCTCCGGAGCGGCATGCGCTGGAAGAAGAGTAAGCCTTAATTGATTTTAAAACCACCCACGACTAAAATTATTTCACCAGCGTCAGACAAATCCTTTAACATCAAGGTGAACAAAGCAGAGTGTGTATGGTCCCTCCTCGCTTAGGACACACGCAGAGGCTCCACTGAGCGTCACTGATCTGAGCAGTAAATGAGGCTATAATATGGTTGCAACAAACTCATGGAAATTTCCAGCACCAAGGACACAATATATAGTAAAAAAAAAATCAATGTACTGCAAAATCTGATGTCACCAACATCCCCGGTAACTAAATCAATAGCTCCTGAAAGGCTTCTATACACCAGGAGCAAAGTAACGTGATGACACATGGATGGATGAATCCTCTATCCTCCTTTGCGGCTATGCTGTGCATCTCACTGCACTATGGGGACAATATAGACACCACGGCGCTAGATCACCAGGGGGATTCCAACCAACCTGGCCCGTATACAGGAAATCCTATCCACGGTGCTAGACCACCAGGGGGATTCCAGCCAAACCTGGCCCGTATACAGGAAATCCGATCCACAGTGCTAGATCACCAGGGGGCTTCCAACCAAACCTGGCCAGCCCGTATACAGGAAATCCTATCTACGGTGCTAGATCACCAGGGGGTTTCCAGCCAAACCTGGCCAGCCCGTATACAGGAAATACTATCAGGTCAGAGGAATTTCATGTATCATCTACGACAAGTGAAAAAATTAAAGGGGGATCTCATCCACTGCAGATTTATTACCAAATGGGTTACTGATGGGACCCTTTAAATATCTCCTACTCATCATCAGCCACATAAGAAGTACCCAACAGAGGCAAATCCCTGATATATCACCAAACTTGTGAAGAGTTTTCAGAACATGTTAGCAGTCTGGCGAGAAAAACAACAAGGCAGCAGTATGCAGTGCGCAGGGCAGGCGGGGAGCAGATTGCGGGGCCTGGGCTCCCTGCTCCGACATGTGCACACCCCGCAGGCTTGTCACATTACAGTCACAGGTCAGCAGATGCAGCCGCTGGATCTGCCTTCACTTGCAGATTGCCTAACAGAAAAGAGCGGTGACACGGGAGCCGATCACACGTGAGTCACCACATTGCTGGCGCGAGGCTGAGACGGAGAGTCTATGGGCTGAACCAACTCATAATCCCTCAATGGTGTAATTACAGCTTAAAAATGAATGAGAACGCTAGAAGGACGAATGTAAAGTATGCCAGGCCGCATCACACTGACCGGTATATATGTATACTCCATCAGAGCAACATCAAGCAGGAAAGCTTACACAGTGTCGGTGATCAGGCCGAACACTTTCGTTGCATCTGGGATTATTTGTCGTCCTCGAGGATGTGACTTGGCATTGACTTCACTGCAGCAGCTTTACCGGCCTGACTTAAAGGGTTTTTTTTTTGTTATAAAAGCTGCAGTAGCTTTTATAAAAAATAAGATGTGCTTACTTCACCCTCCCAAGGTCAGACACAGTCTCGGTATGTTATTGTCTGCAGCGCAAACGTCATGTCTATAGCGCTGCAGCTAATAATTGAGCTCAATGGCTCCACCTGAGTTGATTGGACGTACTACGGAGCTCACAGATTGGCAGCAGCGCTGTGACTTCAATACTGCAGACGATATCAGACACAGGAAGCAGTGATGGACCTGGGGAGGGCAAGTCAAGTGTGTATATTATATATATATATATTTTATATATATATATATATAAAACAAATAACAGGAAGGACACAGGTCTTTCAAAACTATAAAACCCAGATTCTCATTGATCCCTTTCACCTATAACTCAGGCCTTCATGTCTTCATATACTACATATAATAAGTGACCCAGGTGGGAAGGATCTCTGTAGTGAGGAGGCGCTGGAGTCAGTTTCCTTCTTACTCCACCTTACACACTTGTTCAGGGGGTAACAGGACCGCCCCGTTATGGGGGTTCTTCTATCGCTCATCTATCTACATTAGAGAAGTTCTCGTATACCTGCTGCTCACTGTTGAGTGCTGCATACGGCCTGATGGGTCTCCCCTAACAGGATGGGGCACATTAGACCCTATACAATAAGCAGCGGTATATAAAAAGCCATCATAAAATGAAAAAAATAAACAAAAAAAAAGGAAGATGGAGTAAAGGTTTCCCGTTTCCATTTCCTCTGTGCACCGTGACTGCGTCCTGGCTTCCTCTTTCACACCGCAGCGTCCCCAGCCATGGTGCACAAGTACTGGAGGCGTTAGGTACATAGTGTACACACCTGGCTCTCTGCACACTGTAGTAGTCGTTCTCGAGTACAGCAGATCAGCCCCTATTAAAGGGAATAATCAATACCTAGGACTGAACAACCCCTTTAAAAGGGGACCTGTCACCAGGTCAAAAATTTATTATTTTATTGCTGCTGCTCCCCTGAGTATTCCATTTACATTTGTTTGGTTTTGCTTTTTTTTCCCCTAAACTCGCTATAAGGTTTTAATTTGGTGCTAATTTTTTGGCCTTTATCAATTGGGGGCGTGGCCCCTGGGGACCCAGTTAGCCACTCCCCTGGGGACCCAGCCTGCCACGTTCCTTGTAAAGTCAATAAAAGGAGCAAATAAAGAGGCCCATATCTATGGAACCGTATGGCGGATCTTAGAAAAAAAACCACTGAATACTCATGGGAGCAGCAGGAATAAAATAAAGAGCAAAAACTGGACACTTGACCTGGTGATAGAGCCTCTTTAAAAGGGTACAACGCTCAATTGAGCTCCTTATGTTTTCAATAGTTGTGGCTGTTGAATGTCTCGTAATCTTCTCTATTATATAACACAACCTACAAGAACTTTAAAATAATAATGTTAGCGTGCCATTATATTATTCTACACGGCCAAAGCTAAGTGAACGCCCCGCTAATTGTTGGCCACACCCAACGCTAGCAGGTAAACTCAAGGTACACCGAGCACGAGGCCATACAATCAACGTATACAAATACCAGCAGAACAGAGAGTCCGAAGAGCTCCGGGGTTTCATGGTGGTCTTAAGAAAAAAAAAATTATATAGATTGTTAATAGAATCAATCTGTATCACCGAATATAAGCACATTTCTTGCTGACACAGGGCGACGTCCTGCCAATAACGATAATTTTTAAGCCAGCTCAAAAATTATTGCAGCAGACGAAGAATTATTTTGCTCGTCCTTCGGGTGTTTGCCGGTCTGTTTAGATGGGCTGATAATTGGGAACGAGCCTTAATATGAAACCCTTCTTCCTTAGTTTATTGGCTCGTCTTATCGGGCCATCAGATTTAAAAATCATCACCAACAGCTGAGCGACATCAGGCAAGATGGACACATCCCTGCCCCTCATCTCCAAACAGCGGCTGATCTTGGATGGTACATGGGGTCCTTAATCTGTGAAATAATAGTTTCATTTCCCAGCAGCGCCACCACAGGCGAACTTAAGCATTACACGATATCTGAAGAAATCAATTGAGTGGTTTGTGGAACATAAAACAGGGAACCTGCAAGGGGCACAGCAGGAAAATTCACAGGGATCAGAAGACGCGCTGCAAAGCGAAAGCTCCAGAGATCAGCCCATCTTAGTGCTTAAAATTGTTCACACTATAATGGGATCCTTAAAGAAGCATCTACTTTTTTTCCCCTCCCTAAACCTGGGTAAAAGTTATTGTAGTGTCAGTGTGTTAGTATAGTCACCGATCAGTGTCTTCTCCGGTACTTAGCACCGCTCCTCTTCTGAGTCACACTGCGCTCCGGGAGCCGCTTTTACCCTGTGAGTCTATGGAGTCTCGTTGTGATGCAGAACAAGAACAAATCGTCATGTGTATACAGGACTCTCACTGCCGAGAACAATGGCCGCCCAGAAGAAGAATTACAGATCATTCCACGCACATCGTTAAGCGCGCTCTGCCTGTGTAAACAGGCAATTAAACGACCGCCGATCAGTAAATATTTACCACTTTCCAGCTGTTTAAAGGGAATCTGTCAGCAGGATTTCAGGATATATATATATATATATATATATATATATATATATATACACACACAAATATATGCGCATGTGGCTCGTTTCAAAGATAAGTCCAGCAATACCTTTACATGGCCAGTCAGTTACTGAGAAATCGGCGTTTGTATTGATATTACAATATTCACCATTACGGGAATAGAGCTGGAGTGACAGAGGCTTCAGATCTACCATAACCTTTTTCCATATCAATACAAACACAGATTTCACAGTAACAGAGGAACAGACTGGCCACATAAAGGAATCACTGGACTTGTCTTTGAAACAAGAGCTATATATGCATATATATTATTATTATTATATATGCATATATCAGGTGAGAATAAAGGGTCGGAAGTGTGGAAATCAAACATGCCGATCCTCATTTCCCCTACCTCTGATATTTGCGGTGTGAATATGGTCACCCCCATAAAGGTTAGAAGGTTGCTGCTCCATGGGGTTCATTATATATTTGTGTAATGAGATACAATAAAAATCAACCACTAATGGTAAATTCATGAAGATTCCCAGCTCTTAAGGAATAGTTAGTGGCCTGTGACTGAATTACTATAATGCCTTGGAACCAGGTGATTTCCCTTGTATTCATACCGGCCACTATACTATACTTCCCAAAATGCAGGTCATTACTGCCAGCTCTGTGCAGAAGCCGATCAAAGATCACTAATAGATTTCAGCTCTGAAGTTTGAAGAATTGTGAACGCAGATGTAGAGTAAAACCCAAGCACCTCCATAGTCTTTAGAAGGCATCTTGACCAACCCAACTCAGCTACACAAGAGCCCCTGTGTTCTCTACAAAGGGCTGCTTCCAGACATTTCTGGCAGAGGCATATCTCGTTGAGAACTAAAAGATCATCAGGCCAAAATCAGGCATGTCATATTCTAATCTCCGGACATCATCCGTCAGGGGAGAGTTAGGGGCTCCAATACACTGCCAGCAGAAACCCATAAATATGGATAGGTTTGGCCAGTGTTAGTCTGATGTGTATGGGGGCCTAGGATCAGTACAAAAAAATCATCATGTACTGTACAATGTATTTACAATCCTGACTTTAAATTTAAAGCGCTTATTTATCCACAGGAAAGGTGATAAAAGTCTGATCACTCGGGATCCCATGAGCAAAGTGTCCTACACACCTGACCTGATAGAAATTGCTCCAACCCTCAGGAAATCCTTATCAATGGTTGGAAATCACATGAGCAGATTTCACAATTCAGCCGTATGGAAAAGCTCAATGAGCCAGACACCAATGTCACATGCAGGCAACATCACGCACACCTCGCCTCGCCCACTGGGCTTACACATTGCAGTAATCGCTAGGATAGGACTATACAGGTCTGGATGTAAAGGATCACTTCACCCATTGATTACTACAACAAAGGTGAGAAAACAGAGTCGGGAAGGGAAGCCATTGGAAATCAGGTTCCCTTTCCCACTAGGGGCTCAGGCAGAGATCAGGAGACTGAACCCCCTCCTGACACATGTAGGGCTCGTTACAGTATCACAGCTTTTACATTGTATTTACAAGGGCTTCTGAAAACAAGACTAGTTAGATTTGGGTTTTTTATTTTTTACTTTCAGCTTCTGGATATGAACAGGTATGAACAATTTGCTGATAAGTCTTAAAAGAGTAATTTAAAGGGGTTGTCTCATGGTCATTCTTCAGGAGGGCATGGGTCCCCAGCTTCAGGATTGACCGAAGTTTGCAGTCCGATTTATATGGCCGTCTTACTGCGCCCTTTTACAAAGAAGCAGCAGCAGAACAAATATTGCTTAGTAACAAGCAACATTCAGAGATTGACAACGTGGTATGTCTAATGTTATTACTCCGAATACAGATTCTACAGACTGAATTATCAGCGCGAAGGCAGCAACAAGGCTATGTTCATACGTTGCGTTTTTTTTTTTTACTGCAGGCAAAACCCGGTTTCTTGGCAGTAAAGAAGCTACTTACAAAAAGCAGCTTTGGTTGTCTCTCGTGCATTCTGATAAAGTTTAGTAATTTAGTGTGTAAGATATTAAATATATACAGTACAGACCAAAAGTTTGGACACCTTCTCATTTAAAGATTTTTCTGTATTTTCATGACTATGAAAATGGTACATTCACACTGAAGGCATCAAAACTATGAATTAACACATGTGGAATTATATACTTAACAAAAAAGGGTGAAACAACTGAAAATATGTCTTATATTCTAGGTTCTTCAAAGTAGCCACCTTTTGCTTTGATGACTGCTTTGCACACTCTTGGCATTCTCTTGATGAGCTTCAAGAGGTAGTCACCAGAAATGGTTTTCACTTCACAGGTGTGCCCTGTCAGGTTTAATAAGTGGGATTTCTTGCCTTATAAATGGGGTTGGGACCATCAGTTGTGTTGTGCAGAAGTCAGGTGGATACACAGCTGATAGTCCTACTGAATAGACTGTTAGAATTTGTATTATGGCAAGAAAAAAGCAGCTAAGTAAAGAAAAACAAGTGGCCATCATTACTTTAAGAAATTAAGGTCAGTCAGTCCGAAAAATTGGGAAAACTTTGAAAGTGTCCCCAAGTGCAGTTGCAAAAACCATCAAGCGCTACAAAGAAACTGGCTCACATGAGGACCACCACAGGAAAGGAAGACCAAGAGTCACCTCTGCTTCTGAGGATAAGTTTATCTGAGTCACCAGCCTCAGAAATCGCAGGTTAACAGCAGCTCAGATTAGAGACCAGGTCAATGCCACACAGAGTTCTAGCAGCAGACACATCTCTACAACAACTGTTAAGAGGAGACTTTGTGCGGCAGGCCTTCATGGTAAAATAGCTGCTAGGAAACCACAGCTAAGGACAGGCAACAAGCAGAAGAGACTTGTTTGGGCTAAAGAACACAAGGAATGGACATTAGACCAGTGGAAATCTGTGCTTTGGTCTGATGAGTCCAAATTTGAGATCTTTGGTTCCAACCACCGTGTCTTTGTGCGACGCAGAAAAGGTGAACGGATGGACTCTACATGCCTGGTTCCCACCGTGAAGCATGGAGGAGGAGGTGTGATGGTGTGGGGGTGCTTTGCTGGCGACACTGTTGGGGATTTATTCAAAATTGAAGGCATACTGAACCAGCATGGCTACCACAGCATCTTGCAGCAGCATGCTATTCCATCCGGTTTGCGTTTAGTTGGACCATCATTTATTTTTCAACAGGACAATGACCCCAAACACACCTCCAGGCTGTGTAAGGGCTATTGGACCAAGGTGGAGAGTGATGGGGTGCTACGCCAGATGACCTGGCCTCCACAGTCACCAGACCTGAACCCAATCGAGATGGTTTGGGGTGAGCTGGACCCCAGAGTGAAGGCAAAAGGGCCAACAAGTGCTAAGCATCTCTGGGAACTCCTTCAAGATTGTTGGAAGACCATTTCCGGTGACTACCTCTTGAAGCTCATCAAGAGAATGCCAAGAGTGTGCAAAGCAGTCATCAAAGCAAAAGGTGGCTACTTTGAAGAACCTAGAATATAAGAAATATTTCCAGTTGTTTCACACTTTTTTGTTAAGTATATAATTCCACATGTGTTAATTCATAGTTTTGATGCCTTCAGTGTGAATGTACAATTTTCATAGTCATGAAAATACAGAAAAATCTTTCAATGAGGTGTGTCCAAACTTTTGGTCTGTACTGTAATATATATATATAGTTAATAAAATTATAATAAATAAATTATCAATTTTCTCAGGTTTCTGCACAAAAACCTGATACCTGCATTATTGCACTTACCCATTGCTTTCTGTGGCTGAAAAAAATGCAGCAAAGACACTGAAAGAAGTGACATGCTACAGATATGAAAAAAGCAGTAGTTGGCCAAATCAGTCAGGAAAAAAAACAATGTGTGAACATAGCCAAAGATACAAATCAGCCATAGATGAGAGAAAAAAAAAAACTGCAATATCAACAGGATCAGCCCATAGTCTACTGTGTGGGGCCCCTGGAAAGAGGACTGTCGGGAGAGTCTGGTATGACTGATTTCAGACAGCAGATCCTTTTGTGCTCCCTTATATAAGCCGCCGACAGAAATGTCTCAGAGGACACAGGAACGCTGAAGATCAGGTACAGAGAAAATTTGCATAAACCGTGCAACAAGATGCTTGCAGCCGCCGAGTGCAATAAAGTCTAGTTTTCCTGATGCGCTTTCAGCTTTGCCTATACGTCTTGTCTCCACGTCTGCATACATGACATAAGTATGACACTAGATTGCCAGGCTAAGCCTGTGACTGAAAGACGAATTTCATGAAAAAAGATGCGCACACAGTACTGAAGAGGTGCTGGCTAAAGGAGGTACGATCCAAGCAATCACTTATAGATAATAGCCGAACTCAAATTCTTGGTTGCAAAGAGTGATAATAAAATTATCTATATATCTATATTATCTGTAAGTGTGACTGAAAGACTGGCATATCTGTAGTAATCCACGAGTGGACAGTACCTGTGGCTCAGCCGCTCTCATAATACTGCACAAACGATGTCCCAGAAGTAGCCACATCTGTTCTGTCTATAGGATATCCTTAAATTATCACCTGCATTTGAGGTCTGGGGGATGAGAAATGCTGGTGTAGAGGAGTGCGCACAAAATCATGGCTCGCTAGCTTTTACATAATGCAGAATCACACCTCCAAGCATGCCCTGCTGGGAGTCACAGAGCCGCAGGGTGGTGGCCGAAGCCTAGTGGGACTCCATGCCACCTTATGGTACATATCAGGCTATGGAAGTGATGTGTATTGTGCACGACTTGTGCAGTCATCATACAAGGATATAAGATAACTTATAAGAGAATAACAGGAAAGGGGCCGTCAGCCGACTCGGCATTCATTAGCGGAGCTCTTCACTATGCTAACAATATAGCTGGGGGGTATACTGCTCCATTCGTGTTCCTCATCGCTGGGGTTGTGCTCTACGGGGAGGTGGGGAATGAGTGATATGGGCCTTATGGGAGACAATCCCTTTAAAACGTATTTAAAAGAATGGCGCTATTTCAGGAAGACCAAAGCAATTTTTTTTTTTTATCTTCTACAAGGGAAGGGAACAACTAAAAAGTCACGACCCAAAACGGAGCAGGTCAGGCAATAGACAGATCAGACCGCGAGAGCAGTAGGCCCGGTCCACAGACAATAAGAACTTTCTTGAGTAGTCACAGATTATTATTTCTGGGGCCATCTCAATATTTTCATTCATCTGTGTGTGCCAATGACCTGCAGTGACCGTACGTAATAACTGCTGCCATTGTGGTGTGGCTGCCAGCTGCCAATGCCAACAAGCGACGGCCTGCCCTCCCGGAAAACATCGCAGCCTACTCTCGGGGGGCAGAGTCAGATGCCAGCTGTCACCACAAAGACAAGGGATGGAGTTAAGAGAAATGTGTACAAGTAAAGCAGCGGCCTCTTGGGTCGCAGTGATGCAGCCATTCTAGGTATTAGGTAGACACTGTAGGAAAGTGGATGAAATAATCACTGAAAGCTCAGTCCGATCGCTGTGACCTCCAACGATCACAAGAATGGGGCTTGGTAACCTCAGTATCCTGAATGAAGGAGCGCTCGTGCTTGACCTGCCCTCCATTCATTTTCTATGGCCCTGATGAAGAAAGCCAAGAAAAATGCTCCGCTATTTCCGGCAGGGCCATAGACAATGAATGGAGGGCAGGTCAAGCACGAGAGCTCCTTCATCAGGATGGGACTCTGCACAGTACGGCCATGTGCAGAAAATTCTGCTGCAAATCCTGATGTGTTTGTAGGAAAAAAGCTGGGTAAAATAACGGCTTTTTTTACATGCATTTTGCTGCATATTTTCCCCCCACTTAGTAGTATTGCTGAAGTACGCTACAAGAATGGACATGCTGCAGATTTGAGCCTTCTGCAAATCTGCATGGAAAAAATAAGCAATGAGTGCATGAGACTTCAGAAATCCAAAGCCCATGGGGCCGTGAAGATGAAGGACAGCACACGGATGGCATCAGTGTACAATCTGTGATTAACATCGCAGTGTATATGAGAAGATTCGTAATTTATTTATCCATAAGTGAAAATCACTAATGAAACACTGATGGTAAAAAACCTGCCGCCCGGACCAAACACTGATGGCAAAAAAACTGACCCCCGGACAAAACACTGATGAAACTCAGATTCAAAACACTGATGTCACACAGTTTTTTTCTGTACATGAACAAACAGGGATGTGTGAATTATGCCCAGGACTGTTTCGCTCATTTGCCGGCAGGTTTAAGCGGCCTATGAATGAGAGTTCCCATAACTGTTCATTCGGCAGATTATTAATCCATGTAAAGGGCTTGCCCGAGCATATAACATTGATGACATACCCAACACCCCCACACACAGCTGAAATTAAGCTCTGGTGGCGGCCGGATGTAAACATAGAACTAAGATGAACAGCTCCATTCAACATGTAGCGGCACTGCCGAGCACTGCAGAACAGCTGCTAAACAAAAGGATACAGTATATCCAGCTGGAGCCAACAACAGCTCATGGGTGAGGTATCAGACAGGTTAGATTTTATGCCCAGACAACCATTTAAGGATTATCAGGCAATATTAAAAAGTCTCGGATTTTTCATCACCTCCTTCCAGGTATCTATCCCACTGCAGATCCCTACAAACATTCCTTTCTCTGGGCAAAACCGGCAGATCAGAGTGATCAATAAAAGCCAAATATCCACACAAAAAACAGAGGACACTATAGGTTTCACGATATGCAAGGTACAGTCACACTACAAAAATCAGTCACCTTCACTGCAATATAATCGCGAGGACCCAGGAGGGCAAGGAGTGACCCGTGACAAGGTTTTTACCACATACACGGGAGAGGACAGGAGCGGCCCATTACACACAATCATTTATTTATAGGTCAGTAAACTAAAACCTTGCATGTTACCAGTGTTAGTGGGATAAATCACAGCTATATCTTGTGTGAAAATGTCAGCGGACACACAAGACGACATTCCTCTAATCTCACAGTCCCATGTCCTGCCCATTGCTTTCAAAGCACGTCAGCCAATTGTGTGAATAAGGACAGGAGGAGCTGGAAGGAAACGAAGACCGGAAAGGGACACGCTGTCAATACCGGACCCCGAATCTACTAAAAAGTCGAAGTTTCAGGTTCCCAGCATGCACTGACAGGATGTGATTAGTTTGGATAAGGCTGCATTCACACACATCCCTGCCCAATTTTTTACCGGACCTATGAAGTACGTCCTATTTTATCCCTCAAAACTCAGATGCTCTGAGCTTCATGGATCTCATTTTCGGATCCGCTGTTTTAATAGATCCATTTAATTCAATGGGTCCGTGGGCTGCTTGAAAAGAAAAAGAAAAAAAAAAGGAGCCACGGCTGTGGGCAGGTAAGAAGAGGTGCTCCGTGTGGCCGATGGAAGGGGACGTGCGGATACATTGGCCCCAACTCCAGCACCGTGTAATATTACATGCGTCCAGCATTGAGCTGAATGGGCTAAATCATAAAAAAAATATACGAAGAAGTTCTAAGAGCAGAAGCTTAAACCATCCATCACTGCACTGATACTAATACGACAGAAATATTGCAGAAATGTGTATCCGGTCTAAAACATTTTGCGGGAGCTTAGTCACACAGGTTTCTTTATTCATGTATCGCACACAGTAACCATTCTTGCTCATACAGCGCAGTCACTCGCCTTTCTAGGAGCCTGAAAAGCTGAATTTTGGATAATGACATCACTGCCCAACATAGTGGATTGCCAGTAATAAGTAACTCCAGAACAGGGGGATTTTCTTATGTGATGTAACAGTCTTGGACAATGTATCTGAGAGAAATGTGTCAGTTATTTGTAGAGGAAATGAATATTTATAAATAAAAACAGGACTGATAACAGAAAGAGGAAAAGATTGAGCTTGTTCACAGGAAGCTTTAAATGCATTTTTTTCAGCATGAAAATGCAGACTATGGCCAGAAAACCTCAACAGAAATTACAGGCATTTTCAATTTATTTTTTGTGTCTTTTTGCTGCTACTCCATTTTGATCTCAATGAAGATAAACTGCAGTAAAATGAATTGACAAGACACGCATTTAACAAAAAATGCACCGTAGGTCAAAAACAGAAGGGAAAGAAAGGAAGGAAAGAAAGGAAGGAAAGAAAGGAAGGAAAGAAGGAAAGGAAAGAAGGAAAGGAAGGAAGGAAAGGAAGGAAAGAAAGGAAAGAAAGGAAAGGAAAGAAAGGAAAGGAAAGAAAGGAAGGAAAGAAAGGAAAGAAAGGAAGGAAAGAAAGGAAGGAAAGAAAGGAAGGAAAGAAAGAAAAGAAGGAAGGAAAAGGAAGGAAGAAAGGAAGGAAGGAAGGAAGGAAGGAAGGAAAGGAAGGAAGGAAGGAAGGAAGGAAGGAAAGGAAAGGAAGGAAAGAAAGGAAGGAAAGAAAGGAAGGAAAGAAAGGAAGGAAAGAAAGGAAGGAAAGAAAGGAAGGAAAGAAAGGAAGGAAAGGAAAGAAGGAAAGAAAGGGAAGGAAAGAAAGGAAGGAAAGAAAGGAAAGAAAGAAGAAGGAAAGAAAGAAAGGAAAGGAAAAGGAAGAAAGAAAGGAAGGAAAGAAAGGAAGGAAAGAAAGAAGGAAAGAAAGGAAGGAAGAAAGGAAAGGAAAGAAAGGAAGGAAAAGAAAGGAAAGAAAGGAAAGAAGAAGGAAAGGAAAGGAGAAGAAAAAGGAAGGAAAGAAGGAAGGAAAGAAAGGAAGGAAAGAAAGGAAGGAAAGAAGAAAGGAAGGAAAGAAAGGAAGGAAAGAAAGGAAAGAAAGAAAGGAAGGAAAGAAAGGAAGGAAAGAAAGGAAGGAAAGAAAGGAAGGAAAGAAAGGAAGGAAAGAAAGGAAGGAAGAAAGAAAGGAAGGAAAGAAAGGAAGGAAAGAAAGGAAGGAAAGAAAGGAAGGAAAGAAAGGAAGGAAAGAAAGGAAGGAAAGAAAGGAAGGAAGGAAAGAAGGAAGGAAAGAAAGGAAGGAAAGAAAGGAAGGAAAGAAAGGAAGGAAGGAAAGAAAGGAAGGAAGAAGGGAAGGAAGGAAGAAAGGAAGGAAGGAAGGAAGGAAGGAAGGAAAGGAGGATGGAGTTTAGGAGTAGAGAGGAGGCACAAACACTGCAGTTATGACGCCCATCGGACTGGACCATCCTCATTTAAATATAGTGCGGGAACATTTCAAATGATATTTTTGGGGTATGAGGGGAGTCAGGAGACAATATACATGATTGTGAATACAGCACAGGAGCAGATAAGATGGTGGCATTTGTTGAGATTCAAAACTGGTGCCAGGTTCCCTTTAAAATATATAAATCTCCGAATCTGGGGCTAAAATAGCAAACTAAACTTCACGACACGCTCACAGTTCCTATTGTCCCTCTGTGCTCACCGATGTGACATCCACAGTGCTGTCACCGCTGTGGCCACCTGACATATCATCACTATGGCTGCCACAGCCCAAAATCAATAACTAGAATGCAAACTCTGCTACTTTGCTATCTTTAGCCCAAATTCAGAGATTTGTAGTCAAATTCGTGAAAACCATTCTGAGCATTTAGCATCTGGGCCCCAATATCCATATATCTGTCCGCATGCACTGAGCACATTTTGTGGAGGAGCTCAGCAATGCTTAGGTCACCACAGCGGACGCCTCATACAGCAGCAGCAGAGCTGCATCCTGCAGATCAGACAGATGTAACGTCTGCATGTAGTGCATCACAGGCTGGATGCAGGGTGACATATAGCAGCAGCTGCCCCTCCTTCCTCCCTCCCCCTGCAGCCTCCTCCCTGCTGCATTTCCGCCCTGCTCCCCATCCCCCCTATAGTCTCCATCATCCTCAGCCTGGTCCATAATTGCAGAATATCAATAACAGCAGTCACCCTGCCGTCACAGAGCCCCCAGATCTCGTCACCCTGCCGTCACAGAGCCCCCCAGATCTCGTCACCCTGCCGTCACAGAGCCCCCCAGATCTCGTCACCCTGCCGTCACAGAGCCCCCCAGATCTCGTCACCCTGCAGTCATAACACTGCCCGATGCCCCATTTCTGCATGTGAAGACAATGCCACCCCCCAGATTCAGTGCAGGACCCTCCCTGAGATGCGAGCCCCAGGTTTATGTACACACCCAGTGGCTGCACCCCTCGATTATGCATAGACTCCAATATCTGGACATCATGATCAACACCCTAAATATAGATGCCGGGTGCTGTCACCCCCTTTAATGATTAAACACCCCCATCCATCCACCACCTACTGAAAACCAGCAGTATCAGTGCTGCCATGTCATCCGCCGCCCGACACCAGAATTCCGGTCACCACACAGCCGCTGGGGGCGCCACCCCGACACCCGAGAGCGCGGCCTAGACACACACAATAGGACTACATTACCCTCTCTATGGCGAAGCCGGAGGTCCCGGGTCACCGACGCCCACTGCAGAGAGCCCTGTAAGCGACGTCCCGGTTCTCAGCTGCTGTACAGTGCCGCCGTCACACACCGGGCCGCTCCGACCTTCCCCGATATCCCCCTGACGTCTTACCGGCCGGGTAACAGCGCCCACCTACCTCACTCTCTCCCCGTCTCTCCACCGGGCGTTGGCAGCTCTACACAGGGTTTCCTTGGCTGATGGGCAGGGGCAAGCAAAACGTCATTACGTCACCGCGTTCGAATGGGCTGAAATTGCAGTCTATTTTCAAAAGAAGTATCCGGGACGCCATCTTTACTGTGGGCAAACGCGGCTGTTTTAAAGACGTAAACAGCACTATCGAGCAACTCTTTCGGTAAAAATTCTTTATTATATTTACGGTTAGTTAAAATACCTTATTTATCTCCTTACTTGGAAATATA